>NC_091952.1:226649914-226974914 GCF_031021105.1 Erythrolamprus reginae
CAGCCAAAATTTTTACTGCCACACACTGTGGGTGTGGCTTAATAGTCATATGACTGGGTAGGAGTGGCTTGGCGGCCATGTGATCAGGTGAGAGTAGCTTCTGATCAATGCGATCATCATTGTTCAAGTGAACTGTTAAGTCCTCGATATGCAACCTTACCAGTGTCGCTCACTGGGGTGACAATTTGCTTCACATTTCCAACCCTCTTCTTCCTGGGTCGCCCCCCTGCCTCAGGCTGGGTAGCTAGATGAACAGGTGCTACCCAAAACATGAATTCTGCCAGCGCCACTTCCACCCAAGCCTTCTGCTTGCACCTCAGGTGGGAGGTGGCCGCCTGAGTCTGGGGGGAGCTGGGCAAGAGAGAGGGAAGCTCATCCGAGGCCAGGAAGGAGGAAAGAGGAGAAAAGCAAGGAGCACAGACACAGCAGCAGCAGCAGGGTGGAAAAGGAGAGCTGAACCGAGACCAGTAATCTAGGAAGTGACAGCCACCGATCAGTTGGAGTTGCGCTTACATCTTCATTTCTGCCAGTGGAAGTGCATTCCACCCCATCCTGCCTGCTGCCCACCCCTGGCTGTGCCCCCCTGGGGGCCATGGAGAGATACCAAGAGATACCGCAGGGGGCAGGGGAGAGATACCAAGAGATACCGCAGGGGGCAGGGGAGAGATACCAGGAACATGTGGGTTTTTTTCCTTGGCGTTGTGTCCAGGGCAGCCTGTTCTAAAAGAAAATGTCTCGCGAGATCAATCAAACTTCTCAAACTTACAAGACATTTTCTTTTAAAACGGGCTGCCCTGGACACAACACCATGGAACCCAACGGAGGTACCGGTACAAGTGTCAGGTAGGATGGGTGTCTCATGGTGGGTTGCAATTTGGAGGTAAAAGGTCAGGTGGGGCAGGCTGCGATACTATTTACAGTTGTGGTGGAGAATTGGGGGGCGTGAAATGTTTACTTCTTCCTGGGGGGAGCGTAACAGAAAATAATAATAATAAATAAATAATAATAATAACAACAACAACACGAATCCCAGCAACCGATTAGGTCCCACAGAGTTGGCCTTCTCCGGGTTCTGTCGACAAAACAATGTCATTTGGGGGGGACCCAGGAGAAGAGCCTTCTCTGTGGTGGCCCCATCCCTCTGGAATCATCTCCCCCCGGAGATTAGGACTGCAAACTCCTGAAAACCCACCTATGTCGCCAGGCATGGGGAAATTGATTCCCACGGCTGTTCCACTTTATGTATGGTTTGTTGTGTTGTATGATTGTTTTTAATAAGGGTTTTTTAAATTGTCCTCGATTTTAACATTGGATTTGTACATTGCATGTTTGTTGTAAGCCACTCCGAGTCCTTGGAGAGGGGCGACATACAAATCTAATAAATAATAAATAATAATAATAATAATAATAACAACAACAACAATAACAACAACAACAGAGTTGCAAGTTACTGTGGATTTACCAACCACGTCTGCTGGAATCTTGTTCCAAGTATCTAAAAGGGTTACATTTATACTTGCTAGCAATTGGGAAACTGCAATAACAGGAGGTTGGACTAAAAGACCTCCAAGGTCCCTTCCAATTCTATTATTTTATTCCTATTACCGGTATATTCTATTCCTATCCTATCTCCAGCAATGTAATAATATATATTATACTATAATAACAGAGTTGGAGGTCTTCTAGTGCCGCTGATTAGGCAGGTCCCTTGCTTAGGCAGAAAACCCTACACTACTTTAGACAGATGGTTATCCAACATCTTTTTTTAAAACTTCCAGTATTGGAGCATTCAGAACTTCTGGAGGCAAGCTGTTCCACTGATTAATTGTTCTAACTGTCAGGAAATTTCTCCTTAGTTCTAAATTACTTCTCTCCTTGATTAGTTTCCACCCATTGCTTCTTGTCCTATCCTCAGGTGCTTTGGAGAATAGGTTGACTCCTTCTTCTTTGTGACAACTCCTAAGATATTGGAACACTGCTGTCATGTCTCCCCTGGTCCTTCTCTTCATTCATTCATTCATTCATTCATTCATTCATTCATTCATTCATTCATTCATTCATTCATTAGATTTGTATGCTGCCCCTCTCCGTAGACTCATTAAACTAACCATGCCCAATTCCTGCAACCGTTCTTCAAATGTTTTAGCCTCCAATCCCCTAATCATCTTTGTTGCTCTTCTCTGCATTTTATTTAGAGTCTCAAAATCCTTTTTGCATCGTGGTGGCCAAAACTGAATGGAGTATTCCAAGTGTGGCCTTACCAAGGCCTTATAAAGTGGTATTAACACTACACATGATCTTATTTATTTATTTATTTATTTATTTATTTATTCATTCATTCATTCATTTATTTATTTGATTTGTATGCCGCCCCTCTCCGTAGACTCGGGGCGGCTAACAACAGTAATAAAAACAGCATATAAGTCTACGGAAAGGGGCGGCATACAAATCTAATAAATAATAATAATAATAATAATAATAATAATAATAATAATATAAACAATCCAATTTTAAAACAGTTAAAAACCCTTATTATAAAGCCAAGCATCCATACAGACATACCATGCATAAAATTGTAAAGGCCTAGGGGGAAAGAGTATCTCAGTTCCCCCATGCCTGGTGGCAGAGGTGGGTTTTAAGGAGCTTGATTCTATTCCTCTGTTAATGCAGCCTAGAACTGTGTTGGATTTTTTTGGCAGCAAATAATTGAGAAGCACTGTCTTAGCCCAACATACTTCAAAGGTTGTTGCTGTGAGCATAAAATCTGAGGTTATTGTGTGTCAGTATTTCTCAATCGCAGTAACTTTAAAATGTGTGGACTCCTAGCATTCACTTTAAAGCTGCTGATATTAATTAACATCATTCCATATACACTGTCTTTAATCTTTTAAGGGATAGTTGGGATACATATAAAATGCAGCATGTAAAATAATAAACATTCACTTGCAGTTACGACTGTCCAGCTGCTCAGATTTCAATGCAGTAAATACAAGAAGTGAGTACGGTATATAATTTATCATAAAATAAAATGAAATTAGCTGCGCTCTTCAGTCCTAGGTTTTATTGACTCTGACAGTTATTAAGCAGGTAGGCTGGGACAAAGTTACAACTCATTCGAAGAGGAGCACAACTTGATTCCTGCCAAAGAACTTTGAGCTAAATTAAGAGTTAAATCATAAATTGATAGGGGGAAAAAATCTCTTACAGGTTTTGTTTCAAAAGATTAAATGAATTTTAGAGCAAGGAGGGGGGGGGGAAATAAGCATAATAAAGCATTACAGTTTGTATTATTATTGTTATGTATCAAGTGTTTATATGGTTTCACTCAGGTCCAGTGTTTGAACAGGAAAATATACAAAAGCCTTTGGTTTGCCTATTTGCCGATGACTCTAAAGTGTGCAATAGGGTTGATATTCCTGGAGGCGTCTGTAATATGTTAAATGATTTAGCTTTACTAGATAAATGGTCAAAGCAATGGAAACTGCAGTTTAATGTTTCCAAATGTAAAATAATGCACTTGGGGAAAAGGAATCCTCGATCCGAGTATTGTATTGGCAGTTCTGTGTTAGCAAAAACTTCAGAAGAGAAGGATTTAGGGGTAGTGATTTCTGACAGTCTCAAAATGGGTGAGCAGTGTGGTCGGGCGGTAGGAAAAGCAAGTAGGATGCTTGGCTGCATAGCTAGAGGTATAACAAGCAGGAAGAGGGAGATGGTGATCCCACTATATAGAGCGCTGATGAGACCACATTTGGAATACTGTGTTCAGTTCTGGAGACCTCACCTACAAAAAGATATTGACAAAATTGAACGGGTCCAAAGACGGGCTACAAGAATGGTGGAAGGTCTTAAGCATAAAACGTATCAGGAAAGACTTAATGAACTCAATCTGTATAGTCTGTGGAGGACAGAAGGAAAAGGGGGGACATGATCAAAACATTTAAATATGTTAAAGGGTTAAATAAGGTTCAGGAGGGAAGTGTTCAGGAGGGAAGGGGACACAAACTGAAGTTAGTTGGGGGAAAGATCAAAAGCAACGTGAGAAAGTATTATTTTACTGAAAGAGTAGTAGATCCTTGGAACAAACTTCCAGCAGACGTGGTTGGTAAATCCACAGTAACTGAATTTAAACATGCCTGGGATAAAGATATAATCCATCCTAAGATAAAATACAGAAAATAGTATAAGGGCAGACTAGCTCGATCATGAGGTCTTTTTCTGCCGTCAGTCTTCTATGTTTCTATGGTTGATGTATCTGAAGCTCCCTATAAAAGGGCTAGCTGTCAGACTGCAAGCTAATGATCGTACAGAGAAGTTGCCAAGTAAAGAAGTTCCTTTTGAAGTCTGTCTCTTGTAGTTATTCCCACCACTCAACAATTATTATTATGAAGGTGGGAGGAAAAAAGAGGTGGGAAGCTGCAGACACTAATCCAGGCCAACCACGCGATTATGTAACCAAGTCTGAAGTCTGATAACCTGATTATTTCAGCTTTTAAATATTAATTTTGCCTTTGGTCTGATGAAACCTGTTTTGCTAATAAGTACCTGGGACTGAGGATTAAACGACAAGCAATGCTGGAGATCTCCATCAGGATCTCCCAACCGTATGTTTGTTTTGCTTTAGCAACTGAAAATCAAGGGTGTAGCCTTTTACTTCCCAAGATTGCAAAAACAGTTTGAAGATGTTTTGCTATGGTTTTCAAGTGCTCTAACACTGAGGTCAAGGAGAGAAAAAAAAAATAATTTTTATTTATTTATTTATTTATTTATTTATTTATTTATTTATTTATTTATTTATTTATTTTGTCCAATACACAATGAGGGTTTTAGTGGGTATATATCAATATACACATAGTAAAATACATGATGAAGGTTATAGAGGAGATACTCATAGTAAAATATATCTATGAAAGAATAGAAAAGAAGATATTAGTAATAGAACACATCAATGAAAGAATAGAAGAGATATAGGAATAGAAGAAAGGTATAGGAGATATAGGAGAGCAATAGGATAGGGGAAGGAAGGCACTCTAGTGCACTTGTACTCGCCCCTTACTGACCTCTTAGGAATCTGGATAGGTCCATTCATTCTGCTTTAATAAATATCCCATCAAGGCAAGGATTTCTTGTCTCTGGCACGGGGACGCACATGTCCACTGGGTGGGCATATGTTGGCATACGCTGGAAATGAAATCTCGCAAGAAGATGCTCTCGTGTGCAAGATTTCGCCGATTTTCTCCGTTTTCTTTGCTTCCGCACATGAGCATCTCCATTTCTGCTACTCCCCAAATGTGCCCCGTAGTGTTTGCATCCCATTACTGATCCCATCAGTTCCTTTCCCAGAGATTAGGATTGCCCCCACCCTCCTTGCCTTTCAGAAACTCCTTAAAACCCACCTCTGCCGTCAGGCATGGGGGAATTGAAACATCTCCCCCTTGCCCATGTAGTTTCTGTGTATGATTCGATTGTGCACTTGTTTTTTATATATTGGGGTTTCTTTTGGATTTTTTAACCTAAAACTGTAATTTAGATTTCTAAATATTAGATTTGTTACTATGTATTGTTTTTTACCATTGCTGTGAGCCGCCCCGAGTCTGCAGAGAGGGGCGGCATATAAATCCAATAAATCTAATCTAATCTATATGAAGTGGAAATGATTTATTTTATTTTTATTTATTTATTCATTTTTATGCCGCCCTTCTCCTTAGACTCAGGACGGCTTACAACATGTTAGCAATAGCACTTTTGAACAGAGCCAGCCTATTGCCCCCACAATCCGGGTCCTCATTTTACCCACCTTGGAAGGATGGAAGGCTGAGTTAACCCTTGAGCCGGTGATGAGATTTGAACCGCTGACCTACAGATCTACAGTCAGCTTCAGTGGCCTGCAGTACAGCACTCTACCTGCTGCACCACCCCGGCTCTTATTACCGCATGTGTTCCATTATTTCTCATACTAGGTTTCTTTCTCACCCTCTCTCATGTCTGTCTGTCATCATCCATCATCATCTTTCCCTCTCTCTTTCTCACTCTCTATTTCTATCAATCTTCCGGAGAGGGGCGGCATACAAATCCAATAAATAATAATAATAATAATAATAATAATAATAATAATAATAATAATAATAATAATAATAATAATAATAATATTTCAAATGCATTATGGCTGTGTCGGAAATAAACTGGTTCAGCCTTTTGTACTGTGACTTTGTAGTGGGAGCACAGAGGTCTGGAGCTGCTAATGAACTGATGCAGAGTCTTTTTGTGAGGAATCTAGTGATTAACTCTGTCAAATAGAAATTCTTCCCAAATTCAAATAATCCAAGGTGCCATTAATCCAAAATGCCTGGAAAACAAAGTCCCAACCCCAGTAGCAAGCAGTAGCTTTATATAGGTAATATACACAAGAAACAGTCAAGAAAATAAGGGTTAGACATTGTTCCCCAAATCACTTTTTTTCAATCTTCAAATTATTGTTATTGTTATTGTTATTGTTATTGTTATTAATTAGATTTGTATGCCACCCCTCTCTGCAGTGATAAAACAGTATACAATGACAAATCTAATATTAAGTCTAAAATAATAATTTTACATTAAAAACCTAAAAAAAACCTTATATAAAAACATACACACAAACATTCCATACATAAAACTACATAGGCAAGGGGAGATGTATCAGTTCCCCCATGCCTGATGGCAGAGGTGGGTTTTAAGAAGTTTACGAAAGGCAAGGAGGGTGGGGGCAGTCCTGAGCTCCGGGGGGAGCTGGTTTCAGAGGGTCGGGGCCGCCACAGAGAAGGCTCTTCCCCTGGATCCCGCCAGCCGACATTGTTTAGTCGATGGGACCCGGAGAAGGCCAACTCTGTGAGACCTAACCGGCCACTGGGATTCGTGCAGCAAGGGTGGCGGTCTCGCAGATATTCTGGTCCGGTGCCATGAAGGGCTTTATAGGTCATAACCAACACTTTGAATTGTGACCGATCGGCAATCAATGCAGACCACGGAGTGTTGGTGTAACATGGGCATACCTAGGGAAGCCCATGATTGCTCTCGCAGCTGCATTCTGCATGATCTGAAGTTTCCGAACACTCTTCAAAGGTAGCCCCATGTAGAGAGCATTCCAGTAGTCGAGCTAGCTATGAAGACTCTGCCATAACCACAACAACAATAACAACAACAACAACAACAACAACAACAGAGTTGTAAGGGACCTTTGAGGTCTTCTAGTCCAACCCCCTGCTTAGGCAGGAAACCCTACATCACTTCAGACAAATGGTTATTCAACATCTTCTTAAAAGCTTCCAGTGTTGGAGTATACACAACTTCTGGAGGCAAGCTGTTGTATTGATTAATTGTTCTAACAGAACAATTAATCAGTTTGTGTCCCTGGTTTATATTTATCTTCATATTTATCTATGTATGAAACAAACTTGGAGAACATTTAAAGATTAGAAATGTGGTAGGGTGCTGAATGCTCACCTATGTATAATAGGTTCTTGCAATTAAAACTGCAATAATTGTGGATAACTTTAAAAGAAAACATAGTAAAATGTTTTATTTAGAGTTAATAGCAATGCAAAAGTTATATATCTGACGCACAACATCCCTGTGAAGTACTTGAATCTAATGTAGGGGGTAGACATAGCAATCACCCACTAGTTACTGACTAGTCCAGTCCCTAACTACTTGATAGATATTGCACTTATGGTTCAGTAGTTCATTTAATGCACCAGACTTCAAATTTCCCAGTTTGGCCCTTTAGTAATTCTTATGAAGACCAAGTTGCGGTATGTCTATGATAGAGTCATGCAACAAAATTAGAATATTGATGCTCAGTTCAGTCCAATATTCATCTAGTTCTAATTCTGCTTCCAATTTCAACCAGCAAGATCACCCTATGTCAGTGTTTTTCAGCTCGGCAACTTTAGGGAACATGTGACTTCAACTCCAAGAATTTCTCAGCCACCATGCCATAGCCAAAATCTTTTTAAAGGTGTTGATGCTGGAACATTATCTGTTAGGAGAGGGATGGATATTATAATTATGTTTGCTTGTTTGTTCGATTTCTAAGCCGCTTTTCTTCTGAGATTCAGGGCGGCTTACAACAGCTATATATGGTTTTATTTTGTAGTAAAACAGAGTAAAGAGTTCAGCTTCACTTTTTGACACACAGGCATTAATGGTAGTATAACAAAAAAGAGATATTTCAGCTCTCCACATTACATTATGTGCTGGCTTCTCATGAGATGGTAACAATTAATCATTGGGAACAAGACATGTTAAGTGAACCAAGGGATTAGTGCCAAGACAATATATTTTGTTGATTGGCATGAGGATGACAGATTTTCTTTCTTTTTTTAAATATACTTTATTAGGTTATTTTAAAAAAGGGAAAGGGGGATGGGAGTACAAAAAGAGAAGTAGGAGGGGGATGGGGTAAACAATATTTTTATACAGTAACTTATATATATTGTTGTATATACATTCCAAATATTTGTCTATAGGTAACTATTTTGTATTCAATATTCTTATTTGGATAGTCTTATAACTGTAGTATTTAGTAGTCCAAGGGTGACGTGGAAAGGAAAGGTAGTTGGAAGTGGGATAGAAAAGAAAAGAAAGAGGAAAGGAAACAAAGAGAAAGAGAGGAGGGGTAGTACCTGCAGACTAGCAGGAATATGCGTTGTGACGACTTAGTTTGATTCTGTTTGTTATTTTTGTGAGTGAGAAGTATTTGTGAGTTTTCTTTAAAGCCATTTTTCTCAAAAGGATTCACTTTAGTTCGCTACCACTTTATGTACATCAGTGATTGCACAACCACTGTAGATTTTATTGATTTATTTATTAGATTTGTATTCCACCCCTCTCCAAGGAATGCCATACACTAAATAAGTGCCATACACTAAATAAAATTAAATAGATAAATAGAATAAAATAAAATAAAAATAAAAAGCTACCACCCTCCATTCTGGGGAGCTGATTTTCAATTCCTAAAACAGTTAAATGTCCAGAATTTTCTTGTATTAAAATAGTTCCCACTTTTAAATTGACGTTTTCAAATAGCTGGTCTGAATATGGTACACTTCAAATGGGTTCAAGTAGAACTTCCATTGTCCCCACGGGTGTTGTGGACATTGCCTTCCAATCCATTTGGAGGCCAAGAATTTGGAAATGCTGCATTAGAGAACAAGTGAAGGTTCAGGGGTTACATCTTTCACATCTTAGAAATTCAATGTACTTAAACTTTTGTTGAGAGTCACAACAGTAGGAAATAACAATGAAAAAGTGGAACAGTATTAGGGGCTGTTTCATTTGCTTCTCTTTTCTTTCCTCCCAAGAGATGATCACATGAGGTGCTTTTTCCCATCCTAGCTAGGGAGAATGACAGATTTTGGTTTTTAAAAAAGGTATACAGTACTATAGAGTCCTTGATTGATTGATTTTATTTTATTTTATTGGATTTGTATGCCGCCCCTCTCTGCAGACTCGGGGCGGCTAACAACAATAGTAAACAGCATATGACAATGAGTTTGATTGTTTGCTTGCAAATGTTTCATTACCAAACTATTGACTACTGCAATGCTCTCTACATGGGGCTACCTTTGAAGAGCGTTTGGAAACTGCAAATTGTGCAGAACGCAGCTGTGCGAGCAGTTATGGGCTTGCCCAGTCATGCACATATCTCTCCAACACTCTGCGGATTGCATTGGCTGCCAATTGGTTTCCAGACTCAATTCAAAGTGTTGGTTATGACCTATAAAGCCCTACATGGCATTGGGCCAGAATAACTACAGGACTGTCTTCTACCGCATGAATCCCAGCGACCAGTCATGTCCCACAGAGTCAGCCTTCTCCAGGTCCTGTCAATTAGACAATGTCATTTGGTGGGGCAAGGGGAAGAGCCTTCTCTGTGGGGGACCCGGCCCTCTGGAATCAGCTCCCCTCAGAGATTCGGACTGCCTCCACCGTCTTCGCCTTCCGCAAGAGTCTTACAACTCATTTATGCCACCAGGCTTGGGGCCACTACACTCTAGCCCAGTGTTTTTCAACCAGTGTACCGCAGCACACTAATGTGCCATGAGACATGGTCAGGTGTGCCGTGTGGAAATTAAATATGGGTCTCCAAACTACGGCCCACATGCTGGATACAGCCCACGGACGCCATTTATCCGGCCTGCCGCCAGCCGACTCCATCCGAACATAAACATTCCCCTCACAATCCCTCCAGCTATCAGCGACAGGAAGAGTGGAAGCACAGGGAACGCTCACTGACCAATCACCTTCTAGGATTCATCCTGACCACTAGCGATGAACCAATAGCAGGCTGCCTCTCATCCACACCCAGGAAGGTCCCCTTTCGGGCTGCCACACACTTGTCATTGTGTGGGCGCTACTCCTGCTACTCCTCCCCATGGTCCCGATTTCTAATCCTGGTCAGGACTGGAAGTAAATGTTGCCACCACTAGATGAAGCCTCAGCCTCAGCTGGTTAGGAAAGAAGGAAGGAAGGAGAAATGGAGGGAACAAGGAAGGAAAGAAGGAAGGAAAGAAGGAAGGAAGGAAGGAGAAATGGAGGGAGGGAGGAAGGAAGGAAGGCATGCAGGAAGGAAGGAAGGAAGGACAGAAGAAGGAAGAAATTTGGGGGGGGGGGTATTTTTGCCTCAACATACATTCAAACAATACAGTGTACCATCTAATTTTCCATGAATAAAATGCTGTATTTTGTTAGTAAGTAATATCAATCATCAAAAAAGTTGCAAAAGTTTTTTGTTCTTGTTTTGTCAACCAGTTACATACATTTTCATTTAATTAAATTCCCTCCTTAATGTTCAAGGCTTGCCTTGAAGGGACATAAACAGTACCGGTACATGGTACAGGTTCCGCCAGAAATCTGATGAGACCCCTAAAAGGTACTGATATAAAATATTCTTAAGTGAATTCATCTCCTTTGCATGCCACCCCAATATGTTCTATAAAATGTATTCTCATCTGAACAGCCCTGACTATAGAAACATAGAAACATAGAAGACTGACGGCAGAAAAAGACCTCATGGTCCATCTAGTCTGTCCTTATACTATTTCCTGTATTTTATCTTAGGATGGATATATGTTTATCCCAGGCATGTTTAAATTCAGTTACTGTGGATTTATCTACCACGTCTGCTGGAAGTTTGTTCCAAGGATCTACTACTCTTTCGGTAAAATAATATTTTCTCATATTGCTTTTGATCTTTACCCCAACTAACTTCAGATTGTGTCCCCTTGTTCTTGTGTTCACTTTCCTATTAAAAACACTTCCCTCCTGGACCTTATTTAACCCTTTAACATATTTAAATGTTTCGATCATGTCCCCCCTTTTCCTTCTGTCCTCCAGACTATACAGATTGAGTTCATTAAGTCTTTCCTGATACGTTTTATGCTTAAGACCTTCCACCATTCTTCTAGCCAGTCTTTGGACCCGTTCAATTTTGTCCATCTCTTTTTGTAGGTGAGGTCTCCAGAACTGAACACAGTATTCCAAATGTGGTCTCACCAGTGCTCTATATAGCGGGATCATAATCTGTAAACTTAATAGTTCTAGAAACTACATATATATTTGTACCCTGAAGAAAGTAAGATAGTTATGTATTACTGTCCCAGTGTATGCTTTTGTCAAGTAGGGGCTGTAAATATTGAGGTCTTACTGAGGAGTATAATTTACAATTGAGTAGCACATGCACAACGTCTTCTATTTCTGGTGCACCGCAAATGCATGCGCGCTAGTCATTTCCGGTTCTAGGGGAAGTGCTCATCTCCGTTTCTAATCCGAAGAGCTAGTGTGCTGTCCAAAGATATCTCTGTAGTTATGTAGCCAGCATGATTAAATCCTGAAGACGCACGGAGCACTGTTATCTTCCTACTAAAGTAGTCCCTATTTTTCTATTTGCATTTTTAACGTGCTTTCGAACTGCTAGGTTCCAAGAAGCTGGGACAAGTAACAAGAGCTCACCCAATTTTGCGGCGCTAGGGATTCAAACCGCTTAACTGCCGACTTTCTGATCAACAAGCTCATCATCTTAATCTCTGAGCCACTATGTCCCTTATGAAACCAATAAAAGCTCTTACATAATACAAAATGGAACATTAAATGTTCTAACTGATTTATTGGCCATAGATCCTGTAATAAAAAGGCTTCTAGAAGTTGTAAAATCACTCAACATTAAAGGAAAGATCTGTTGATTGAAGTATCAAAGTAATAGTAATGAAAAGGCACTCCTTGATTAGTCTTGGGCACATGGAGTTGCTTTTCTAGGAAATGTGAATGGATATTGCTCAGTCATGAGTACCTGGAACAAATCCGATTGCAATGATTAGTGCTTAGGAAATATGAATTTATAGGAAATGAAAACCAGGTTTGGAAAAATAAAGCACAAGTTGAGACTCTAACTTTTTGTATTTTTCAATGTTTTCATAACTGGCTGAAAATCAAAGTTGCCCTTAACACTCTACAAAACCTTAGTTAGACCACACCTTGAGTAGTGCATCCAGTTTTGGTCACCACACTACAAAACAGACATTGAAACTCTGGAGAAAGTGCAGAAGAGAGCAACCAGGATGATAAGGGGATTGGAAACTAAAACATACAAAGAATGGCTGCAGGAACTGAACATGGCCAATCTGGCGAAGAGAAGGACCAGAGGAGACATGATAGCAGTGTTCTAATACTTGATGTCTTTGTTTTTGTTTGTTCGTTTGTTTGTTTTTCATTAGATTTGTATGCTGCCCCTCTCCGAGGACTCGGAGCAGCTCACAACAGGACAATACACAATATACAAATCCAATAGTTTAAAAAAATAGTTTAAAACCCTTATAAAAAATAATCATACAACTCAAGCAAACCATACATAAATTATAATAGCTAAGGGGTATATTAGTTTCTTCATGCCTGGCATTTTCAAGGGTGTTAAAGTCTGAGATGCGATATGGGTTCCAAACAGATGAGCTGTTTGAAGTGATGGGTTCTTTTACTAAGGATTAGTGGTTGTAGCAAAAAACAAAGCTAGATCTGAGTTTTCCTGTGCAAAAATTACAAGTTTTTCCTCTTTACTGACCAATTCTAAGTCTGTGCAGAGAATCAAAACTTAAAGCTTAAAGCTAGGCGTGGCTCAGCCCACATTGTACTCTCTGTGCCGTCTGGTGGTGGGCACACTGAACACTGGGCACATTGTTTTTATTTATTTATTTATTTATTTATTTATTTATTATTTAGATTTGTATGCCACCCCTCTCCACGGACTTTATGTTGTGTGAATGTTTTCTTGTTATAAAAATCAACAAAAATATTTAATTTTAAAAAACCATAAAGAAAGTGGGACACTGTTCCTCACATTACATTTATTTTTTTCTACATTTTATGTTATGACTTTTTCATGTACGGTACTTTTGTTAGAAGAAAAGCTATTTATGCTTATCGTTTATTTTTCCAGGATACCAGATTTTATATAATAAAAGTACAAATGAGATGCTTTGAAAAGGGACCTGAATGTGAGATTCTATTATTATTATTTTGTACCAGTCATATCTATGTTCTTTCAAGAGTCATAATTTGGTAAGTACAAAGCCAGCAATGTTATTGTCACAATCCCATGACCTTTGATAAATTACACAAACCTCAAAGTAGAAAAGCCAAGGGTAAACCAACAGTGTTATGTAACAATACTATATTATTAACATTGATAATAGATTGCAGATTATTTTAATAGTACACTGACTCATATATGTTTAACCCTTGAAAGACAGAAGGATACCGATTTTGTAATGAATAGCAATTATACGTTTTTTATATAAAATCATAAAAAGCAGTTGCCAACACAACGCATAACAATTATGTTCAAGCAATCAACATAAATTTGAAATTATCTTCAGCCAGTTTTCTTCAATTCAGCATTTGTATATATACATAAATTGTTAAATCCTGGGACTGAAAAGGCTTGAGACCGGCTTAAACAATAGCTCTTTATTGTAACAGTAAGATCCAATCAACAGTCTCCATTGTCCTGCTTGAATACTTGATAAAATAAATAAATAAAAATGAATAAAATAGAGGGTTATACTGAGGAGAGAAAGGGTGGCATCCAGCCATCCCTAATTACTTCTGGATATTATATATACAGTGCTACCTCGTCATATGAACCCCTCGTCCTACGAACTTTTCGAGATACGAACCTGGGGTTTGGAATTTTTTTGCCTCTTCTTACGAACTTTTTTCGCCTTATGAATCCGCCGCCACCACTAGGATGCCCCGCCTCCGGACTTCCGTTGCAAGTGAAGTGACTGTTTTTGCGATCCTGGGATTTCCCTGAGGTTCCCCTCCATGGCAAACCCCACCTCCGGACTTCCGCATCTTTGCAATGCTGTAGGGAAATCCCAGGAGGGGAATGCCAGGATCGCAAAAACGGGCCCTTCACTGGCAATGGAAGTCCAGAGGTGGGGTTTCCCAGCGAGGGAAGCCTCAGCGAAATCACATCATCGCAAAAACACGGAGGTCCTCGAAACTCCACCTCCGGACTTCCGTATTTTTGCGATGGTGCAATTTCGCTGAGGCTTCCCTCACTGGGAAACCCCACCTCCGGACTTCCGTTGCCAGTGGAGCGCCCATTTTTGTGATCCTGGGATTCCCCTCCTGGGATTTCCCTACAGCATCGCAAAAATGTGGAAGTCTGGAGGTGGGGTTTCCCATGGAGGGGAGCTTCAGGGAAATCCCACCAGTGCAAAAATGGGCGCTTTGGCTTGAAAAAGGGGTAAATTTTGGGCTTGCACACATTAATCGGTTTTCCATTGATTCCTATGGGAAACATTATTTCATCTTACGAACTTTTCACCTTACCAACCTCCTCCCGGAACCAATTAAGTTCATAAGACAAAGGTATCACTGTATTTGGAAATAGTTTGGCTATTTTGATGTTTTCTTCTTCTAAAACCAAGACCCTAAGAGGCCAGTAAGAGGCATGCATAAGCCTACCATCCCTGTGCTAATGTTCCCTCTTATCAGTACCATACATAAACAATGTTAAATATTACCAATACGTACTTGACAAATAAAAATATATCTTACCAAACCCTCAGGAGTCTTTGGGTGCAAGATATGAGAAATGCTTTGCAATTTGCATAACTACCACAGAAAACAAATGCTCCTTTAAATAAATTTGGGTAAAGAATGTGAAATACCTTTTTGTGTTGCAACAAGGGGAAGAGATACGACTACCTCAGATTACAAAATGGTAACACCGTATTTTTATGAAGTACCAATCCTTCTAGATAAGTATAGTCTTGTTTTATCCCCTCTACTCATTCTCTCAAGGATATCTTGTTTCATTCATATCATATGAGGCCAAGAATGTTTCATAAGTCTAAGCATGCAATTAATTAATTAACTAGAATAATGTATACCTTCTTTCGTCCTCAAGTTTCATAACAAAGGATGTGGTTCTGTCTCTAGTTATGTTCACAATAAGCCAATGATACTGGCTAAGCAGAGAAAATATCAAACTGACCTAGTTAACTACACAATTGAACCAGAAGGTGATCTGAGTATCTCAGTTGTAGCTCAGTCTGATTTTCTATAATACTAAAAGTAAGGGTTTGATTAATTTATTGATTGGATACATCTTTTTTTTTCAAAGACAAGTACAAAATACAGAATAAAAAAGAGAAAGTGGGATTAAACCAGGAGTGGGATTTGGGCAGTGAAGGGCTACCAAAATTTTTACTTTTAAATTTTTACTTGTGGGCGTGGCTTATGCAGGACG
Source organism: Erythrolamprus reginae (assembly GCF_031021105.1). Taxonomy (NCBI): domain Eukaryota; kingdom Metazoa; phylum Chordata; class Lepidosauria; order Squamata; family Dipsadidae; genus Erythrolamprus; species Erythrolamprus reginae. The sequence goes on from NC_091952.1 coordinate 226,665,699, forward strand.
TCCTGCATTTTCTTTCAACATCTTTCAGTGCAAATTAGATGCTCTGGGGTGGAACTCCATTTTCGTTAGCCCCTTGCGTTCCTCCCTCATCAGGGCAGTAGCCCACCCCTGCATTTGGGGGTTCTCTGAATGGTACAGAATCTTAGCTAAAAGTTTTCCCGAACCCCTGTGGACCGCCAGCAGCTCACCACTGCCCTCCATCCTACTCACGAAAAATCAATATTTTCATAAAGAAAATAGCAGATTAATAGTTCACATTTGGCTGAAATAATGTGTCTAACAACTGCTCATGACTCCTTTGGTTATTTTTATTTTAGGGAATTTTCATAGGGATCACAGAAACGATTGTCCTCTGAAACTCCTTTCATTATCTATGTAAACTGTCCCAAAAGACAGAGGAACTCAAAAGCATATTTATAATTGCCCTGAAGGGGGTGGGGGGAATGACTTCTTAGAAAATAGTCTTCTCAGAGTTTTACCTTCAGGAATCACCAGATCTGGGCTGTTCTATGTATATCACACACAGTAGAGAAGGCAAAGGTTGGATTATGAGCACTAAAATCAATAAAAGATATTTGGCCTTTCGGATATTTGCAATTAAATATTAACTAACATTACCAGTAAGGTAGGTATGTACAATCTATCAAAGTCACCCTAGTCCTTACTTTCTGTTTAGAAGGTCAGTGCTTAATCTGCATTCATTTAACAATTGCAGTGACTGACTTAACAAATTGTAACAAGAATAATCATAAAAAGGGGCAACCCCCCACCTACAAATTTCTCAGTAACATAAATTTATTTATTTATTTGTTTGTGTGTTTGTTTATTTATTTATTTATTTATTAGATTTGTATGCCGCCCCTCTCCGCAGACTCGGGGTGGCTAACAACAATAAAAAGACAATGTAAACAAATCTAATATTAAAAATAATCTTTAAAACCCCAATTTAAAGAACCAATCATACATACAAGCACACCATGTATAAATTCTAAAAGCCTAGGGGGAAGGGAAAATTTCAATTCCCCCATGCCTGATGACAGAGGTGGTTTTTGAGGAGCTTGCAAAAGGCAAGGAGGGTGGGTGCAACTCTGATATCTGGGGGGAGTTGGTTCCAGAGGGTTGGGGCTGCCACAGAGAAGGCTCTTCCCCTAGGTCCCGCCAGACGACATTGTTTAGTCGACGGGACCCGGAGAAGGCCAACTCTGTGGGACCTAACTGGTCGCTGGGATTCGTGCGTCAGAAGGCGGTCCCGGAGATATTCTGGTCCGATGCCATGAAGGGCTTTATAGGTCATAACCAACACTTTGAATTGTGACCGGAAACCGATCGGCAACCAATGCAGACTGCGGAGTGTTGGAGTAACATGGGTAAATTTAGGAAAGCCCATGATAGCTCTCACAGCTGCATTCTGCATGATCTGAAGTTTCCGAACACTTTTCAGAGGTAGCCCCATGTACAGAGCGTTACAGTAGTCGAACCTCGAGGTGATGAGGGCATGAGTGACTGTGAGCAGTGAGTCCCGGTCCAGATAGGGCTGCAACTGGTGCACCAGGCGAACCTGGGCAAACGTCCCCCTTGCCACAGCTGAAAGATGGTTCTCTAATGTGAGAAGGATGCCCAAGTTGCGGACCCTCTCTGAGGGGGTCAATAGTTCCCCCCCCAGGGTTATGGACAGACAGATGAAATTGTCCTTGGGAGGCAGAACCCACAGCCACTCCGTCTTATCTGGGTTGAGTTTGAGTCTGTTGACACCCATCCAGACCCCAACAGCCTCCAGACACCGGCACATCACTTCCACTGCTTCACTGACTGGACAAGGGGTGGAGATGTAAAGCTGGGTATTCCTGGGCTCAGTTGTGACTATAATCTGAGGACTAGTTGTACTATATCAGTCATGGTGAACCTATGGCAGAGGTGGGCAATTAATTTTGCCATGGGGCCGCAGGAGAAATTGGGGTGGTTTTAGAGGGCCGGACTAATATAATTAACTCAGTTCTACCCAGTACTATATATAGTATACATATGCTATCTTTTCATAAACAAACAGTATGTTAAACAATGCAAAGATTTGTTGGCTAATTCTTCCGATGGGAGTCCTGATTCTCTGCCCAAGTATCAGAAGAACAGAGCACTAGTAGCTGCTGCAGGGGACAGGGGAGGAAGCACGTGGTATCTGTGTAACTCTTCTGTACTGCTCACAGTTAGGAGATTTTTCGGGCACTGACCACTCTAAAGACCCAGACCCTGGCCTGACCTAAACACTCAGACCCACTCTACAGACCCCTAATTGTTTGCTTTAGGGCAACACGATGCACCACAGTCACTGCGCTGGAGTGTTTGTGTAGTTTCTGTGCTCGGCCGCTCTTGGTAGGAGGTCGGGGTCTGCTCCAGTGCGAGGATGAAAGAGCTCGCTGCGTCTGCCGGGATTTCTCCGGTTCATGCTTTCCTCATGATTCATCAGGAAAGCAGGAACCGGAGGAGTCCCAGCAGACGCGGTGAGCTCTTTCATTCTCGCACTGGAGCGGACCCTGACCTCCATGGACTGGTCACAGATAGCGAGCAGGCCGGTCACAGACAGTGGGCGGGCCTCTGAGTTTTGGCTTGCAGAGGCTCTTGGAGGATATTTTTGGCTTCTAGAGAGCCTTGGGGAGAGGGGGGGGCGTTTTTACCTTCCCCTGGCTTCAGGGAAGCCTTTGGAGCTTGGGGAGGGCGAAAATTTGAGCCTACAAGGTCCACCAAAAGTTGGGAAACAGGCCATTTCTGGTCTCCAGAGGACCTCCGGGGTATAGGGGAAGCTGTTTTTGCCCTCCCCAGGCATTGAATTATGGGTGTGGGCACTCACACATGCGTGATAGCATGCACTCATGCTCTTTCGGCACCCGAGGAGAAAAAGGGTTGCCATCACTGTACTAGATGCTCAAAAGCATTTCCATACTAGATGCTCAAAAGCATTTCATTCTAACTACGATCACGATTGATGATTTTAGTTAGAATGATTGTGACTGCCCGGTTTTTATATCTTTGGGGGTTTAACATTAGTTTTAGGTTTGGGTTTCTCTTGCTATATGTTGCACTGTATCTTATTCTCCTTTATGTAAGCCGCTCTGAGTCTGTGGAGAAGGGAGGCATAGAAATCCAACCATCCAAATAAATAAATAAATAAATAAATAAATAAGTGAGTGAGTGAGTGAGTGAGTGAGTGAGTGAGTGAGTGAGTGAGTGAGTGAGTGAGTGAGTGAGTGAGTGAATGAATGAATGAATGAATAAATAAATAATAAACTTTAACTACTAAAAAGTCCTCAAACTGCAGGTGTTTCCAAAGAAGTCCAAAAGGGATTATAGCTGATCAATCTAATTTCCTACTCTCTGGATCCTCTTCTTACATAACTTTGCATTACATTTGCCAGCTGTTTGGCATTTTGTGTGTCACACAGCTAATTGCTCTCTTTTGTTAATTGTTACAGGAATCTGTGCCAAATCCAGTAACAATTCTAGGTAGCAACAAACCACTTACAGCATTAGAAGCAGGAAACAAAATATTGTGAATCATCTTTTTGGCAAGTCTACGCATGTTGGGTAAAGACTGCACCTACAGCCAGAGATTTCTCAGGAGAAAGCTTTCACACAACAGGATGTTTTTGTATCGTTGTAATTCAGTTTGTAGAGCACTTACAAAGGCTAACCACATCGCCAAATTTTCTGCTCCATTCTGTTCTAACTTGCGAAGCACAATAGTAATTACGCATTGGCTCATGCAATGTATTATTATACGTTGGTTTTTCTACCCTACAAGTTGTGACACTTTATTGAGGATGATAATGAGAATAAATTATTATTGTCATACTTTCAAAAGTCTTCTGACGTCAGCACAAGCTCCTCTCCCAGCCATGATTCAGAGCACAGGTCCTATCATGTCTGACTCTGATGTTCTCACAATTTCTTAATGTGCTTCTTTGGCTTCTCAGAAATGACACCAGAGATTCCTAAAGCTGCCAGTAAGTTGGAGCTCAAACATGTTTACAAAATGTTAGGAATACTATGAGACACAATACTCATTCCAATATTTCCAGCTTTAGATTTGCATTTTTATTTTAAAATAAAAATGCTCTAAGTCACTTAACACTGGTAATTCATTTTAAAATTATTTATTCAACTGTTACCTACAGTATACCTGACTTTCCAAAATTTCATACTTTCTCTTTTATCAGTATTTGAACATTAAGTGACTAGGGCATTCTATCTCCAGGTATTTACATTTCTAAATTCCTTCCTCCCTCCCTCCCTCCCTCCCTCCCTTCCTTCCTTTCCTTTCCTTCCCTCCCTCCCTCCATCTCTCCCTCCCTCCATCTCTCTCTCCCTCCATTTCCTTTCCTTCCTCCCTCCCTCCCTCCCTTCCTCCTTCCCTCCCTCCCTCCTCCCTTTCAGTCATTAAAAGAAGCATTTCAATTATTAAATTAGTAACAGGATTGTTGAATGAATCTGTCTTCTCCATTGACTTTGCTTGTCAGAAGGTGATCACATGACCCCAGGATACAAAAGTGATCACATGACCACAGATACTACAATCCTCATAAATACGAGTTGGTTGCCAAACATTGAAAACATGGGATGTGTGAATGCATGGGGGGGGCAGACTGTGGGCACATTCATAAATTATAGCACACACACACCCTTTTGGCACATGAACCAAAAAAGGTTTGCCATCACTGGTCTAATATAAGCAAGGGGTACATAAAGCTTCTTGGATCACCTTATTCTGGGCCAATTATAATTTCTGGATGATCTTCAAGGGCAGATCTCCATACAGTGTCTTGCAGTAATCCAGCTGGGAACACAATCATTGTGTTGTACTTCATGATTCTTGACAAATCTATATTTTCTTTTATGTACACTGAGAGCATATGCACCAAAGACAAATTCCTTTTGTGTTCAATCACACTTGGCCAATAAAGTTATTCTATTCTATTCTATTCTATTCTATAAATGTTGCCCAGCCATCAGAATCCCTTTGCTTTCTTTCCACCATTCTTGGCAATTCCACTCCCTATTCGGGAGCTTTTAAATTTGTCTTTAAAACTTTTATTTCACTTTCCAAACTATATTTCTCTTTCCCTTTATATTCGCGCATCGTGGTAAGGGCTGAATTTCAGATTGCAAATCACAATGATTATACGATCACAATAAACCAAGTGAAGCCAACCATATCGTGGCAATGTGATGTGTTGAATCATTCAGTATCATTCTCTTGTGTCAGTTTCATTTTCCAAGTCATCTGTAAATAGTTATTATCTGGAATAAATCAGCCAGTGGCTGGGCTAGTTTAAGAGGTGATAGAGGAACTGAAAGCAATAAGAAATGAATCAAACTAAAAGAGTTATTATATACTGTATAAGAAATATATGTGTGCTAGTGAAAAAAAATCTAATGCTGCCTACATGGTACTATGCAAAAATGTTTAGACTGCATTTCTTGGAATTCCCAGTGAGCTTGTTCAGGATTTGGTGCATTCCCAGGTTAGGAAAAGATGCTTCAAAGTACTCATTAACAGTGATGTAATAAGCCTTAGGCAATCCACTTATATGATATTGAAGGCGAAGGTGAATACAGAACAGTTGCAACAGCGCACTCTAGACATGTCAAACATTTTAGCAGCCTTCAAAATTCTTCAGAAATCACATCATTATTTGCATATTAAATGTTTTCATGTATAGCTAAAGGAAGTGAAAATAAGTTTCCAGAACAATAAGAACTATTCCCACCACAACTAGGTACTGTTACTGTATATATTATTATAAATGATATGTAAACATTATGGTTTATTGCATAGTGAACCAGATGTTCAGACTGGATCTGGCATTTTTGTCTACAAATTGAGCTCTTTCTATTACCGTATATTAATATGAACACTTATGGAAAAAAAAATATGTTGTTGTATCAATAATGATTAGAGCCCTCAGGGCCATACCTAAAGGACTTTCTTAATTATTTGGGAATATTGAATTTACCAGACTTGAACACCCTAATTTTACAAAAAAAAACCCTTCTTACTTGGAACTGCCTATATTCTTTTACACTACCTTAATGAGTTTTAGGTCTTTGGTAAGGACTTCAAATCTTTAGCAACGTTGTAGTTGAAGTCGCTCCGGGCAGCATACAAATCTAATAAATTATTATTATTATTATTATTATTATTATTATTATTATTATTATTATTATTAAGTCCATGGTAACAATACAATGATACCATTGGATTGAAAAGTAAGTTTGGCTTGTGTGTTTTGTGGTGTCCAAAGATGTGTGGGAGGATAGACACATAGAGATAAACTGTCAGGATTAGCAATCCTGGGTGATATTTCATTGTATTACCATATAAGGTAAAAAAGTAGAAACGTGAGCATGCTAATGCTGAGTCATTGGGTGTGAACTGCAATGTGATTGGGCCAGAGAATTATAAGTTGCAAATCAACTTCACCATGATTATTCCTTTCTGTCTGCTGTTGTTTGCTGTTGGTGGTGGTGGTGGTTACTTGGCTGGCTGGAACAGTTTGAGCATGAGTTAGATATTGAGTAGAGTAGTAGCGGTGATACAAAGAAACCTAGATTGGTTTATTATCTACTAGAAACCTGGACTAGAAACCTGGATTGGTTGAATATCTACTTGTAAGTAGGCTGAATGTAGCTGATGTAAAGTTCCTTTATATAGAAGATTGAAGATATTTTGCACTGAAGAGTAAACTATTGTTTTCTTCAAATGAGTCTTTGTTATTCATTAAGTGCTACATTATATTCTGGTGTCTTATAGTGAACCAGATGTTCAGACTAGATCTGGCATTTTTGTCTACAAATTGAGCTCTTTCTATTACCATATATTAATATGAACACTTATGGAAAAAAATACTCTGCGTTACTCTGCATATATATCCAGACATAAACGACATCTACATACCATTCAAAAGAGACAATTAAAAAGCCAAAAAGGACACAAAAATAGCAAAACATAAACCACATCAGCGATCAACACTCAGATGAGTAGAAATTAACACCAAGATAAACAACCAACAATCAATAAAAGATAAAGGTTCCCTTGCACACCTGTGCTGGTTATTTATGGCTCTAGGAGCGGTGCTCATCTCCATTTCTAAGCTGAAGAGCCAGCGCTGTCCGAAATAATCTCCGTGGTCATGTGGTTGGTGTGATGTAATGCCGAAGGCGCATGGAACATTGTTACGTTCCCACCAAAGTGGTCCCTATTTTTCTACTTGCATTTTTTACGTGCTTTCAAACTGTTAGGTTGGGAAAAGCTGGGACAAGTAACGGGGGCTCACTCTGTTACATAGCACTAGGAATTCGAATTGCTGAACTACCAACCTTCTGATCAACAATCTCAGCATCTTAGCTACTGAGCCACTGCATCCCCCATAAATACTCCAGTCAAGGAACTACCAACTCAGACAAACAAGCTAGCAGTAAATAACAGCCCAATCGAAGGACCACCAAGATCATTCCTACTGTTGCATCTTGGCCTCTTCCCGGAAACAGCCAGAGCGCAAGCCATTGGTTATTTTATACCGGGCTGTCAGACACGGCAGCCAATCAGTGGCTCGGAAATTCCCGCTTCTCAAATAACCAATGGGTGGCACTCCGGCTGTCCCTGAGGAGATGCCACCCTGTAACACCTACCAACACTGGTCGCAAGCTATTAATATATAAAATGAGGACAAACCCACTCCCTACTAGCATTGATGATTTTACCTAGTTTAGTAATGAAATATGTGCAAGGTAACAACTATGCCCAGGGAGCACCAAGGATCCCACAAGTTTTACAAATAAATAAACAAACATTACTTTCTCCATTTTAGTTTCAATGTATCTGAAATAAATCTTGAATAGTTTAGAGGAAAAGGACTGAAGTGCAAATAGGTTCCTCTGCTGTGCTGATTATTTCATGCTTGCATCATAGTTTAATTAAGAAATGTCTAATTAAAATGTTCCCTCTGAACAAGAGTGCTGATACAGTCTTGGGTTTCATTAAAAGGTTTGCTAAGGTCTGCATTTCTGAGTTTTCAATAAGAGGATCCAAAAAATCCTACCTTTTTCTTTCCCAAGTGTTGATCTGAAGGGGGAAGCCCTTGTTTAGAAGGGCTAGGTGCTCCCCAACTAGGCAGAATAGGATGTATCAGGAGATCCTAATAGCATTATTTATTTATTTTATTTATTTATTTATTTTGTCCAATACACAATGAGAGTTTTAGTGGGTATATATATATATATATATACACACACATACATACATACATATGTTTTCGTAGATTTTCACGGGTACAGGTATGACGGTCTTGGTATATTCGGGTTTCTTCCCGTGTAGGATTTGGAAATTTCCAAATCCTACACGGGAAAAAACCCGAATATACCAAGACTGTCATATATATATATATATATACACACACACACATAGTAAAATACATGCTGAAGGTTATAGAGGAGATACTCATAGTAAAATATAGCTAAGAAAGAATAGAAAAGAAGATATAGTAATAGAACATATCAATGAAAGAATAGAAGAAGAGATATAGTAATAGAAGAAAGGTATAGGAGATATAGGAGAGCAATAGGACAGGGGACGGAAGGCACTCTAGTGCACTTCTACTCGCCCCTTACTGACCTCTTAGGAATCTGGATAGGTCAACCGTAGATAATCTAAGGGTAAAGTGTTGGGGGTTTGGGGATGACACTATGGAGTTCCACACTTTGACAATTCGGTTACTGAAGTCATATTTTTTACAGTCAAGTTTGGAGCGGTTAATATTAAGTTTAAATCTGTTGTGTGCTCTTATGTTGTTGTGGTTGAAGCTGAAGTAGTCGCTGACAGGCAGGACGTTGCAGCATATGATCCTGTGGGCAATACTTAGATCATGTTTAAGGCGTCTTAGTTCTAGGCTTTCTAGGCCCAGGATTGAAAGTCTAGTCTCGTAGGGTATTCTGTTTCGAGTGGAGGAGTGAAGGGCTCTTCTGGTGAAGTATCTTTGGACATTTTCAAGCATCTTTCTTGGGAAAACTTTTGGCAGATGATTTTAATTAGCAAGGCTTTAAATTACCCTCTCTCCTATAAGAATATGAGTATGATTATGTGATTTAATGAAAGTGATGGTGGTGATGATGATGATGATAATAATAATAAGTATTATTACTTATTTACCTTACTTACCTGATAGACCAAAGCCATCATCTGAGTTAGGGACTTTGGCCTGTCAAAGTAAATATATAATATTATATATATATATATATATATATATATATATATATATATATATATATATATAATAGGATATATATATATATATATATATATATATATATATATATATATATATATATATATATATAAAATAGGATAATGGTTAAAATGGAGGTGCCATGGTGGAAATCATCCAAATGTCTTTTTATTTAAAGTCATTACAAGTCCAGCAATGTCATCTGTGAAAATCCACAGTGGAGAAGATGGAGATTGTGGGATCCATTCCTAATGGATCTGTGAATTGGAACATTGAAAGCATGCATGCCACAACCACTTAATAAGGGACAATTGCTTTCTGTATTAACCTTGAACTCTCCATCTCCCTCTTCTGATAGTGAAAAATCTACATATGAATCCCTGCCCTGAGCTTTAAGCTGGGATTTGCTTTTGAAATTCTCTCTCCGCCCCACCCCACCCCCACTCCCTCCCAAGGATAGCAGATTTCAAGTCCTTTTGAATGTCCAGGGAGACTGAAAAGCTCCCTGCTGGTTTTGGAGTGTCAATCTAGTGTCAGTCTGCTCCTGAGTTGAAATTCATATGCAAATTTGACACTATCAAAGTTGGGTAGAATAGAGATGGGGATTGACTAGTTCACAGCCAAAGGTAATTGTTCCCTTGTTAGGTATTCATGTACACTAATAATCTTTTTTTCCCCTTATTCATTATTAGCTGGCAGTGGGTCACATCCATTCTGAAGGAATCTTTTACAGTTTTGCTGGCCCTTGTTTGCCTTGTAATAGTCTTTTGCACTGCCTGGCCCCATTCATCATTAGTCCTTGCTTTTTTCTCTCTTAGTATCTGTCTATTTCTCATGCAGTCAATTAAAGTAAATCTCTTCCGCCACAGTGCATTGTTTAGCTTTGATAATGCTCCAAATCTCATCGAGGCTTTTGCTGCCCCCTTTCTGCATTTGGTATCTGACTAATTATTATGTTTATTTTATTTGCTCTGGGAGGCTCATCAAAATATAATAAACCCCAAAGAAACAATAAAGGACATAGAAACATAGAAGTCTGACGGCAGAAAAAGACCTCATGGTCCATATAGTCTGCCCTTATACTATTTTCTGTATTTTATCTTAGGATGGATATATGTTTATCCCAGGAATGTTTAAATTCAGTTACTGTGGTTTACCAATCACGTCTGCTGGAAGTTTGTTCCAAGCATCTACTACTCTTTCAGTAAAATAATATTTTCTCATGTTGCTTTTGATCTTTCCCCCAACTAACTTCAGATTGTGTCCCCTTGTTCTTGTGTTCACTTTCCTATTAAAAACACTTCCCTCCTGGACTTATTTAACCATTTAACATATTAAAATGTTTCTATCATGTCCCCCCTTTTTCTTCTGTCCTCCAGACTATACAGATTGAGTTCATGAAGTCTTTCCTGATACGTTTTATGCTTAAGATTTTCCACCATTCTTGTAGCCCGTGTTTGGACCCGTTCAATTTTGTCAATATCTTTTTGTAGGTGAGGTCTCCAGAACTGAACACAGTATTCCAAATGTGGTCTCACCAGCACTCTATATAGCGGAATCACAATCTCCCTCTTCCTGCTTGTTATACCTCTAGCTATGCAGCCAAGCATCAGACAAAATAGCTAGAAGCCAATCTAGATTGGGCAACTATGGTCTAATACCATGATAACAAATCTATGGCACACGTGCCACAGGTGGCACTTGGGGCCATATCAGAGGGCACATGAGGCATTGCCCTATGTCAGCTCCAATGCACATGCGCATATTAGTCAGTTGATTTTCAGTCTTGGGGAAGGCCGGGGTGCAAAAACAGCCAAATGGGCAAACCGGAAGTTCAGAAAATGGACTTCCGGTTTGGCCGTTGTGCTGTTTTTTGCACTCTGGGGCTTCAGGAAGCTTCCCTGAATGCTCCAGAGTGCAAAAAATAGCACAACTGGGAAACTGGAAGTCCATTTTCTGCACTTCCGGTTTGCCTGTTTGCCATTTTTTTCACCATCCCAGGCTTCAATGAGGCCTGTGCCCATGCGTGGGAATGGAGGAGAATTGTGTGCAGGCACAAGGGCAGCATGCATGGGCTGTGTTCATGCATAGTGGGAAGGGGTGTGGGCACATGCACAATTTGCTAACACACACACACACACACACTTTTGGCACGTGAACCAGAAAGGGTTTGCCATCACTGGTCTATCTATCAATGTATCTATCAATGTATCAACCTATCATCTATCAGTTATCTATCTATCTATCTATCTATCTATCTATCTATCTATCTATCTTCTTATCTTCTATGTATCTATCCATCCATCTATCTTATTTATCTAGCTATCCATCTATCTAGCTGTCTATCATCTATCTGTCTGTCTGTCTACCATCCATCTATCTATTCATCTATCCATCTATCTTCTATCTATCTTATTTATTTATCCATCCATCCGTCCATCCATCCATCCATCCATCCATCCATCCATCCATCCATCCATCCATCTATCTATCCTTTTTACAAGATACAACTACTTCTCTGCCTCCTCAAAAGGAGATTCTCTTTCTTTTGGATTCATGAATGAACGAACTGACATCACAGGAATTAGAGCCAGGAGCAGGCAGCGTCTCAGGGCGGAAGTTGAATACGGAGTCCTGGCTTAGCCTCAGCACCTCCGCGAATTCGATTCCGCTCGTGCCTTCGTTCCCTTCGTTCCGCGCCGCCTTGCAGAAAAGGAAAAGATCAAAAATCGGGGAGCTAACAGGAAGTGAAAAGGATCTCCTTCTGCAGTCGGGGCAAGGCTGGGGGTTGCTTCGGTGCGATCGTTTGGTGGGAGATAACTGGAGATGGAGGAAGGTGAGGTTTCTTGTGCGCGCGTTGTGTCTCCCTTTTTATTCCGCCTCGGGCAGGCAGAGACCTGGGCGGCTGGGGGGTGATCGACGCTAGTCGGTGATAGAAAGAGGGAAGGAGGCCGCTCAGATGCAAAGAGGTCTAGGCAAAGTCTGTGGCTTTACTGGCATTAGGGTTGGGAGAAAAGCACCGAGAAAAGTGGCCTTTCTAAAAACAATTTAGCGTTCTTTACGAATCAAATTAGGTTAGCAGTAACTTCAACCTCTCCTTTTTTTGCAAATAACTTTCAACCGTCAGCAAATCATTTTAATACAGGTAACCATCTGATGGGGGTTTTTTCCCCTTTGAGCTGCTTTGCTCGCAAAAACTTTGTGAAAAGCAGAGCAGGATGAAAAAATAAGTGGCGGAGTTGCACATACAAAATGTACCTGCAAATGATCCACTGTCATTCTGTCAACCACAATGGAATGTCTGCTTCTGTCTATGGGGAAATGCAGGTTTTTTTGCGTGGAAAAGAGGAAGTAATGCAGTGGTCTCTTATGTAGCAGAAAATATATGTTTGAATTCCCTCTCAAAAACACTTTGATTATAACTACATTAATTATCTTTGATTATAACTACATTAATTATCATAAGGCTGGATCAGCTAATATACTGTAATATGAAAATACTGTAGAAACTTTTCCATTCAGCACAATGCTAGATTTATATATGTCCATATTAATATAATACTGTATTTACATGGAAACACTTTTCTCAGCTTGTGCATGAAATAGGTGTTATGTTCAGTTGAAGTTTTAAAAAGCTTCCACTGTACCAATAAAAAGATTTTTTTTTCACTTACAAAACAAAAACAACAGTCACCCAAGAACCTATTCTATGTGAATATGTGAATTGAAAGCATGGATGTTTTCAAACTTATCAAAAATTTCTTTCTTTAGTTTTTTTTTTCAAATTGCAGAAGAAATACTGAGAAGGATGGCTTGTCTGTCTTAGTGGTCTAATATTCCCAACACCCATCTTTTCCCCCCCAATTAATCCTTCTGGCCATATGGCATAGATGTTATTTAGTAAGCCGTTTATTCATTTTTTGAACTGAAACAGATTTGCTTCATGGGAAAAGTTCTTTTTCTCAATTTAAGTATAGATTATTGTACTTTTTCTTGCAACAATCGTAATTTTCTGCTGCAAGCTGCCACAGAAGTGTTTTTTTCCATAATCTCAGATGCAGTAAATTTCTTTCATTGAAGTTTAAAATTTTCCTAGTTTGGCGAATTTATCCAAAGAAGCAAATCTAGCCTTTTATTATTTTTGAGTATCTTGCAGGTGAGCGTATTTGATGTTTGAGATATTGGAAGGCATATATATCCTACTCTGTGTGTATTTTTCCCTGGCCTTCGACATCTGCGAGGCCTGTTAAATTGGGATTAGTTACTATTAAAATGTAAATGGACTATTCCCATTTGAAATAACCCAAGGAATTGGTTTTGAGCAACTTCATTGAAACTCTTATATTCCACAGCTAAAGGAAGAATGCTGGGCGGGGGGGAGGGGGAGAGAGAAATCATTTGCATAGAACAGCTGTTTATTTTATTTTATTTATTCATTTGTCCAATACACAATACATATGGAAGAGAATAGACATGAAGTAATATATATAAAGATAATATGTAAAAATAGAGGAGAAGATATATGAAAGGAAGAAAATATATATGATATATGAGATAAAGGAAAGACAATTGGACAGGGGACGAAAGGCACACCAGTGCACTTATGTACGCCCCTTACTGACCTCTTAGGAACCTGGAGAGGTCAATCGTGGATAGTCTGAGGGAGAAATGTTGGGGGTTAGGGGTTGACACTATTGAGTCCGGTAATGAGTTCCACGCTTCGACAACTCGATTGTCAAAGTCATATTTTTTACAGTCAAGTTTGGAACGGTTAATATTAAGTTTGAATCTGTTGCGTGCTCTTGTGTTGTTGCAGTTGAAGCTGAAGTAGTCATTGACCAGTAGGACATTGCAGCATATGATCTTGTGGGCAATACTTAAATCATGTTTTAGGCGCCGTAGTTCTAAGCTTTCTAGACCCAGGATTGTTAGTCTATTTTCGTAGGGTATTCTGTTTCGAGTGGAGGAGTGAAGGGCTCTTCTGGTGAAATATCTTTGGACGTTTCTGCATTTCATTCATAACACCTATAATACTGTTAAAAGAAAGTATATTTTTTTCCTTTCTGTGGTTGAACACTCCATAACAAGTTCTACTGGGTGCAGTGTGTTGTAATTTCTTCAGGATTGCTTAGTTTTGTAACTATTTCCTGCTCAAGGATCATGCATGCATTGTTTATAGATAATAGCTTGATATACCAGTTCAACTCTCAAAATGTTGCTTTTACAGCTGTATATCTGCTGCATGAATTGCAATAGAAGACCAACAATTTCTGACCCTCAGTTATTTAATAATAGCAGTACAGTACAGTGATCCCTCGATTATCGCGAGGGTTCCGTTCCAAGACCCCTCGCGATAATCGATTTTTCGCGATGTAGGGTTGCGGAAGTAAAAACACCATCTGCGCATGCGCGCCCTTTTTTTCATGGCCGCGCATGCGCAGATGGTGGAGTTTGCGTGGGCGGCGGGGAAGACCCAGGGAAGGTTCCTTCGGCCGCCCAGCAGCTGATCTGCTCGGCAGCGCAGCAGCAGCGAGCAGACAAAGATCGGGGTTTCCCCACCGCCCACGCAAAGGGGAAACCCTGATTCGGCTCCTCGCTGCGCTGCCAAGCAGATCAGCTGCTGGGCGGCCGCAGCAGCAGCGAGCAGACGAAGATCAGGGTTTCCCCGCCGCCCGCGCAAAGGGGAAACCCCGATTCGGCTCCTCGCTGCGCTGCCGAGCAGATCAGCTGCTGGGCGGCCGAAGGAACCTTCCCTGGGTCTTCCTCGCTGATGCCCCCGCTCGCCCGCCCGCCCGCCAGCAAGAGGGGGAGAGATAGAGAAAGAGAGAGAAGGAAAGAAAGAGATGAGAGAGGGAGGAAGAGAGTGTGAGAGAGGAAGAAGCAAGATAGAGAAAGAGAGAGAGAAAGAAAGATGAGAAAAGAAGGAAGAGAGTGACGTCATCGGGTGGAAAAATCGCGATATAGCGTTTTGCGAAGAACGAGATCGCGAAAATCGAGGGATCACTGTATTGTCATACTGGCTAGATTCTGAAGTTGCATAGAGCCATCATTTGACTTGTTTGATTTTTGTTGATAAAGTTCAGAAATTCTAGTTTATCTCTTATTATACGGCATAAAGAGTAATACCTTATTGAATAAACATAGCATAGAATGCTAGGCACAAAACCATTCACTCTCATCATGACTCACTGATATTCTGAAACGTGTCAATATTTTTATTTTTGCTAGTGTCAATGGGGTTTCTTGTGCTTTAGTTCATCAAGACAAGTCTGCTGGATCAGGTCAGAGAGTAGCTTTAACAGTGACAAACCAGGTTTCCCTTGAAGCTTGCTAACAGAGTATTAATACATTATTATAACAGGCATTTATCACAATATCTGATATATAGAGGTATTTGCCTATGAACATGGGCATGCTATTGAACCATTATGAGTAATGACTAATTTCTTCTAGTTTCCAACTTTCCCCTACTTCTGAAATATCTACATAAACAAATCTAATTAGGTTGCAGAGTGAAAAATTTCAGTTCTATTTTTAGCACTTAACCTTGTTCGACTTTCATTTTACTTTTTTAAACAATACTCAAGAACGATAACAGCATTTTCCATATATTTTTTTTAAAGCTGCATCAAATTAAACAGAAACAGCATGTGTGTGTGTTATGGTAGCAGTTCAGAGTCTGACAAAAACATTGTGTGCAGTGTTTTTGCCGGCTGCTCTGTGTTTGATGTGCAACATGGACCTTGTGATGTTTCTATTTTCTTGTTTCTGCCAACTGTAGAGAATGGAAGGCAAAGGGTAACTCGAGCTTCACAATCAGGAAAGAAATTCACAAGTAGGACGGGCATCAAAATGTTCCTCTGTAGAATACAATGCTTCCTTTTGAGATTGACCCTTCTATCCTTGTTTTCAAGTTTCTACCTGACAGCATTCTTTGGCGGCGAAGTACACAATAGCCTTCACTTGACTGTCTGTTTTATTTCACATCTCAAATCATATTTAGATTTCTGCAAACCTTGGAGTTCCTAATTCCTGTTGTGTTTGTGTATGCTCTGAGAATGTCTTTGAGAGTAGAATAGAATAGAATAGAATAGAATTTTTTATTGGCCAAGTGTGATTGGACACACAAGGAATTTGTCTTGGTGCATATGCTTTCAGTGTACATAAAAGAAAAAAGATACATTTGTCAAGAATCATGTGGTACAACACTTAATGATTGTCATAGGGGTCAAAGCAATTTTAATAAAAATCTTAGAATACAGTGATACCTCGTCTTACAAACGCCTCGTCATACAAACTTTTCGAGATACAAGCCCGGGGTTTAAGATTTTTTTGCCTCTTCTTACAAACTATTTTCACCTTACAAACCCACCGCCACCGCTGGGATGCCCTGCCTCTGGACTTCTGTTGCCAGTGAAGCACCCGTTTTTGCGCTGCTGGGATTCCCCTGAGGCTCCCCTCCATGGGAAACACCACCTCCGGACTTCCGTTGCCAGCGAAGCGCTCGTTTTTCGGATGCTGGGATTCCCCTGCTGAGATTTTCCTGCAGCATCGCAAAAACACAGAAGTCCGGAGGTGGGGTTTCCCATGGAGGGGAGCCTCAGCAGCGCAAAAAAGGGCGGTTCGGCTGGCAAAAGGAGTGAATTTTGGGCTTGCACACATTAATAGCTTTTCCATTGATTCCTATGGGAAACATTGTTTCGTCTTACAAACTTTTCACCTTAAGAATCTCATCACGGAACCAATTAAGTTTGTAAGACAAGGTATCACTGTACAAGCAACAAGTTAAGGTCATACAGTCCTAAGTGGGAGGAAAGGGAGGATAGGAATGATGAGAAAAACTAGTAGAAATAGAAGTGCAGATTTAGTAAAAAATCTGACAGTGTTGAAGGAATTATTTGTTTAGTAGAGTGATGCCGTTCGGGGAAAAACTGTTCTTGTGTCTAGTTCTACGAGCAATGACACCAGCAACAGGAATAGCAGAAGCAAACATAGACTAGAACAGTGTTTCCCAACCTTGGCAACTTGAAGATAATTGGACTTCAACTCCCAGAATTCCCCAGCCAGTGAATGCTGGCTGGGGAATTCTGGGAGTTGAAGTCTAGATATCTTCAAGTTGCCAAGGTTGGGAAACACTGGACTAGAAGAATAAGAATAGATTTTTAAATCATGTTTTGTGGCTGTAGGGAGTTCCAAATAGTGCCACACATGTAACAGATAACCTATGCCAGTGATGGCGAATCTATGGCGCGGGTGCCACAGGTGGCACACAGAGCTATATCTGCTGGCACGTGAGCTGTTACCCTAGCTCTGCTCCAATGTGCATGTGTGTGCTGGCCAGCTGATTTTTGGCTCGCAAAGAGACTCTAGGAGGATGTTTTTGAATTCCAGAGGGCCTCTGGGGGATGGTGGAGGGCGTTTTTACCCTCCTCCGGCTCCAGGGAAGCTTTTGGAGCCTGGGGAGGGTGAAACACGAGTCTACTGGGCCCACCAGAAATTGGGAAATTGAGGCTGTTTCCAGCCTCCAGAGGGCCTCGGGGGGGAGACTGGTTTCGCCCTCCCCAGGCACTGAATTATGGGTGTGGGCACTTGCACATGCGCGAGAGGGCACACCCATGCTCGTTCGACACCCGAGGGAAAAAAGATTCGCCATCACTGACCTATGCTCATCCATTAATTTAAAAAAATCTGGATTCTAAAATCTAGATTAATTTTTGAATTGGCATAAGTACGGTATATTTATGAATGAAAACGCATACAAGTGAGGGGCTGAGTTTGAATTCTTCATTTGGAAAGCATTGGTGTTCCTTACCTCCTGAAAAAGCTGATGTGATTCAGAATATCCTGGGATCAAGGAAGAGAGAGTAGTCATGAATAATATTGCCTCATTTCCCGATAGAATCTGACACTAATAACATGACTGATTGCCCATTATGGCAGCCATTTTAGAGATGGTCTGTGGTTATGTTCTTAATCTTCCAAATGTGCCTCTTAGCTTAGAGGCTACAGCAGCACTTTTTATCTTGAATGTGATTAAAGAAATTGTTTGCCTTTGGTGGGTTTTTTCCATTGGACTTACGTCTGATAAAATTAAGAAGAGGGAGATAAATCATTTGAGAGAAAACTGCCAGCAATGAAATGACACAGTGGAAAAAGAATGAACACATACCACTTACCGTATTTTTTGGAGTATAAGACACACCTTTTTCCTCCCTAAGAGAGGCTGAAATTTTGGGTGTGTCTTATACTTTGAATGTAGCTTTTTCCGAAGCTTTTTTCCCTTAGCCCTAACTAGGTGTTAACGATCTTCCCAGCTCTTACCTTGCAAGCTCTTTCATTGTTACTCTGCAAAAAATGTTTTCCATGCCCTAAATCTTTGCAGACTCTTTCATTGTTACTCTCTGCAAAGAATGTTTTCCGAGCCCTAAATCTTTGCAGGCTCTTTCATTGTTACTATCTGCAAAGAATGTTTTTCAAGCCCTAAATCTTTGCAGGCTCTTTCATTGTTACTCTCTGCAAATAATGTTTTCCGAGCCCTAAATCTTTGCAGGCTCTTTCATTGTTACTCTGCAAAGAATGTTTTCCAAGCCCTAAATCTTTGCAGGCTCTTTCATTGTTACTCTCTGCAAATAATGTTTTCCGAGCCCTAAATCTTTGCAGGCTCTTTCATTGTTATTCTCTGCAAAGAATATTTTCCAAGCCCTAAATCTTTGCAAGCTCTTTCATTGTTACTCTGCAAATAATGTTTTCCAAGCCCTAAATCTTTGCAGGCTCTTTCATTGTTACTCTCTGCAAAGAATGTTTTCCAAGCCCTAAATCTTTGCAGGCTCTTTCATTATTACTCTCTCCGAATAAGGTTTTTTTAAAGCCCTAACCAGGGGATAAAATGATGTGGTGAAGCTGACCAGCTAAGGATGCTAGTCAGATAAATACCTGGTAAGCATATTTTTTCCCCTATTTTTCTCCCCCAAAACTAATGTGTATCTTATACTCCGGTGCATCGTATAATCCTAAAAATACGGTACTTGCACAATAACCTTACTTAACTGTACCCTTGTAATAGTCATTCATGTACTGGATTTATATCTAGAAAGTCAAGAAGACAGATAGACAGATAACGCAAGCACTCACTTCTCTTTTTTCCCGTGACATCCTCATGAGTTAGGTTGGGCTAAGAAAAAAATAAAGTCACTTAGCCAAAGAGCTGTTGGATCAGAATAAACAGATAGCTTGACCACCATTCCCTTTTCATTTTGTTGATAGCCTTATCTTCCACAAATGCATCTGTTCATTTTTTGAATGGTCCATGTTGGTGGCGTTCTGTGATATGAATGCTTTAAATTAATTATATAGCCCTCCTGTGTTTGTGGTGATTTGATCTCATAATAATACAGCCCTTTCTTTATTTGCACCTAGCTAGAAGCCCTGATAGGGTCTTGCTTTGGATGTTGCTCCATGAGGTTGCCTTCACCTTGTTTTCAATCCTTACTTAAGGCTTAAAATCATCTTCAGCTGTTCTGGTATTAATATTTTCCATTTTATTTTATTTTTTAATTATAATTTTTTTATTTACAGAGAGCCTCTGGGGGAATGGGGGAGGGCATTTCTGCCCTCTCCAGGCTCCAGGGAAGCCTCTAGACTAGAGCCTGGGGAGAGTGCAAAATGGGCCTACTGGGCCCACCAGAAGTTGGGAAACAGGCCATTTCTGGTCTCCAGAGAGCCTCCAGGGGGAGGGGAATGGTTTTCTCTCTCCCCTGGCATTGAATTAGGGGTGTGGGAACTCACACATGCATGATAGCATGCGCGCACGTACTTTCGGCACCCTTGGAAAAAAGGTTTGCCATCACTGTCCTACCAGATGTTGATTTATTTATTTATTCAATTTTTATGCCGCCCTTCTCCTTAGACTCAGGCTGGCTTACAACATGTTAGCAACAGCACTTTTTAACAGAGCCAGCATATTGCCCCCACAGTCCGGGTCCTCATTTGACCCACCTCGGAAGGATGGAAGGCTGAGTCAACCTTGAGCTGGTGATGAGCTTTGAACCGCTGACCTACAGATCTACAGTCAGCTTCAGTGGCCTGCAGTACAGCACTTTACCTGCTGTGCCACCCCAGCGCAGCAGCTTCTGTTCTTGATGATAGAAGCTGGGAGGAAGGGGCAGGGCATCCTTCTCGGCACAGGAAATGAGGTCATATTCTCCAGTTATTTGCTAGGACAAAATCTATTAGGATTGGCAGTGGGAACAGTGCTGGTTAAGATCTCGGCTGAATCCAAATAGCAGAGGAGTATTTAACAGAGCTATTGAGGGGGTGGGGGAAATGCTACTCTTTTTAAAAATACTTTTACTTTGCTGATGTACTCAATTTTTAAATTGTTTACAAGAGGGGTCTCCAACCTTGGTAACCTTAAGCCTATAGGACTTCAACTCCCTTTCATTGTTACTCTCTCTGAATAATAACCAGGGGATAAAATAATGTGCTGAAACTAACCAAACTAAGGATGCTAGCCAGATAAATATCTGGGACCCCCCCCCCCTTCTATTTTCCTCCACAAAAACTAAGGTGCTCCACAAAAACTCCAGTGCCTCTTATACTCCAAAAAATACATTAAAACAATGTAGTCCTACCCATGCATCTTATCTACAAATACGGTAGGTAGGTTTTGCATTCTAAGATTAACTTCTGGATATTTTGTCTAAAAGCTGGTGAACTGAGACAAAGAAAGAACCCAAGCTGTACCGAAGTTGAAGAAAAACCTCTCAATGAAAACAGTGAAAAAGCCAAAGAATCCAAAAGACCTCTAACATGTGAGTTATTTTACTTTTCTGTCAAGTGTTTCAATTCCATATACATTTGTTTTTAAGGAATTAGATATAGAAATATATTTTTCTATGTAGAATGGATAAGAAATCTTTATTCTGGAAAAAGATGTGAGCTAAAGTATGCCATATATTTATTCCACTTTGTACACGAGCCGGTAGAAAGTGATCAGTCTTCAAAAGCTTTGAGGTTATGAAATTATATTTTACAGTCAACACAGAATAACTACTAAACTTTTGGGCAAATTAATTTTCTTTAAAAATCCATCAGAAGAGCCACGGAAGAGGAAAGTTCACATACCTGTCTCTGGCAGCCTTGCAGGGATGGAGTTCCTGCTCTCTTGTGTTAATAGCACAGTACCTGAACTTGCTTTGTGTATAGGAATTCAGAAGTTTTCTCCCCCCCCCCCTTTCTTTCTTTTTAAATAGCAGTCTCTGCTGTTGAAATGCAGATGGTCCTCACTTAATGACGGTAATTTGGACTGGCATTTCCATTGTTAAGTGATGTGGTCGTAAAGCGTGACATCTTATGACTGGGCTGCTTTGGGATGCAGTTCTGACAGTCCCCAATTACCATGGTTAAGCAAATTGTTAAGCAAGTGTCATTGAGCACAGATCTTGTGTGACTTCGACTTTCAACTTCCTGCTGGCTTCCCCATTGATTTTGCTTGTGGGAAGATGGCAGGGAAAGTTGGAAATCACGATTATGTGACCGTGAGACACTACAATGGTCAGAAATCGGGGTTAGTTGTTAAATGCAAGGATCATGATACAACAGGGGCACTTTGGTTGCTAAAACTTCAAGGACCAAGTTTTAAATGCCTCTTCTTCAGAGCCAATTTTAATGGCCATAGAATGAGTGGATGCTAACCAAGGATTATATGTACAGTGGTACCTCTACTTACGAACTTAATTCGTTCCATGACCAGGTTCTTAAGTAGAAAAGTTTGTAAGAAGAAGCAATTTTTCCCATAGGAATCAATGTAAAAGCAAATAATGCGTGCGATTGGGGAAACCATGGGGAGGGTGGAGGCCCTGTTTTCTCTCAGGAGATTCCTAGAGAGGCCCCATGGAGGCTTCTCCCGACTTTTTCCGGCCCTGTTTCTTCCCAGGAGATTCCTAGAGAAGCCCCACAGAGGCTTCTCCACGCCTTTTCCGGCCCTGTTTCCTCCCAGGAGATTCCTAGAGAGGCCCCGCAGAGGTTTCTCCCTGCCTTTTCCAGTTACAGTTTCAGAGGCTCTGGTTTGTAAGTGGAAAATGGTTCTTGAACACGCGGCTCTTATCTAGAAAAGTTCGTAAGTAGAGTCATTCTTAGGTGGAGGTACCACTATAATCAGTTTCTGGTCTGGAACTTATAACAATACTCAATAGTTTTCTTCTCAAAATCAAGTCTCTTTGTCACTCTTGTTTTCTTCTGGTGCTAGATTTCATTATACTTATTGGGATGTAATCTGTAAATTTTCCCCGAGCATTGTTTGGTTCAGGCTGTTGGGAACACCTGAATCTATTTTATTTACTTGGCACAGCTTAAATATAATTTTTAAAAAAATCTTCTTTAAAACCCCCCACAAGAGGTTTAAATTGATTAATGCGCTATGCACAAATTCCCAACAATTTAGGTTAAATTCAGATCATTTAAACAGAGACAGCTGTTGGTATATAACAAGCTACTACTATATAAAATGCAAGCAAGCTGCATATTTGAATTTTGAGCAAGATATGAATGAAGATTAAACTTTTACAGATGTCTGCTTTTAAGGAGTGTGCCTTGATTACCGTGTGCCCTGAGTTTGTTTATTTCACCATTCAGACAAATAAACAATCCTATTTGATTTTAGACTGTTGGGTGGATCACTTTTCCTTAACAGAGACAACTCAATAGATATCAGAATAGATTAACAAACCTGATTTACCCAATTGTATATTATTTGATATCTGTAACATAAAATAAAGATGCCAATGCAACATAAAATTATAATCTGTAAACTCGTGAATGTACATGGAGCAAACTCTATAAATATTTTGCTTGTTTCATTACAAGATGTATGTTATTCCCAAAGGATTCTAGATCATATATAAAATACAAAATGCAATAGCAACATTATGATACAAAGCGGATGTCTTTACAGTAGTACTAATGTCTTTACAGAAACTATTTCATGATGTTTTTACTATACAGTGGTACCTCTACTTACGAACTTAATTTGTTCTGTGTCCAGGTTCTTAAGTAGAAAAGTTTGTAAGAAGAAGCAATTTTTCCCATAGGAATCAATGTAAAAGCAAATAAGGCGTGTGATTGGGGAAACTACACGGAGGGTGGAGGCTCTGTTTCCTCCCAGGAGATTCCTAGAGAGGCCCCACGGAGGCTTCTCCCCACCTTTTCCAGCCCTGTTTCTTCCCAGGAGATTCCTAGAGAGGCCCCATGGAGGCTTCTCCCCGCCTTTTCTGGCCCTGATTCCTCCCAGGAAATTCCTAGAGAGGCCCCATGGAGGCTTCTCCCTGCCTTGTCCGGTTAGAGTTTCGGAAGCTCAGGTTCGTAAGTGGAAAATGGTTCGTGAGAAGAGGCAAAAAAATCTTGAATACCTGGTTCGTATATAGAAAGGTTTGTAAGTATAGCTGTTTATAGGTAGAGGTACTACTGTACTTTTATTTGGATTGGCTATGGTAACAATGGTAACTATGCAAACAATGTTTCCTTTTTGATTCTTTGGTAATGGATCTTCCCTTTCTCCATCAAGTCATCTTTGTTCTCTACATCAGGTCAGGACTTCTACCACATCCTCCATTCTTGTGTCTATAGAGCTTGGTCCCACAGAGTTGGTCTTCTCCGGGTCCCGTCGACTAAACAATGTCGTCTGGCAGGACCAAGGGAAAGAGCCTTCTCTGTGGCGGCTCCGACCCTCTGGAATCAACTCCCCCCAGAGATTAGGACTGCCCCCACCCTCCTTGCCTTTCATAAACTCCTTAAAACCCACCTCTGTCTTCAGGCTTGGGAGAACTGAGACATCCCCCCTTGCCTATGTAATTTTGTGCATGATATGACTGTGTGTATGTATTTTATCTATTGGGTTTTGTTTTTTTAGACTTTGTAATGTAAAACTGTTATTTTAGATTTTAATTATTAGATTTGTTACCATGTATTGTTTTTATCACTGTTGTGAGCTGCCCCGAGTCTACGGAGAGGGGTGGCATACAAATCTAATTAATAATAATAATAATAATAATAATAATAATAATAATAATAATATTCTGGTGTTTTTGTACTTATGGACTGGTTGGGTCTTAGCCCTCTGCTGCTACCTGCTTATTGCGTTGCAGAGGGAGGGCCTTGACAAGCATTGGGCATTTGACTTGATATGAAAAGATAGTTTTTCTGTATTTGATGTTTATTATATTTCTTTTCAGATGTCTTAATTCCACATTTTACAAAGCTTCTCTTTGGCTGCATTACAGCAATCATAAGCGGGATGTTGTATGCCATATATCTTTCAACATACCACGAACGCAAATTCTGGTTTTCGGGTAGGCCGGTAAGTAATCTCAAACAATAAAAGTCTGTTATTTTATACAAGCACAGGGTTGGCTTATGTATGTATAAACAGATGTGGCAATTCCTATAATGTCTAGGCCAGTGTTTCCCAACCTTGGCAACTTGAAGATATTTGGACTTCAACTCCCAGAATTCCCCAGCCAACAAATGCTGGCTGGGGAATTCTGGGAGTTGAAGTCCAGATATCTTCAAGCTGCCAAGGTTGGGAAACACTGGTCTAGGCCATCTGACAAAGAATACTTAACCCGGCCATTGGTAGTGGACAATGAGAGACCTAATCCAAAGGATAAGCCCTGATTGCCTATCCCCAGTCTAGAGTCAAGATGGAATGATAAGCTACATCACATCCTTAATTATTTTTATGTGAAAAATAATTCACCTCAGTTCACAATGAATTTATAACTTCTACCCTGGGTTTTGTTTTGTTTTTGCATTCTCTTATTGAAGCATGAATGAATGCACCACATTTTCAGTCTTTAAAATATACTTTGGGGACTGTTGAGTTTCCTATGAACTATTAAGAAAAACAGAGTTGTCTTCAATAGTATCAGTCCTGCGATACTAATATTTATTTATTTTTTATTTATTTTATTTATTCGATTTTTTAATGCCGCCCTTCTCCTTAGACTCAGGGCGGTTTACAACATGTTAGCAATAGCACTTTTTAACAGGGCCAGCATATCACAGGAAGCTAAGGTCATAGCTCCAGAGTTTTGGCCAGCCTATAAAAGCTGGATAGAGAAAAGAAAGGAAACAAGGAGAGTAGAGAAAACAGGAGAAATTTGTAGAGTGCAGTGTTCCCTCTAATTTTTTGGGGGGGTGGGCGGAAAAGTATAATGTCTGAGCGGCAGTCCCTTTGGGACTGGGCGGCACAGAAATAATAAATAAATAAATAAACAAACAAACAAAAAACAAACAAACAAATAAAAAACCCACCCTGTTTTGCCTCAGAGAATTTCAAAATAAAATACTGTACTGTGTGTCTATAACAGTGAGCTCATAATAGGGCAACTATCAATATCAAAATGCCACTTAAATAGTTGAGCTAGTTTCAAACTAGATTTTGATTTTCTTTCTCTCTTCCTTACTCCCATTCTTTTTCTTTCTCTTTTCCTTCCTCTCTTTTTTCTATCTGTTTCTCTCTCTTCCTCTCTCTCTCCTTCCCTCTCACTCTTTCCCTCTCGGCTTCTGGGCAGGTTTGGAAAACTCTGAGTTGATGATGATTTTTAAGTGAGCGATTGCTCACTGCTCAGCTTAGAGGGAACTATGGTAGAGTGTAAAAATATTGATAGAGATAAAGAATTAGGGAATGGATAATAATAATATCTTAATGTTTGCATGTTGATTGTATTATATAAAATGTAGATATTGAAATACTGATATTAATAAGGAAATATATTGAAAGTAAAAAAAACTGTAAAAGAAATACAGTTTTACCATATGAAATATGACAACAGTATAGTTTACTGTAAAAAGAAGAGATTTAGAAGTTGAATTTTCTTTTTTTTCTTTCTCTTTATTTTTTTCTCATTCCTTTTTTATTTTTTGCTCTGTTTGTATGCATGTTTATATGTATCCATGTTATGTTATGTGAGTATAAGTCTAATCAATGTTCTAAATGTATTTTAAATATTTATATCCAATAACAATTATTTTTTTTAAAAGCATCCCGTTTGGGTACTGAGATCTCAGGTTTTATGCATTTGAAGCAAACCTGGAAAATACCTTCCTAAAGCTTTTCAGAGCTTCTTCTATTTTAAGTATCTTGATAGACCAGATGAAAATGGGCAGTTTGTTACTGATATCAAATAAACATTCGCATCATTGCAAGTTAGCTGCTATGTCCTTATGAAACAGTAGCTGTAACCCTGAGCTCTCTAGCTTTCATGAATAGACGTAGCAAATTCATATTTTCTTATAATTTGTTATGAATATAATCCATCGACTGTATCAAAGAGGAATAGATAACTGGGTGGATGGGGAACATAGTTTTTTGTAAAATAAAATTTGATGCTCAAAGACTACTGTGGACATTTTAAAAGAGTCCTCTTTCAAAAACATAATGAGAGTGGGTGAAATTTGCATTTCGGGACTATTTTGTTTGCAGAGTTAGTTAATTCTTCAAAAAACGTGATGTGATGTTTTAAGCCAACCTAATGGTGTCTTTTTTCATTGTCCATTTAAAAATTTTGGGGAAATTTGTGAATTTAGTAGACTGTTCAGTTTTGAAAGTATAATCTTCGTGTTCTGAAAAAGGGGTCGGGGAATTCATGTTATTCCTAGCTTACATTTGCTGGTAACTTTTTTTTCCTCTAGGAACTTGAACGAGAAATCACATTTCAGGGTGACAGTGCCATATACTATTCATTTTATAAAGAACTGTTAAAAGCCTCCTCTTTTAAAAAAGGTAAGGCAAATTTATTTATTTATTTATTTATTCATTCATTCATTTCATTTCATTTGATTTGACTTCTGTGCCACCCAATCGCGAAGGACTCAGGGCGGCTTACAACAATATAAAATTACTATGTATAGATTAAGATACAATATGAATGTTCTGTCTGGGTGCCCCCAGACTTCAGCACCAACTGGAAAAAACAGCCAGACACGCTGGTAGAAACAAAAGCACTTTATAATTTGAAAATAAACACAGAGGAAAACCTGTTCTTCCCCACAGGCAGGTTATGAGCCTTCACAGCAGACCTCTTGCTGGCACACCCACCTTTTCCCCTCACGGTTTCAGTATTCAAAGTCACAAGCCAGAATTCCAAGACGCCAAAGATCACCGCCAGGTCTCACGACTCCTAAAGATAATTCTCCACAAACCAGGAAGGGTGGGTCTGCCTTTTTAGCCTTTCCGGAGAGCACCACACCCAAACCCAGCTGTTGCCCATTCAGTGCTTGAAGTACCTGGCTAATTGTCCCCTTCGTTGGGTTGCCCTTCTCTGCCGGAAATCTATTATTCCTTGTGCCTGGTCATCTAAAGCAGTGGTCCCCAACGTTTTTTCCACCAGGGACCAGTTTCAGCAAGACAATTTTTCTATGGACCGGTGGGGGCGGAAAGGGGTGTGGTTGGGGGCGGGATTAAGCATGGGGGTGCTGGTCCTCCCCGCCCCTCTTTCCCGCCATCGCCCTGTGGCCGGCAGAACCTGCCTCCCAAGCCCTCTTGCCCAGCGGGGGCTAAGCGCTGGAGACAGGGGGTCAGGCTGGCCCTCCTGCCTCCCCCTAGCCAAAAACGCAAAAGTGCCCCACGGCAGAAGCCAAAAGAGGCTTGAGCCTCTCGGTCCTTCCCGCCCCTCTGTCCCGTCCATCGTCCTGTGGCCGGCAGAACCTGCCTCCCGAGGCCTCTTGCCCGGCGGGAGGTGAAGCGCTGGAGGGAGGGGGTGGCGGCATGAGGGCCGGCAGCTGCTGACTCCACGGACCGGTGCAACATGCCCCGCGGCCCGGTACTGGTCCGCGGCCCAGTGGTTGGGGACCCCTGATCTAAAGAATCCAGGCTGCTTGCTGGGGAGAGCTCCCCCTCGGGCTGAGATTCCTCCTCCTCGTCACCCTCCTGTTCCTCATCCTCCCCCCCTGAGCAGAGAGCCGGCAGAGGGTCAGCCGTTCCCTGAGGGGCCTCAGACGGAATCACAACAATGAATAGTGTTTTTCCTTTTCTTATTGTTTTCTGCTCTTTTCTTTCATTTTCTCTTTTATTTTTTCTTTATTTTTTTTCTTTTCTTTCTGGGCTTTTAAAGAGATGTAAATTTAGATATTTTCTATTGTTAAGGGCATTTATGATAAAATGAGTGGTTTCTTTTTAAAATGAAAGTAGGAATATGTTTTCTAAGAACGCTAGAAAGGGACTGAAGCACGATGGCACAGTTAGGAAAAACAGCAAATAGCCAAGAAAAATTTAGATAGCTTTAAATATAAATGAAAGCAAAGCACACTATCTAAAATCCGGATGATAGCATTTGGAAAGGAGGTAGCACAGGATGAATGATATATACCAGAAATAATTGGATAAATAATTACAAAAATTGATTAATTTGACCAAGAAATTGGCATTTGATATTGTATTGTATTATATTTTAATTTGAGGTATGTAAATTGGAAACTCTGTAAGGTGTGAAGAACAATTAAAAATTTATACCCCCCCCAAAAAAATATTAAATTACAACCGCAGTAAAAAGAAGTCAAGAAAGAAAATAATCTTGAGTAATAAAACCTTAATTAAAACTCGTAGTATAACAACTGAACAACACGCAAACATACCATTCATACAGATTCATGTACGTGGTCAAGCTAGTTGTTGATTTAGGACCCGTAGGCCTGCCGGCATAGCCAAGTCTTCGTGGCCTTACGAAAAGCCAGCAGGGTGGGGGCAGTACGGACACCGGGGGAGAGTTGATTCCATAGAGCGAGGTTATGTAATCAAATGTTATTGTTTATTATTATTATTATTATTATTATTATTATTATTATTATTAATTAGATTTGTATGCCGCCCCTCTCCGCAGACTCGGGGCGGCTCACAGCAGTGATAAAACAGTATACAATGACAAATCTAATATTAAGTCTAAAATAACAATTTTACATTAAAAACCTAAAAAAAACCATATATAAAAACATACACACAAACATTCCATACATAAAACTACATAGGCAAGGGGAGATGTCTCAGTTCCCCTATGCCTGACGGCAGAGGTGGGTTTTAAGAAGTTTACGAAAGGCATGGAGGGTGGGGGCAGTCCTGATCTCCGGGGGGAGCTGGTTCCAGAGGATTGGGGCCGCCACAAAGAAGGCTCTTTCCCTGGGTCCCGCCAGCTGACATTATTTAGTCAAGGGGACCCGGAGAAGGCCAACTCTGTGGGACCTAACCAGCCGCTGGGATTCGTGCAGCAGAAGGCGGTCTCGCAGATATTCTGGTCCGGTGCCATGAAGGGCTTTATAGGTCATAACCAACACTTTGACTTGTGACCGGAATGTCTTTTATATTCCTCCTAATTTTTATGAGATGGCGTCTAGGAGCTTTCTGTAGTGCATGATGATGGTGGGTACTTATCAAAGAAGTCTTTATAGGATAGCACACACAAATATGGTAGGAGCATAAGACAAACTTGTGGGACAACTTCTTTCCAATAGTTTCTGCTCATCTAAACATCTCGACAAACTGAACATGCTTTGAGCTACCTGTATGAAAACATGTTAGCTAATCTGATCTGTTGGAACATCTCCCCAATCAAATATCATTTCCCCCTGGGTCCCAATGGCCAGACCCTATTGATGTTCCATTGGCTGTTCTATGTTGAGAGGTTCTTAAGAATGTCCACAATGCCTCTGTAATACGGTTGCCTTATTGTTTGTTTATTTAATATTATTAGTCAAATAGAGTCACTTGCTGAGATGACAAATTGGGACAGCCAGATATGTCTTTCAGATATAAATAATGTGGACATCTGGGTTATTTGTTTGGCTGCATGCAACTCTTTGTATAAGAATAGAAAATAATTATCTCTTTGCCTCCTTCATTTGCAGGCATTCATCAGCTTATTCATGACAACAGGACCCTGTCACTAAAAACAATGAACACTGTACGACAGATGACTTTATATCCGGAGTTGATCGCCAGCATTTTATATCAGGCGTCTGGCAGTGAAGTATGCATCTTTTCTTTTTAATCATGTGATGGAACCAGTAAAGTTGCCTAAAAGAAAGGTGCTTGCTTTATTTCAGAGGCCAGGTAAAAACAAATTGAGCTATTAGGATGCTATTACTTTGCATCAAGAGTACTCCATTTCCTTAGAGAAAAATGCAGTTTGCTCCTGTATGATTCCTCCTGTGCCAACTTACCGTATTTTCCAGAGTATAAGACCCACCAGAGTATAAGACGCAAATTAGTTTGGGGGGAGAAAAACAAGGAAAAAAGGTCTCAGCAATTTGCCTCCCAGCAGACAGCAAACAGATGATATACACTTGCGCCTGTGGAGAGCAATTGGAGAAATTATGGCAGTATATTAATGCTAGAAAGTTTTCTTAAATGTAGTCACACTAACTCCTTCCAATTATTTAAATAGATCTACTCCAAGCATGACTAGGGCAGAGTCTAACTCAGCTGCTTTATTTTAATACTACAGCAGGACACTGTTACATTTCAGATTATACATTTACAGATCTTCAAAATTGATGCAGCTTTCAGGAAGTATTCTTTGCTATTTAAAAGAAAATACAATAGCACTAGTCAGGGGTGGGCTACTGCCTGGACGGGGAGGGGAACACAGTGGGGTAGCGAAAATGGAACTCCACCCCAGAGCACCTGTTCTGCTGGCCTGTTTCAACCGCCCGTAATTACAGGGTAATTAGTCCAGGAAGACACACACCACATGATAAAAGGAAAACCCAAAAGTTTTTATAAACAGAAAACCAGAAACAGCTCCCTTTTTAAATGTCAAATGGATTTTCTGGTACACACAAGGCACAGGTGAAATGCAATCCAATTGCTCACTCAATAACTTGGAAATTGAGTCCAATTCTAAAGTCCAGAGAGTCCACACACAATCTTGAACAGCACAAAAACCACGATCTTGACGAAACAATGAATCAGATAAACTTCCACGGGGCTAAACCACCAGGTTGCACTTTTATCTGTAGCACTAATTACAGCAGCCCCACCCAACCACAGGTGGCCTCATTTTCTCTTGGAATAATCCTTCAGTTGTTGTCTCCTATGCATCACTCTACGCATGCGTGGATGTGTCATTAATTCTTATTCAGAATCCAAGGATGATACAGATGATTGATCTCCTCCTGGGCTGTCTGCCAAACTCCCCTCTTCCCTGTCACTCACGCTTCCTTGGTCAGAGGAGGCTTTGTCGACAGATTCCATCGGAAGCAAAACAGGCCTGCGGCATGTGGATGTTTTCCCCACATCCATCTGCACATTCTTTGGGGCAGGAGCTGGGCCAGAGCTAACCACAACAGCACCCAATTTGCACTGAAAGATGTTGAAAGAAAATGCAGGGTGTCCTGCATAAGCCACGCCCACAGTGTGGTAATAAAAATTTTGGTAGCCCTTCACTGGCACTGGTCCTCTTCAGATCTAGCATTTATTTTAAAAAGCTTCTTCATTTTTATTAAGTTCTCTAGGACAATAATAAAGCAGGCCTTAAAAAATAAGTCTAATAATTAGAACCTTCTATAGATGTTTATAGTTATTGACTTACCTCCTTGCAGTTTCAGCAGTCCAACATTGCCAGCGATCCACCTCCCAGAAATTTGCCTCCTTGCAGCTATTTTCACTTTCAGTTTTAACATGTGGCTGCATCTTAAATCAGATGAGGCTGGGGGAACTGGTAGGGAAAGCAAGTAGGATGCTTGGCTGCATAGCTAGAGGTATAACAAGCAGGAAGAGGGAGATTATGATCCCGCTATATAGAGTGCTGGTGAGACCACATTTGGAATACTGTGTTCAGTGCTGGAGACCTCACCTACAAAAAGATATTGAAAAAATTGAACGGGTCCAAAGACGGGCTACAAGAATGGTGGAAGGTCTTAAGCATAAAACGTATCAGGAAAGACTTAATGAACTCAATCTGTATAGTCTGGAGGACAGAAGGAAAAGGGGGGACATGATTGAAACATTTAAATATGTTAAAGGGTTAAATAAGGTCCAGGAGGGAAGTGTTTTTAATAGGAAAGTGAACACAAGAACAAGGGGACACAATCTGAAGTTAGTTGGGGGAAAGATCAAAAGCAACATGAGAAAATATTATTTTACTGAAAGAGTAGTATATCCTTGGAACAAACTTCCAGCAGACGTGGTAGATAAATCCACAGTAACTGAATTTAAACATGCCTGGGATAAACATATATCCATCCTAAGATAAAATACAGAAAATAGTATAAGGGCAGACTAGATGCACCATGAGGTCTTTTTCTGCCGTCAGACTTCTATGTTTCTATGTTTCTTGGCTTAATAGGCTCTGTTCTGTTTGCTACAAGGAGGTAAATTGCTGAGAGGCAGAGGCCAAATGGTGAGGGTGGCTGGGTGGAGCTACATTCAGTGTTTAAGACAGACCAAAAAAGTATAAGAAGCTAATAATGCTTGGATCACACTCAGGATCAAGACTGGCAATTCCAGTCTTATGGTAGCAAGAATTTTGGGTCAGTCATAGAAAAAGTATTGAGGTTCTGGGCTGGCAAATTCTGTATTCATAGCATGGTTTTATCATGAATTCTTTAGCTAACCTTTGTGAAGCCACTCTTTCGTTAACTTCGGTTCCTAATCTCTTCTTAAAATCCCCGAACAGCTAAGAGTAGCGTTACATAAATTAAAACAGTCTCTTCATTTTATTTAATGAATTAATGAATGCCATGCCAGAAGAACAAGTCTGAGCAGAAACGTCTGGCCATGAATGATCTATCATAGCAATCTCTGAAGAAGTTAGGACTAAGGAGTTCTAGCCCAGTGAAACTTCATTTGGAGATATTCATTATTATAATCCCTGGGTTTTGCTAGCAAAGCATAGATTGGCAGTTGGTAACTGCATTTTAGATTATTCCATGTTGGCATTTTCAGAAGGTTAGCACTCCTGTTGTATTATCATTTATGCACTTCACATTGAATCAGTATTTAATTACTGATCTTTTTTGCAAGTCAGCTATCTACTGGTAGTATGAATGTAGGGAGGAGGTGGGGTTTGATGTGGCAAGCAGGCTCTGGCTGCAGTGAACTACCTACGGGCACCGTTCCCTGTAGGCTGGGCACGCCTGCACCAGCATACCCCAAAACGCCCCCCCCCGCGCACCCTTTTCCAAGGGCATGCATGGAGCCGCGGCCGCCCCCGCGCCTCTAGCCCCCTCGCGCCCCTGGCTACTCGCCACTGCCCCCCACCCGCCCGCCCAATCCGCCTCTCTTTCTCCTCTGCTTCCCGCTTTGGGGCGTGGCTCCTCCCGCAGCGGGAACGCCCGCCCCGCCGCTCTCACAGTCCCTTCGCCGAGAGCACTTTCGTCCCAGGCTCTCAGCGAGGGGGCTGCAGGAGAGGCGGGGCAGGCGTTCTCACAGCGGGGGCCGGCGAAGGTGATTTTCAATGTCGGGCGCGCGGGCCGGCGCGCGCTCTCCCCATCCCCCTACCAGCCCGCCCGGAACATTCAAAGTAAGAAAAACCTTCGCCGTCATCAGTAGTCAGTAGTGACCAGTTGTCTGAAAGGAATATAAATCCCTCCATACCCTGCCATCCAGTCAGAGCCGAATAAACTACTTGGACATGAGAAGTGAAACATCTTCAAAGAAAAAAGCAAGAAACTCCTGTTGCCTCCTGAGAAAGCACCTTTGAGAGGATACTTAGACTTACATACCTCTTCACAATGCTTTTCAGTCCTGTCTAAGTGGTTTACAGAGTCTACAGACAAAGACAACACTTAGCATTTGAAATTATTTTATTTTATTTTATTTTATTTTACTTCTATGCCACCCAATCCCATACAAATTAAGTCAGACAATTTGTCCTCATTTATGGTTGCCCCATTTCAGCATCCATTCAAAGTTATGATGGTGCTGAGAAAGTAGGTTTAACTATCACTCAGATACTATGTGTTTATAAAGCAACATTTCTCTTTTACTTTTCAGGAAGTTATTGAGCCAGTCTATTTTTACATTGGCATAGTATTTGGGCTACAGGGCATCTATGTGACCTCGTTGTTCGTAACCAGCTGGCTTATGAGTGGGACTTGGCTAGCAGGGATGCTGACTGTTGCCTGGTTCATTATTAACAGGTAAAACAAATATTGATTTTCTCTCTGCGGTACAATCTTAAAATGCCATATTTGTCACTTTCAACTTTTAGGATAAAGTAAAGATGAGAGCAGCTCTGGATAGCTTGGATTTGCCTGAGTAGGTCTCTCAAATAACTTTCTGGAATGGTGGACGTAATTTCTTCTTAGTAGACATCAAAGGGATATATTAACAAATATATCAGAGTTGGCCTTCTCCGGGTTCTGTTGACTAAACAATGTCGTCTGACGGGGCCTAGGGGAAGAGCCTTCTCTGTGGTGGCCCCGGCCCTCTGGAATCAGCTCCCTGGGAGATTTGAACTGCCCCCACCCTCCTTGCCTTCTGCAAGACCTTGAAGATCTATCTATGTTGCCAGGCATGGGACAATTAATGTATCCCCTTCTCTGACCATTAAGAGTTATGTGTGGTTGTGATTATATAGTATTGATTATTTTTTACGATAGTGGGTTTTTAGTCCTAGTTTTAACTATTAAATTTGTATTACGCTGTTTTATTGCTGTTGTGAGCTGCCCCGTCTTTGGAGAGGGGCGGCATACAAGTTTAATAAATTATTAAATTATTATTATATGCTAATACTAAAAAGTCAGGTTAAGCCAGCCTCCCCTTGGCTAGTTTGAGCTGCCATAACTTTTAGAACTGTAGATAATCATTTCTTCCCTTCCGAGGATATTTCTGTTAACACTGAACTCTTGTTTTCTTACGTTAAATAAAACAAGCAGCTGTATTCTTGCTGGGATTGGTGAACCCTTAAGGAAATATTGTATTGGCAGATATATATGCAGTTTCCATTAAGTAATATTTTTTGATTGGAATTTGTTCTGTTGGGCTCTCTGGTAGACTCCTCCCAAAAATTCACAGGTACAAATTTCAGACACACACACGTTTGAAAATTCAAAACAATGTTCTTTATAATGAAAATTCACTTAAACTAAGCCCTCTTTTGGTATAGCAAAGAGCACTGGTCTCCAAACAAACTGGTAATTTGTACAAGTCCCTTATCAGTTCTGTGATACTTAGCTTGCAGCTGGGAGGCAATTCACAGTCCTTCTTCTTTCACAATATGACACACACTTTGCTCTGGTTTAGTTTCAAAGCGGGGGAAAAATCAGCACACAAAAAATCAAAGTCAGTAAAGCAGTCACGAAACACAACAATCAGATAATCCTCCACAATGGCCAAACCCACAGGCTGCTCTTTATAGCAGCCTCACTAATTACCACAGCCCCACCCAACCACAGGTGGCCTTATTTTCTTTGATAATAATCTCTCAGTTGTTGTTGCCTATGCATCGCTCTCCGCATGTGTGGCTATATCATTAACTCTTGTTCTGAATCCAAGGAGGAGCTAGATAATTGATCTCCTTCTGAGCTGTCTGCCCCACTCTCCTCCTCCCTATCACTCATGTCTTTTGGTCAGAGGAGCCTTCATCATCAGATTCCACCGGGGGGGGGGAGGTTGGGCAAAACAGGCCTGCAGCATGTGGATGTCCTTGGGGCAGGAGCTGGGCCAGAGCTAACCACAACAGAATTATTAGAAGAAAAGTACTTCTTGTGTTATTATGACTATTATGTTACATTTGGCTGTTTTGTAGAATGAATAATGCATTGAAACCCATTGCAACTGACATTGTGTGCAATTGTAATAATTTCTTCAAATCAAGGTTGAATTCTAATGATTAAATGGACATAATATCCCTGTTCTTCCTCAGTATCATACAGAAGTGGTTTCCATGTATAAGATACAGTTTTTAACTTCCATGTTTATCCTACAAAGATGGAATTTTCTACTGGTCTCTCATTGAGATATTAATTTCCCCCCCAAGATTAGCAAGTGAAAAATGGCACCTGCTTTTAGTGGAACTTGTTTCTAGCTATATAAAGCATAAATAAGATGACTATATGATCAATCTACAGATGTGTCTCTACTTTGAAATACAGTGATACCTTGTCTTACGAACTTAATTGGTTCCGGGACGAGGTTCTTAAGGTGAAAAGTTTGTAAGACGAAACAGTGTTTCCCATAGGAATCAATAGGAAAGCGATTAATGCGTGCAAGCCCAAAATTCACCCCTTTTGTCAGCTGAAGCACCTGTTTTTGCGCTGCTGGGATTCCCCTGAAGTTCCCTTCCATAGAAAACCCCACCTCCGGACTTCTGTGTTTTTGCGATGCTGCAAGGGAATCCCAGCAGGGGAATCCCAGCATCGCAAAAATGAGCGCTTCGCTGGCAACGGAAGTCTGGAGGTGGGGTTTTCCAGCGAAGGGAGCATCAGTGAAATCGCAGCATCACAAAAACACCAAAGTCCTTGAAACCCCACCTCTGGACCTCTGTGTTTTTGCGATGCTGCGATTTCACCGAGGCTCCCCATGCTGGGAAACCCTACCTCCGGACTTCCGTTGCCAGTGAAGCACCCGTTTTTTCTCTGCTGGGATTCCCCTGCAGCATCACAAAAACCTGGAAGTCCAGAAGTGGGGTTTCCCATGGAGGGGAGCCTCAGAGGAATCCCAGCAGCGCAAAAATGGGTGCTTCGCTGGTAACGGAAGTCCGGAGGCGGGGCATCCCAGCAGCGACGTTGGGTTTGTAAGGTGAAAATAGTTTGGAAGAAGAGGCAAAAAAATCTTAAACCCCGGGTTTGTATCTCGAAAAGTTTGTATGACAAGGCATTTGTAAGACGAGGTATCACTGTATTATTACAGATACATCATTTCTTTCAATCACGCTACATAAGTGAATATTCATGTTATAAAAGTAAATCAGTTCATTGTTGTTTTTTTCTGCTTGCTTTTTAGAGCGGACACAACAAGAATAGATTATTCAATACCTGCTAGGGAGAACTGGGCTCTGCCATATTTTGCTTGTCAAGCTGCAGCTCTAACAGGCTATTTAAAAAATAATATAAACTCTTCTACTGAGGTAAGAGAAAAGTGTTTAAGTGGAAATAAAATGGTTAAAAAAAATGGATTTCAAAAAGGGTCTAAAGTAGAATAATTTGTTGGGTTAAAATCACTTTGAGTCAACATGCTTTTGAGGGATAGAACCAGTCTCTTGTTTTCTCCTATTACAGTGTTCCCTCAATTTTCGCGGGGGATGCGTTCCGAGACCGCCCGCGAACGTTAAATTCCCGCGAAGTAGAGATGCAGAAGTAAATACACTATTTTTGGCTATGAACATTATCACAAGCCTTCCCTTAACACTTTAAACCCCTAAATTACCATTTCCCATTCCCTTAGCCACCATTTAGATTATTACTCACCATGTTTCTTTATTAAAGTTTATTAAAAAAAATATTTATTAAAGGTGGACGAAAGTTTGGTGATGATATATTACGTCATCGGGCAGGAAAAACTGGTATAGGGGGGAAAACCGCAAAGTATTTTTAAATTAATATTTTTGAAAAATCGTGGTACAGTGATCCCTCGATTAGCACGGTCTCAATTAGCGCGAAACGCTGCAACGCGGTTTTTCAAAAAATATTAATTAAAAAAATAAAATATTAAAATAAAATATTAAAAAATAAAAAATAAGTCCACGCTAGTTCTCTCTCTCTTTCTCTCCCTGTTGCCGGCGTGGTATATGAGAGAGAAAGAGAGAGAGGCAGAGGTCGGGCGCATTACCGGGAGGTGGAGGCGGCGTGGGGACGCTGGGTGCCGGGGACACCGAGGAGGGGGCGCCGGCCGCTCAATCGGGCCGGCAGGGAACAGAATGGAGCCTTCCGCGGCGGGGCTGGTAAGGGGGGGAGCCGAGGGGGGAGCCGAGCCCAGCCCCGTGGCATTCGCTTTCCTCCCGCCCGCAGCCGACTGATCGTGGGCTCCTTCGCAACCTCGGAGAGCTTCCTGGTTTTCGTGAGCTTTCATGCCCTGGAAGCTCTCCGAGGTTGCGAAGGAGCCCACGATCAGTCTCGGCTGCGGGTGGGAGGAAGGCGAATCCCCCGTGGGCTCCGTTACATCTTCCGCTGCCAGCCAGGCCATGCTGGCGGCAGCGGAACAATCGCCTTCCTCCCGCCCGCAGCCGACTGACCGTGGGCTCCTTCCCGAGCTCCCTTCCTGAGCCTCCCGTTTTCTCTCCCCCCCCCCTCGCCCCTTCGCCTCCCTGTGTTCCTAGGAGAAGTGCTGGGGATTGAGGCAAGACAGACCTTCTGCTCCTCACCAGCACTTCTCCTAGGAACACAGGGGGGCGAAGGGGCGAGGGGGCGGAGAGAGAACGGGAAGCTCAGCATTCCGTCAGCCGCAGCGCTGGCTGTCAACTTTTCTTTTTAAAACTGGGCAGGAGCTGACTTGCCTCCCCAGTGTTAAAAAGAAAAGTTGACAGCCAGCGCTGCGACTGACGGAATGCTGAGCCTCACGTTCTCCCCCCCCACCTCGCCCCTTCCGGTTTCGGCGTTCGGCAACGGAGTCCGGCGCTGGGGCCATGCGGGGCCGCTCATCCAGGGGGGCGTGGACTGGCAAGTCGCCCTCCTTTCTCTTTCTTTCTCTCTCTTATACCACACCGGTAACAGGGAGAGAAAGAGAGAGAGCGGAGGGCACCTTGCCGGTCCACGCCCCCCTAGATGAGCGGCTCCGCATGGCCCCAGCGCCGCCCAGGGGTTTCCCCTTTGCCTGGGCGGCGGGAAGACCAAGGGAAGGTTCCTTCAGCCGCCCAACACCTGATCCGCTCCGCAGCGCGGCAACGGGGAAACCCCATCTTCGGATCCTCGCTGCGGAGCAGATCAGCTGTTGGGCGGCTGAAGGAACCTTCCCTTGGTCTTCCCCGCCGCCCACACGCAAACTCCACCATCTGCGCATGTGCGGCCATGAAAAAAATGGCGCACATGCGCAGATGGTGGTTTTTACTTCCGCATCCAGTATAACGCGGAAATCGGTTAGCGCGGGAGGTCTTGGAACGTAACCCCCGCGCTAATCGAGAGATCACTGTATAGACTTTTCACGAAGTTCGAACCCGCGAAAATCGAGGGAACACTGTACATCTGTTTATTTTTTTTAGAAAGATAACAACGTTTGCTAAAGCACATTATTCTTCCTGAACCAGGAAACTATTTATTAAGTTCCGCTTTTGAAGGTGTGGTCCTATTCCGCAAAACTCTGCTGTTAAAACTTCTGACCTTGAGATTGTTTGAGATATTTATGATCTCTTGCAGGAATTTTCTTCCTCTGAATCTTTGTTTCAAAAGAGACTTTCGACATTTTCCTTTGTTCAAGTTCAAACACTGGGCTCTTCCATGCTGCTGTCTTTAAGTTACATGACTCTTGTGTAAAACTGCCTGTAAAGGGAGCTAGCTTAAGAAGTCCTGCTCCATATTTAAAACCCCTCCTTTCTTTTGGCTCCAGAGACAGGGCTCTCCAACCTTGGCAACTTTAAGACTTGTGGACTTCAACTCCCAGAATTCCTCAGCCAGCAAAGCCAAGCTGGCTGAGTAATTCTGGGAGTTGAAGTCCACAAGTCTGGAAACTCCTAATCTGGACTGTGCTAGCCCTTGGTTGCTAGATTTCTCTGCTTCTTTGCCTCTCTTGCCTGAGCCAGGAAGACAATCACTTACATTTTTGTAGGCAAGTCTTTGAGGTCATGTAGTTTCTATTGAAAAATCTTTATTATCACACCTCCTGCCCCCATACTTGCCACCTTTCTAATTGTTGTGCCTGTTGGTGGACCAAATATACCTCCATTGTTTTACCATTCTCCCAATCACTTGTGCTATGGGAGGAAAATAACAAAACTCTCTGTCAGTTTTACTTGTTTAAGAAAAATGAAAAAAAATGTTTAAGAAAAATGAAAGAAAGGCCCACCACTCCTCTCCCACTGAAGCAAAACCATGAAGGATTCTGTTTGCAACCTTGTCTAACCAAATTTATAATGAATCACTTGGAATGAAAACACACAGTGGGCAGGGGGCTAATAAGAGCAGGAGAGGTGGTTGCAGAGAAGCAGCTGAACAGCTCACTCTTTCACCAATGCATTGCTGAAATTTAGGCGGTAGAGGTGGAGAAACAGAGTTCATCAATTAATGTCTCTTCAGATGGAAGCAAGCAAGTAACTCAGAGATGCCTGTGGAAAGAAACAATCAGAGGAAAATGTGCATTCCTATATACAGTGGTTAGATTTCTTTTAGTGGAGGTTAGATACAAGGATTGTTGTTGTTGTTGTTATTATTATTATTATTATTATTATTATTATTATTATTATTATTATTATTATTAATTTTATTCGATTTGTATGCCGCCCCTCTCCGGAGGGAAAGTATCTGGAAAGTAAGGTTACAGGGCACTTAGCTCTCACGGGGAATGTTTGCGAGGGAAGTTGGTATAACTATCATGTAGCAGGAAGCCAGAAGGAGACAACGGGGTGGCACAGCAGGTAGAGTGCTGTACTGCAGGCCACTGAAGCTGACTGTAGATCTGAAGGTCAGCTGTTCAAATCTCATCACCGGCTCAAGGTTGATTCAGCCTTCCATCCTTCCGAGGTGGGTAAAATGAGGAGCCGGATTGTGGGGGCAATAGCCTAGCTCTGTTAAAAAGTGCTACTGCTATCATGTTGTAAGCCGCCCTGAGTCTAAGGAGAAGGGCAGCATAAAAATTGAACAGATAGATAGATAGATAGATAGATAGATAGATAGATAGATAGATAGATAGATAGATAGATAGATAGATAGATAGATAGATAAACAAGCATTACCAGTGGTTAGTAGATCATTGACTGGCGTTGTGGTGAAGGTTAGAGATGCGCGTCCTAATTCTGTTTCTCTCCAAGTGCAAAGTACGTGCTGTAATATACTACCTGAATGCTAAGGGCATGAACGCTGCTGCGATGGGTGCCCAAGATTTGTTCGCAATGGTTGCCCAAGATTTTTCTCACTGATTGCTGAATTTTGAATTTTTTGGCCAAAGGAGATTGGGCATGGCGCCACTGCATTGATTGACGTTTGCTCTCTGGACTATGATGATAAGCCCAAGTCACTATACAGTTGAGAAACGCCTCGCCTTCAGTCTCAAAACGGTCAAGAAACGGAACTGACTCTGTCGATTTTGTGTGCTTCAGTTTTTTTTAAAAAAGGAAAATACAGCACACACTTTGCACTTGGAGGGAAACAGAATGAGGATGCTCATCCCTAACCTTCACCACAACTCCAGTCAATGACCTACTGACCACTGGCACTGCTTGTTCTCTTCTGCTAGCTTCCCACTACACAATAGTAATATCAACTTCCCCCGTGAACATTTCCCGCGAGAGCTACATGCCTTGTAACCTTACTTTCTAGATAACCCTCATACGTCTGCAACGGCACGATAACAAAACTCCCAAGCAATTCTACCTTGTCTTTCCCAGTATACATTCAAAGTTCCTAAGTTTAATTGGTTATTTGTAATGCATTTTACACCACTGTTTCCCTTTTCTTCTCTTCCATCTTATGCTCTGTTTCAGAGAGTTTGTTACCTGCTGGTCAGTGCTTCAACATACACTTTTATGATGATGTGGGAATACAGTCATTATTTACTGTTTATCCAAGCAGTCTCTCTTTTTCTGCTCGATGTCATGGGGTTCACACACAGAGAGAAGGTATCTGGACATTCATTATATACAGGGTTATTATATTGTCTTTGTTATTGTTGTGAGCCGCCCCGAGTCTACGGAGAGGGGCGGCATACAAATCTAATAAATAAATAAAATAAATAAAAAGAATGATCCTATTTCATGACGCATGGCTTCAGTTCACAATACTCAATCCTCATCGTCACGTAATGAGTCGGTGGCCATTTGAAAGAGGAATTGTCTTAAGTTTTGAATGGCTGCCACAAGGGAATGGCGATGACCTTAAACATATAATAACAACAGCGATCAACTCAGTGCATTGTAGATTGTGATATGCGATAGTCGTGTGGGAGGAATTCTCTTATCGCATTGATGTTGCTCGTGCAACATTGAATTCTTGTAAGACGGGAAATAAAGTTGATCGTGAGTAGAATAATTCTGACCTGGCTTGAGTTTTCTACTTCTTTTCTTTAATAAAATATTGTGTCATGAAATCGGTTCATCCTCTACCTAAGAACGCCTCTACTTATAAAGTTTTCTAGATAAGAACCGGGTGTTCAAGATTTTTTTGCCTCTTCTCAAGAACCATTTTCCACTTACAAACCAGAGCCTCCGAAATTGTAACCGGAAAAGGCAGGGAGAAGCCTCTGTGGGGCCTCTCTAGGAATCTCCTGGGAGGAAACAGGGCCGGAAAAGGCAGGGGAAAGCCTCTGTGGGGCCTCTCTAGGAATCTCCTGGGAAAGAAACAGGGCCTCCACCTTCCCTGTGATTTCCCAAATCACACGCATTATTTGCTTTTACATTGATTCCTGTGGGAAAAATTGCT
Source organism: Erythrolamprus reginae (assembly GCF_031021105.1). Lineage (NCBI taxonomy): Eukaryota > Metazoa > Chordata > Lepidosauria > Squamata > Dipsadidae > Erythrolamprus > Erythrolamprus reginae. The sequence goes on from NC_091952.1 coordinate 226,708,463, forward strand.
GCTTCTTACAAACTTTTCTACTTAAGAACCTGGTCACGGAATGAATTAAGTTCGTAAGTAGAGGTACCACTGTACTTTGAAATTCGGATTTGGTTTTGTTTTCTTTGCCTTCTGTAAGTTCCATCTGTTGGGTTGGGGTGGGTTTAATAACAAAACAAAAAACAGGACAGAGAGCAAATTGTTGTGCAGCTGCAACTTGGAATTTCTTAAAAATCAAGAATGTTGATATTTTGTTTCCCCATCTGTAGGTGCATGAAATATATAAAATCTACCTGTTTTCCCTCTTCTTGGGATACGTGTTGCAGTTTGAGAATCCAGCTTTATTAGTATCTCCATTATTAAGCCTTGCTGCAACAGCCTTGTTGGCAAAATACCTTCAGGTAAGGTTGGAGACATTATTTGTAGTTATGCACTTCTCTGTGTTATGGTTTCTATTGATAAATAAACAGATCTGTTGCCTTCTTTTTGTAGATGAGTATGAAAAAGGGAACTCTTCTTTCAAGGATGCTGAAAGTCATCTATTTTTATTTGGTATTCACGGTGACAGTGACCTTGAATCTTACAATGAAGGTAACCTTTATCTTTAAAACCTTTCATTTAATTCTGCACAATAATGCAGGTAAATTGTATGTAAGTTCCGAGAGAGGAGGAAACTTCTGATGAAATTACTTCCTGGTGTGTTTTTTTTAAACTGGTAAAATAGTTAATGGATTAAGCCAGCCAAACCTCTCCGAATAGTGCAGAGGTCTTCAAACTTTAAAACTTGTGGACTTCAACTCCCAGAATTCTCAAGCCATTTTCCAGGCTGTTTTCAGGCCATTGTTTGGCCCATTCTTTACTCTAAAATGGTTGAAAACCGGTCTGAAAATGCCTCTCGAAACAGCCTGAAAACGGCCATTTTTTGACCCTCAAATGGCTGACAACTTGTGTGAAAATGGTCCTCAAACAGTCATTTTTTACCCTAAAATGGCTGACAACTGGTGTGAAAATGGCCCCCAAACAGCCTGAAAACAGCCCCCAAAAAGGCCTGGAAATGGCCTGGAAAATTATCTGTTTTGGGGTGTTTTTCAGGCTGTTTTCAGGCAACTCTGGCATCCGCGAAGACCAGTTAGCCAGCGCACATGCCCACTGGAAACCAGAAGGGCAGCTGGCGACGATGCCACCTCTGACCCGCATCCCACAGTTTCGCCATCACAGCTATAGAGCAACCATATCTGAGACACAGAGGTTTCCCTTCAATCTTTGTTACATAAATATGTTTTCTGTCAGAAAATGTAATGCCAGTAATCAAATGATACTTAACTAATCTCTGATAATTCTGTTATCTGAGTGAAAAGAATGTTATCTATATGCAGTATGTCTTTTTTTTTTCCAGACATTTATTTCCCATAAAGAAAATGAGCATTTAATGAATGTCCTTGAAGTAAAATTCGGATTAAATACAAATAAGTAAGTTTGACGTAATGATCTACCTAATTGTAAAACAATTGTTTATTTTAATATGATGATAGTTTATAAAACAAATAAATAAATAAGCACACTTCTAAGAGGTATGGTGGGTTGTTAAACAGTATGTTTTGAGTTATGTTCTGAATTTTAACGAAGGGGGATCCGACCTTAGCTCAAATAGCACATACTTATTAGACAGCATTTTGTATTTGGTTTCCAAAAGGGATTATTTATTTATTTATTTATTTTATTACTTAGATTTGTATGTCGCCCCTCTCCGAAGACTCGGAGTGGTATATAACAGTGTAATTATAGTACTCTCAAAAGCTGTTGTTTCCTTTGAATGCTTCTGCTGCTGTGTAAAAGGAGACAGCTACTTTTAGCTGACAGCTACTTAGAGGTGTATTTCTGGGCTGCAAAAAAGCACTATGAAGTGGTATATAAATGCTTTTGCTATTGCTACTTTTAATGATGCAGATAGGTATTCCATTGACGCTTCAAGGCCTTTTAGAGGTCCAGTGGGAAACCCTGCACACACAGTCCTCATAATTATGTGCTAGGAGCACTGGATGAAGCCTTGCATCAGTTTTGAGCATCTTCTCTGCCCATATATAGTAGCAGTTGACATAAGCAAAAACTTGGGTCTTGAGACATCTCTGGGTTCTTTTTTAAATGTCCTTGAGGAAATGCTATGAACTGTGGAGGTAAAGTCTTAGAAGCCAGAATAATTGCTGAATAAAGATGAGACACTAGTCCCTTGTAAACTGAGGTTCAAGTACCAATAAGAACACAATAAATTACCAAGCAGCAGTTCTGGAATAATTTTCTGTATTCCTTTAGTTTGCTTTGTTTCATGCTTTTTTCTTGTGGAATGTTTTTATGATTGGAATCCACATCAATTTGATCAGCCCTGATCATCAAACACGCTGGCCTGAGATTGATAGAAATAAGAATTCAGCATCATCTAGTGGGTTTCCTCAAAACATGCCTTATTTGGTGAGAGATCTCAGGAGTAGGTGTTAGTTAAGTGAGATCTGTGGACTAGTAAACCTGAGGGAGAACCTAAAAGGTCAAGGAGTTAAACGGAAAGCAAAGCTGAAGTAGTTGTTGTTGTGGTTAGCTCTGGCCCAGCTCCTGCCTCAAGGAATGTGGAGGTGGATGTGGGGGAAACATCCACATGTCACAGGCCTGTTTTGCTCCCGATAGAGTCAACTGGTGAATTATCCAATGACGAAGGAAGTGTGGATGTGATGGAAGAGGGGGGCTTGGCTGACAGCCCAGGAGGAGATCAATCTTCCTTATCTTCATTGGATTTGTTGGATTCAGATGAGGAACGTATGACAGACCCACGTAGAGCTATGCATAGGAGAGAACAACTTAAGACATATTACAGGAGATAAGAGAGGCCACCTGTACAGTGATACCTCGTCTTACAAATGCCTCGTCATACAAACTTTTCGAGATACAAACCCGGGGTTTAAGATTTTTTTGCCTCTTCTTACAAACCATTTTCACCTTACAAACCCACTACTGCTGCTGGGATTCCCCGCCTCCAGACTTCCGTTGCCTGAGGCTCCCCTCCATGGGAAACACCACCTCCGGACTTCCATGTTTTTGTGATGCTGCAGGGGAATCCCAGCAACGCAAAAATGGGCAACAGAAGTCTGGAGGTGGGGTTTCCCAGCAAGGGGAGCCTCACTGAAATCGCAGCATCGCAAAAACACAGAGGTCCGGAGGTGGAGTTTTGAGGACTTCCATTGCCAGTGAAGCACCCATTTTTGCGATGCTGGGATTCCCCTGCAGCATCACAAACACACAGAAGTCCGAAGGTGGGGTTTCCCATGGAGGGGAGCCTCAGGGGAATCCCAGCAGCACAAAAACGGGCGCTTCAGCTGGCAAAAGGGGTGAATTTTGGGCTTGCATGCATTAATCGCTTTTCCATTGATTCTTATGGGAAACATTGTTTCATCTTACAAACTTTTCATCTTAAGAATCTTGTCCCAGAACCAATTAAGTTTGTAAGACAAGGTATCACTGTGGTTGGGTGGGGCTCCAGTAATTAGAGCTGCTGATAAATAGCAACGTGCTGGCTTGGCCATTGTGGAAGATTATCTGATCGTAGTTCGTCAAGACCGTGACTTGCTGTTTATATTCAAGACTTTGTTTGAATTCCCAGATTCTGGACTATAATTCATTGTGAGTGTTTATCACTGTTTGGACAACAGTAGCTGTGACCCAATTTCACAGTTACTGAGTTAGTAATTGAATTTATTACTGGACTTCGTTCTTGTATTGTATTTCAACTGTGCCTTGTTGCTACAAGAAATCCCTTTGAAGTTTAAAAGGGAGTTTTTTCTTCTCTTCTGTTGATAAAGAACATTTATTTGCCTTCTATCGTGTGTGTGTGTGTGTCTGCTTGGACTAATAACCTGTAATTAAGGGCTTTTGGCACACGCCGGCAGAACAGTTGTTAGGTAGACAGCAAGCAAGGAAGCAGGTGGAACATTTGGGAAGAAAGAAACATGCTTATGTTCAGGGGAAGTTGGGAAGATGGCCTCAGCTGAGAGTATGAAGTTGTCTTTCTGTAGAAAATGGAAATGCTCAGAGGCTGTGAAAGTGGAAGAATTCCAGATAAAATGGGACTGAATAGACTCCGGCCAAACATGCACATGGTTCCTGAAAAACTTAAGAACGGCCCCTAAGACTTTTTAAAACACATTTTCAAATCTTAATTTTAAGGTACCCCCCCCCCCAAAATTAACAATTGTGGAAAAAACATTATATTTTAATTAAAGTGTACATTAACTTAAAGTAGGGGTCTCCAACTTTGACAACTTTAAGAGTTATGGATTTCAATTTCCAGAATTCCTTAGAATTCTGGGAGTTGAAGTCCACAACTCTTAAGGTTGCCAAGTTTGGAGACCCTTGACTTAAAACTACACACTTTTCTTTATTCTCATTGTTCTACTTCAGAGAGTCTGCCACTGAAAGGCCAAAATGAGCCACTCTGCTTTTAAAACAGAGTTTATAGAAGAGATGGGCAGCATAAAAATTAACAAATAAATAAAACCAATGAAATAAACTCCATAGGTGGCCCTGTTGCTTGTCCTTTTAAACATTTATTTCTGTGCAAAATGAAGACTTGTTTAGGGAACAGCCTTTCCTATGCCAACCCAGTCAGTGCAACAGGTTATTCTGATTGACTAGGATCATGTCTGGCTATTTAATGTGTTTCGCTTCCATTAACATTAATAGGAACTTCACAGTTAATTGGATGCTTTGTCAAGAATCACTTCAGACGCCATCCCAAGACTTCTTCCTGCGGCTCACTCATTCCTCGCTGTTGCCATTCTACATTTTAGTGCTAATTATTTGCCTTGCTTCTGTAGGTCAGGCTTCCTTTAGGAAAATGGGGTAAGTTGATTTTGATCAAGTTTCATTTTTGTTCCAGAGTTTCTGTAGATACTGCCCTGTTTCCCCCAAAATAAGACATCCCCTGATAATAAGCCCAATTGGGCTTTTGAGTTCATGGCAATAAGGCCAAGCGCTTATCTCAGGGTTCAAAAAATATAAGACAGGGTCTTATTTTCGGGAAAATATAGTAGTTACTTAGTGTAAATTATACACCCATTATACGTTGCATAAGGGGCTCCCAAGCTGAAGAAAGTGGTAGAATTAAATTTGAAATCTAACTTCCTTTTCATATGGTATAAGTACAATACCTGCATGTCATATTTGCATATGTGTTTAACACTTTTGTCCCTCTTCAAAATTAGAAAGAACATGAGCTGCCTTTGTGCTTGTTGTAGACTTTCCTCCACCCCCCACCGCCCCCAAATACTTCTAAATACTTCCAGAATACTTCTATAATTGGAGCCTATTGCAAATAGCTTGTGACTATTTTAAACATTCTTTATGTTAGAAAGCATATCTGGATAGTTAGAATAATCCAAGAATTTGGGATAACTTCTTGAACTGGGTAGAATTCACTATCCATTCATACTCTGTTTATTGATCAATACATTATAGTATGGGTTTAGATTGCCTCATTCTGTCCTTGAATCTCCTTTGCTATACAGTTTTCTTGAATTATTGTTAAGACCTCAGAGTTTAGATTTAAGAAAAAATATATAATGAAGAGTACAATAATGAAGGCATACAAATCCAATGAATGAATGAATGAATGAATGAATGAATGAATGAATGAATGAATGTTGGGTCTGATGGATCATTTAATTATCAAGCACTCCGAGAGAGAGATAAGTGTTTGTTTGTTTGTTTGTTTGTTTGTTTGATTATTTGTTTGTTTGTTTGTTTGTTTGTTTGTTTATGTGTTTGTTTATGTGTTTGTTTGTTTGTTTGTTTATTGGATTTATATGCCGCCCATCTCCGAGGACTCGGGGCAGCTTACAACATATAAAAACAATACAGCATCATAATCCATGATGACCCTGTCTTCTTTCTCTTCCAATGTTACAGCAATAAACAAGTCAATGAGCCAATCGCACATGAGGGCGGGATTGGTGAAAGACCAGAAGTAGCCTACCATATATTGCACACAGTTTCTTTGGGGTTGCTTTCTATGATGATGGAAGGGTGAGTCTGTAAGAATACTGCATGCATTTCTTTTCACTGGGAAGGTGGAAGATATTATTGTTTATGTTATATACATATGGGTTTTTTTTAAAAGAATTCCCTGAACTTGGATAAAAATTGTTATGATTTTTAAATAAATATTTTTGGCTGGCTAATAACAGGCTAGAATTACAACAATCTTTATATTGAAGAAGAATTTAGGGAGACTTCCAGTGGGAATATCTATTTAAGTGAATTTGTTATTATTACTTTTGTACTCATCAAAAGGTGTTTTGCACATGTAAAAAGATGAGAATTAATAACATAGCTGAAAATTAACTTAAGGCATTTGCTCCTACAAAGTGCAGCATTAATCACCAAAATTAGATGATTTTAAAAGGCAGTTTAGAAAAATCAGGTAGAGATAAGAATATAAATGAATGCTGACCATGATTAGCTTTATGTTACTTCGAATATTGCTTATGGAATATCTCTGCATAGTTGCGTAGAAACAGTAATAAAGGAGGAATACATTCTCATGTTGTGAGTTTCCCAAAAGTATTTAATTGGCTACCATAAAAAATACAAACTAAAAGATAAAGATTTTTGATATTGTTATTATCTTGGTTCCCTTTAAAATAAAAAATTACAACCAGTTAAATTCTAGCACCTACTGTCATTGTGTGAACTTTTGACTGCAAATAAAATGTAGCTTAATGTGCATTACGGACTTTTACACTTGGTATTGATCATTGCAATATCAGATTTAGGTAGGCAACCTGTGATCTTAGAACAGAGGTCTTCAAACTTGGCAACTTTAAGACTTGTGAACTTCAACTCCCAGAATTATGTAGCCAGCATAGAAAATTCCAGGAGTAGAAGTCCACAAGTTTTAAAGTTGTTAGGTTTGGGGATTCCTATCTTAGAACCACGGATGAGGGTTTCATCTGATCTTTGAATTTTATGCCATCATCCGCACTCCAAGGAGTAGTAGTAAAACCAGATCAAAATTTGCTTTAATTTTATTTGTATGTAGTTAAACATAAATGTATTTCATTAGAAATAAATGTTAGGTAGGTCCAGTAATGTTTATATTTTCCCTCTTTCAAGTTCTGAAAGCAATGTTTAGACATCTTGGATGACCTGATATAAAGCTATCTTGGGTGCTCTGAAACGTTTTGGTTGTACCTTCTAGTACAGGGGTGTCAAACTCAAGGCCCAGGGGCTGGATCTGGCCTCCGGTGTATTTAGGTCTGGCCCGTGGGGCCATCGTGGAAGCCGTGAAGGATCACCCTGCAGTGCTTCTGCCAGCAAAACGAAACTCACAAGGGCCATGGGTGGCCCTCCCAAGCTCTATTTTCACTGGCAGAGGGTTGCAGGAGGCCGTTGCAGCCAAAAACAGAGTTCGGGAGCCCGTTTTCGCTTCCAGAGCGCTCGTGCCACCACAGGCACCCCCAACAAAAAAGACATTGAGCTGGCCATGCCAACCTTAGCCATGCTCACTCCAGCCCCCTGAGGTGAAACACAACCCTAAGGCAACCCTCAATGAAATTGAGTTTGACAGCCTTGTTCTAGCAGGTCTGATTAGGTCCCACAGAGTTGGCCTTCTCCGGGTCCCGTCGACTAAACAATGTCGTTTGGTGGGACCAGGAGAAGAGCCTTCTCTGTGGCGGCCCCAACCCTCTGGAACCAGCTCCCCCCGGAGATTAGAACTGCCCCTACCCTCCTTGCCTTTCGTAAAGTTCTTAAGACCCATCTCTGCCGTCAGGCATGTGGGAACTGAGACATCTCCCCTGGGCCTATACAGTTTATACATGGTATGTTTGTGTGTATGTTTGCTTTTAATAATGGGTTTTTTAGTGTTTTTTAAATTATTAGATTTGTTCTTACATTGTTCTTGTTATTGTTGTGAGCCGCCCCGAGTCTACGGAGAGGGGCAGCATACAAATCTAATAGATAGATAGATAGATAGATAGATAGATAGATAGATAGATAGATAGATAGATAGATAGATAGATAGATAAATATGGGTTGGGTATACAAATCTAATGAATAATAATAATAATAATAATAATAATAATAATAATAATAATAATAATAATAAGGGTTGGGACTAATAGAGGCCAGACAATTATTTGCTCTTTAGAAAACTTTCTTGCAACTGTCTCTTATATATGGGTAAATAAACATGCGAGGGAAACATTATCTGCTATTTCTAACTTAGGGAAAACTACAGAATCAAGACCAAATTTCTGAATAAGGAATGTTCATATTCATAGCGAACAGTATTTTGTTTTATTGTTTAGTATAATATCTGATATTACCCAGCCTTAAAGAAAAGTCACACATAGGTGAATCTTCCAGGGACTTGCAAAATGTTATAGATACAAATAGCTGACATTCCTGTTGAGTTGACATGATACAAATTTGGGCACTGATTAATAAAAAGAATTGCTTAGATGCACCTAGAAGACATCTAACTTTTGGCATTATAAAAGCCTTGATCATCCTGATACATGACATTATTAGGAGAAGAACAGGGAGAATGTGAACCCCATTTGTTCTTGACTTCTTAGAAACAGTTGGCACCAGTTGATGCAAGAAATGTTTTCACGTGGTAACTGACTTTTACCCAGAAGTCGGTTTGCAAAATTTGCAGAGGGTTACAACTGCCTCACAGATTTCTATTTGTTTCTTCTTTGTGCACATGAAATTGGTGCCCATGAAGCTATCTTAGAATTGGCAGTTAAGTACCAATATAGTGTACAGTGTTCCCTTGCTTTTTGCAGGGGATGCGTTCCGAGGCCGCCCGCGAAAGTCAAATTTCCACGAAGTAGAGATGCGGAAGTAAATACACTATTTTTGGCTATGAACAGTATAAAAAACCTTCCCTTAACACTTTAAACCCCTAAATTGCAATTTGCCATTCCCTTAGCAACCATTTAGATTGTTACTCACCACGTTTATTTATTAAAGTTTATTTTAAAAAATATTTATTAAAAGCAGACGAAAGTTTGGCGATGACATATGACGTCATCAGGTGGGAAAAACCGTGGTATAGGGAAAAAACACGCAAAGTATTTTTTAATTAATATTTTTGAAAAACCGTGGTATAGACTTTTCACGAAGTTCGAATCTGCGAAAATCGAGGGAACACTGTACATGAAATTTAACCCTTCTCATTTCCCAAGTCCGAGTTCTGGGAGTTCTGCCAAACTTTGCCTTTTTTGCCACATCAGTACTGCCCTTTATCCTTTTTTCCCTGGACTTTTGTTGTTTCTCTAGAATGAAATATGTGTGGACTCCGTATGTTTGTATGATTGCGGCATTTGGAGTCTGTTCTCCTGAGCTTTGGACGACTCTTTTCAAGTGGATCCGACTGAAAACTGTGCATCCTGTCCTGCTGGTGAGTCCATCTTGTTTATAGTGGCTATAAGGCATGATATTCACTGGTAAGAATATAAAAAAATCACCTCTTATTAAAATAATGGACTGCAGACAGGATATAGTCACGCCTTTCTATCCTGGTATCTTCTAGATATGGTCAGACTGCAGTTTTCTGAAATTTGGGTCCTTGGTCAAAGGCTGTTCTGAGTCTTTTAGGAGACCATCATTTTAAGAAAAAATGATATACAGTGGTACCTCATGATACGAACTTAATTGGTTCCAGGAGGAGGTTCGTAAGGTGAAATGTTCGTAAGACAAAACAATGTTTCCCATAGGAATCAATGTAAAAGCAAATAATGGGTGCAAATCCTTCAGGAAAATCCCAAACTTTAGAAGGGAGGCAAACAGAGGGCAGGGAGGAGCAGCTAAAGGGGGCGGGTGGAAGAAGCAAGGCTAGGCTAAAGGGTGAGTGGGAAGGAAGAAAGGCAAGGGGGGCACCCCTCCCTTTTCTTTCTTCAAAAGACACCCTTTCAGTGCCTCTGCAAGCATGCTGTACTCTGCAAACTCTTTCCCCCTCTAAGCCGCCCCTCCCTTTTCTTTCTTCAAAAGACACCCTTTCAGTGCCTCTGCAAGCACGCTGTTCTACTTTTGTTAATGCAAAGTCTTTCCCCCTCCAAGCCGCCCCTCCCTTTTCTTTCTTCAAAAGACACCCTTTCAGTGTCTCTGCAAGCAGGCTGTTGTCTGCAAACTCTTTCCCCCTCCAAGCCGCCCCTCCCTTATCTTTTTTCAAAAAAGGGGGGAAAAAGAAATCCCTTCATCCCAGCAGCAGCGGCTTGGGTTCGTAAGGTGAAAATAGTTCGGAAGAAGAGGCAAAAAAATCTTAAACACCGGGTTCTTATCTCGAAAAGTTCGTTAGAAGAGGCGTTCGTAAGATGAGGAACCACTGTACTGTATTTTTTGTAGTATAAGACGTATCTATTTTCCCCTTAAAAGAGGCTGAAATTTTTGGTGTGCCTTATACTCCGAATGTAGCTTTTTCAAAACTTTCCCCCCCCCCAGCCTTAAGGTGATAATGATCTTCTCAGCTCTTCCTTGCTTGTTTTTAATTGCTATTCCCTCCAAACAATTTTTTTCCCAGCCCTAATGAGGTGCTAGCGATCTTCCCGGTTTGCAGGATTTTTTCATTCCTACTCCCTCTAGTTTTTTTCCAGCCCTAAGTATTTGCAGGCTTGTTTTCATTGCTACTCCCTCCGAAATAGATTTTTTTTTCAGCCTAACCAGGGGATAAAATAATGTGCTGAAGCTGATCAGACTAAGGCTGCTACCCAGATGAATACCTGATAGGTAGATTCCCCCCCCCCCTTTTTTTTCCTTCCCCAAAACTAAGGTGTGTCTTATACTCCGAAAAATATGGTAAGTAGGATTCAAAGGGAATGATTTATGGATGGGGCTTGCCCTATAGATTTTATAGGTAAAGGCAGGAAAAGACTTGTGGTTGTCGAGACTTGTATTATCTCTAAGTTGCATATTATTTTAACATGATTGTTGCAGTTCAGGATGAATCACTGTACAGTGGTACCTCATGATACGAACTTAATTGGTTCCAGGAGGAGGTTCGTAAGGTGAAAAGTTCGTAAGATGAAATAATGTTTCCCATAGGAATCAATGTAAAAGCAAATAATGCGTGCAAATCCTTCAGGAAAATCCCAAACTTTAGAAGGGAGGCGAACAGAGGGCAGGGAGGAGCAGCTAAAGGGGGCGGGTGGAAGAAGCAAGGCTAGGCTAAAGGGTGAGTGGGAAGGAAGAAAGGCAAGGGGGGCAACCCTCCCTTTTCTTTCTTCAAAAGACACCGTTTCAGTTCCTTTGCAAGCATGTTGTTCTCTGCAAAAAATTTCCTCCCCCAAGCTGCCCCTCCCTCCTCCCTTTTCTTTCTTAAAAAGATACCCTTTCAGTTCCTTTGCAAGCATGTTGTTCTCTGCAAAATGTTTCCTACTCCAAGCAGCCCCTCCCTTTTCTTTCTTCAAAAAAGGGGGGAAAAAGAAACCCCTTCATCCCAGCAGCAGCTGCTTGGGTTCGTAAGGTGAAAATAGTTCGGAAGAAGAGGCAAAAAAATCTTAAACACCGGGTTCGTATCTTGAAAAGTTCGTTAGAAGAGGCGTTCGTAAGATGAGGTACCACTGTATTTGATTTGCTCTTTGGCTCAAGAGCTACAGGTTTAGAGAAACGTCAGGCAAAATGCGAGGCACAGTGTGATCGTGACAAGGTGGAATGCAGAAATATTGGTATTCTGTGACTGTTCTTATTCTGTGATCCTGATTACCTGGCAAAACAGTCTTGCCAAGGACTAAATCAGGAGAAGGAAAGACTATATAGGCAACCTGTTTAAAATGCTAAGGGGGCCCTAAATTATATCTTGTCTTCTTCTTTCCCTTTTTTTGGTTGCAAAGCAGAGGCTGTAGTAACATATGGCAATCTGAATACTGTACTTGGTTGAGTAAATGTCTGAACTTTGTCGATGGTTGTCTCACTGGAGCTGAAGAAATACAGGCATTTTGATATCTTCTATGAGTGTGTCTGCTGGCTCACATATGCTTACATGATACCTCACCTACATGACCTCACCTACAAAAAGATATTGACAAAATTGAACGGGTCCAAAGACGGGCTACAAGAATGGTGGAAGGTCTTAAGCATAAAACGTATCAGGAAAGACTTAATGAACTCAATCTGTATAGTCTGGAGGACAGAAGGAAAAGGGGGGACATGATCGAAGCATTTAAATATGTCAAAGGGTTAAATAAGGTTCAGGAGGGAAGGGTTTTTAATAGGAAAGTGAACACAAGAACAAGGGGACACAATCTGAAGTTAGTTGGGGGAAAGATCAAAAGCAACATGAGAAAATATTATTTTACTGAAAGAGTAGTAGATCCTTGGAACAAACTTCCAGCAGACGTGGTTGGTAAATACACAGTAACTGAATTTAAACATGCCTGGGATAAACATATATCCATCCTAAGATAAAATACAGAAAATAGTATAAGGGCAGACTAGATGGATCATGAGGTCTTTTTCTGCCGTCAGTCTTCTATGTTTCTATGATAAATACATAGCCGAAAACGTGCTCCTTTTGTACATTTATTGGCCATTTTTTGAACATAGGTTCAAGCCTGGTAGAGCTGCCATCTGCCAATTTGGTATTTTCTAGGTGATATGTTTTTTACATCTCTTTGCTAGCTGAGCATACATTAGAGGTACAATTCTTTTGCCCTTTAACGGTGGTGTATTGGCAACGTTAAATGAGGATTTCCTCATTTGAACCATGTATTTTTGTACTTACTGACTGCTATTCTGTTCCAAAAGAACTCTATATGCCATCTTTCATCAATGTTAGGATATAATATGCCTATTAAGAAAAAGAAAAGATCAATGAGGTGTATTCCTAAGTAGATCTGTAGCCCCAAGACATACAGTAGTGATTTGAAAGAATCTGCATGGGTGGGGACCATAAAGAAAGTCTGAAATATATAACTATTTTATCTGTCTATTTACTTTTCTAGGCTCTCATTCTGAGTATGGCTGTTCCAGCTATTATAGGTTTTAGTTTGTGGAAAGAGGTAAGAATAGAGTATTATATAAAATATAACTATTGCCTCCCCCCCCCCCCTAACTATGCAGCATATTGGAAGATTTAATGATAAGAGCTAATACTTGGTTTTGATACAGTTCGCAACATTATGTACATAGAAATTTTCCTATACAGTGTTCCCTCGATTTTCGCGGGTTCGAACTTCACGAAAAGTCTATACCACGGTTTTTCAAAAATATTAATTAAAAAATACTTTGCGGTTTTCCCCCCTATACCACGGTTTTTCCTGCCCGATGACGTCATAGGTCATCACCAAACTTTCGTCCACCTTTAATAAATATTTTTTTAATAAACTTTAATAAAGAAACATGGTGAGTAATAATCTAAATGGTTGCTAAGGGAATGGGAAATTGCAATTTAAAGTGTTAAGGGAAGGCTTGTGATACTGTTCATAGCCAAAAATAGTGTATTTACTTCCGCATCTCTACTTCGCGGAAATTCAACTTTCGCGGGCGGTCTCGGAACGCATCCCCCGCGAAAATCGAGGGAACACTGTAATGACATTTAACCAAATGTCTGCACCTAAAACAGTAACCCTAAAATGGAACACAAAACTAGATATTACTTTCGATCTTAACTATGACTGTACTTGGCTGACTTTGGATTCACAAGATGTGCAAGATTGGGCTTGGTTAACATTTGGATGGGAACCAACCAGTGAATACTAGGGTGATAAGCTACAGCAGTGTTTCCCAATTTTGGAACATTCTGGCTGGGGAACTCTGGAAATTAAAGCCCACACATCTTAAAGTTGTCAGGTTTTGACCTTCCTCAACTTTGGTTAACTTCGGACTCCCCCCAGAAATGACCCTCCTTGCCTTTCGTAAGCTACTTAAAACCCACCTCTGCCGCCAGGCATGGGGGAATTGAGATACCCTTTCCCCCTAGGCCTTTACAATTTTATGCATGGTATGTCTGTATGTATGTTTGGTTTTTTATTATAATGGGTTTTAATTGTTTTTAGTATTGGATTATTGTTATATGCTGTCTTATTATTGCTGTTAGCTGCCCCAAGTCTCCAGAGAGGGGCGGCATACAAATCCAATGAATGAATGAATGAATGAATGAATGAATGAATGAATGAATGAATGAATAAATAAATAAATAAATAAATAAATAAATAAAGTGTGCTCTTATCTCAATCCCTCAGTGTAACTGTGCTGCTCCTTGACAAAATATCCATCACATTGTGTCCGAATGTCCATCAAGAACTTATACCGGCGCAATGTCTGGGGTTTTTTTCAATATAGACCATCCTATCCTTGAATGGCTGGGTAGAATGGATATTAACATTTGAACTACCGTATTTTTCGCTCCATAAGACGCAGTTTTTCCCCTCCCAAAGTAGGATGAAAAATCAATCGCGTCTTATGGAGCGAAGATGCAGGCAGGGAGGGGGGGGAGGCGCTGGAGCAGAGGGGGGGCGGCGAAGATACGAACCCCTCCATCGCCGCTTCTTCCCAGCGGAGAAATTCCAGCCCCCACCTGTTCCCGCTCGATCCTCCTCCCTGAGGCAGCTCGCCCTCCCATGGCCGCTTCCTCCACCCTCCATCGCAAGCCCTCGCCACCGCAGCCAACGCGCGCTGCGATCTTTAAGCCCGGCTCCTTTCGGCCCAGCATCCCGGGCCAAGCGGCTGCCTTCCGTCACTGAGCCTGGCTCGCCCGGAAGATCGTAGCGCGTGTTGCCTGCGCCGGCGAAGGAAGCCAGCTACGATCTTCCGGGCGAGCCAGGCTCAGTGACGGAAGGCAGCCGCTTGGCCCGGGATGCTGGGCCGAAAGGAGCTAGTCGGATGCACCCTCGCGCTCCTGGCTACTCCCGCTGCCTTCGCCGAAAGCGCTTTTCTCCCGGGCTCTCAGCAAGGGGGCTTGAGGAGAGGCGGCGAAGGCGATCTCTTTCGTTCTCCGGAGGCTGGCAAAAGTGATTTTCAATGTCGGAGGCGCGGTCCGGCGTGCTCTCTCTCCCCATCCCCCTGCCGGCTTACTTTGAATGTGACAGGGGGAGGGGGAAAGCGCACGCCGGACCACGCCTCCGACATTGAAAATCACTTTTGCCAGCCTCCGGAGAACGAGAGAGATCGCCTTTGCCGCCTCTCCTGCAGCCCCCTCGCTGAGAGCCCGGGAGAAAAGCGCTTTCGGCGAAGGCAGCAGCGAGAGGCCAGGGGCGCGGGGCAGGGGGACGGCCGCGGCTTCGGGTGCACCCTTGGAAAAATCACTTTCGCTAACCTCCTGAGAACGAGAGAGTGAGAGCGACAGAGCAAGATAGAAAGTGAGAAAGAGAGAGAGAGACAAAGAGGGGGTAGAGAAAGAGATAGCAAGAGAGAGAGAATGAGAGAGAGAAAGTGTGAGAGAGAAAACAAGAGAGTGAGAAAGAAAACAAGAGAGGGAAAGTGAGAAAAATAGAGAAGAGCAAGAGGGGGAAAGATAGAGAAAGAGGGGGAGAGATAAAGAGAGAGAGAGAAAGAAAGAGAGATGAGAGAGGAAGGAAGAGAGTGTGAGAGAGGAAGAAAGAAAGAGAGAAAGAAAGAGAAAGATGAGTGAGGAAGGAAGAGAGTGAGAGAGAGAGAAAAAAGCAAGAAAGAGATAGCAAGAGAGACAGAGAGAGAGAGAGCAAGGGAGAGAGAAAGACATAGAGGGAGGGAAGGAAGGAGGGAGAGAGCAAAAAAGAGAGGAAGAAAGAAAGAAAGAGGGATGGAGAAAGAAGGGAAGAAAGAGAATGAGGGAGGGAGAAACAGAGCGAAAGGGAGGAAGAGAGAGATTTTTTTTGTCCAAACTTTTCTTTAGCCCACTTTTTGGCTCAAAATATTTTTTTTCTATTTTCCTACTCTAAAATCTAGGTGCGTCTTATCAGCAGGTGCGTCTTATAGAGCGAAAAATACAGTACTATAAGTCTATGCATTTGCCATACGCTAAATAAATAAATCTTAAAGTTGCGGAGATTTTGAAACACGCTAGCTAGAGAGAGAACTAACTTGGAAGAAAACAGTGGCAAAAGCTTTTTATAGTGCTGCCAAGAAAATTACATAGAGTGGGCTTGAAGGAAGTTTTAGCTGGATTTGTATGTCGCCCCTCTCCATAGACTCGGGGCGGCTAACAACAGTAATAAAAACAGCATGTAACAATCCAATACTAAAACAACTAAAAAACCCTTATTATAAAACCAAACATACATACAAACATACCATGCATAAAATTGCAAAGGCCTAGGGGGAAAGAATATCTCAGTTCCCCCATGCCTGGCGGGAGGGTGGGGGCAAGTCTAATCTCTGGGGGGAGTTGGTTCCAGAGGGCCGGGGCCGCCACAGAGAAGGCTGTTCCCCTGGGTCCCGCCAAACGACATTGTTTAGTTGACGGGACCCGGAGAAGGCCCACTCTGTGGGACCTAACTGGTCGCTGGGATTCGTGCAGCATGCAATTCTAACAATGTTTTTAAAAGATCTTTGAATGATATTGAATACCTTAACGAAACTAGGAGTACTCATATTAATAAGCTATGGGATTTAATTAGATGCATTCTATTAAGGTAGGTTATGATAAAGAAACTGAATTTTGCTGTATGTAGCAAATGGGTTTTTGAGCATGTAAAAAGGTGGTTTGATGGTGGAGCTAGAAAGGTGTTTTTAGTCCACTTTCCTGCATTATTTAAAGTTTTGTAATTTGTCTTCCCACAGTTCATAGCCTTGGTGCTTCCTTTTAGTTTTTTCCTAGGATAATGGCAGAACTCTCAGAGCTCCAAGAATTTTATGACCCTGATACAGCAGGACTCATGACCTGGATTAAGTAAGTAGTCTTTATTTTTTTTCCCCTAACTGCAGAATATTTTGGTAATCTATGATTCAGTCATCATTTATCACATCCAGACTTGTTTAACCACATGAGCTTTAATTGATACACCATCATTTTCACATGTTTGAAATTTGATTATTACATGGTGATTGAGAAGGCTTCAGGACAGGGGTGGGCAATTAATTTTCCCATGAGGCCACCTGGGGAACTGGGACTGGTCAGAGGGTTGAACTAATAGGGATGATGCCACCACATCTGCCACTACTTTCACAGAAACCACCAAAGGGATGGATATGGCCCATGGGCTGTAGCAGGGGTAGGCAAAATTGGCTCTTCTTTCACATGTGGACTTCAACTCCCAGAATTCCTGAGCTAGCATGGTTGGCTCAGGAATTCTGGGAGATGAAGTCCACAAGTCATAGAAGTTGGTTGCCGATCAGTTTCTGGTCACAATTCAAAGTGTTGGTTATGACCTATAAAGCCCTTAATGGCACCAGACCAGAATATCTACGAGATCGCCTTCTGCTGCACGAATCCCAGCAGCCGGTTAGGTCCAACAGAGTTGGCCTTCTCCGGGTCCAACAATGTCGGCTGGGGGGACCCAGGGGAAGAGCCTTCTCTTTGGCGGCCCCAACCCTCTGGAACCAGCTCCCCACAGAGATTAGGATTGCCCCCACCCTCCTTGCCTTTTGTAAACTCCTTAAAACCCACCTCTGCCGTCAGGCATGGGGGAACTGAGATATCTCCCCTTGCCTATGTAGTTTTATGTATGGTATATTGTATGTATGATTTTTAAACAATGGTTTTTTTTAGAATTTTAATGTTAGATTTATTATTATAGACTTTTAATATTAGATTTGTCATTGTATACTGGTTTTATCACTGTTGTGAGCCGCCCCGAGTCTGCGGAGAGGGGTGGCATACAAATCTAATTAATAATAATAATAATAATAATAATAATAATAATAATAATAATAATAATAACAACTTTGCCTACCCCTGGGCTGTACAATGCCCAGGTCTGCTTAAAAACTATCATGATGCATTTGTACAAACCATAGTTTCTGTAGCATTAATATTTGAATCAGGAACTCACACCAGAAGAAAACAGTTCAATTTACATAAGATAAAGAAGGAAGGAGGAAATTTCTATCGTTGACATAGGCCCAAACTATTCACCAGCTTAACAAGCAAAAACAGCATTTCCAGACAGAGAAACAAAGTGATAAAGCTACATATTCAATCAAAAACCTTTCAGAGGCAGGACCTCAAGGAACACATTACCAGATTTTTATGAAGTTATGGGAACCTGTATAATTGTGCAGGAAAAGGTGTGTTCAGCTAGAAACTGTGCCAAAGTACCACTGACTCATTGTTTCTGGGCCATTAGGTGCCAGGCTTTGGGGCAGCAATTATTTTTCTAGGCATAAACCTATAGAATTGTTTTAAGATTTATTGAAGTCATGGGGATTAGGTTGCCAGCATTACAAGTCTTTTGTCCCCTAAATCAGTGTTTCCCAACCGTGACAACTTGAAAATATCTGGACTTCAACTCCCAGAATTCCCCAGCCAGCATTTGCTGGCTGGGGAATTCTGGGAGTTGAAGTCCAGATATCTTCAAATTGCCAAGGTTGGGAAACACTGCCCTAAATCAATTGGGCTAATCCTTTTGTAATTTCATTATAATTTCATTACAAAGCCTTTTCTAATTTCATTATAATTATAATAACAATTGGCAAGAAGGCAGGTCTTTTTACTGGTTACTGGTAAGCTATTTATAAAACTACCACCTAGATTCTTGCTAAGAACTGATCTTTACATTCAGGAACAAAATCTGTCTCAAGCAGGATTTCTGAATTCATGGAATTCTTCATTGAATGTGTGAGAGTCAAAGCTTCATTATTATTATTATTTTTTACAGAAGACAGGCTCCTATTGCTGCCGTCTTTGCTGGAAGTCCACAGTTAATGGGTGTAATCAGACTGTGCACTGGATGGATGGTGACAAATCTACCCCTCTATAATGATGATGACCTGCAAAAGAGAAATGAAAATGTGAGTCTTTATTTACCCTGAGATAGAAGGTGTCTTGCATGGAAAACTAAAATTTGGAACTCTTTACAGATAACCTGAACTCAAACTTTGTAGGTAAATACATAATGTACAATACTCAATAATGTACATGGAAACATAGAAGTCTGACGGCAGAAAAAGACCTCGTGGTCCATCTAGTCTGCCCTTATACTATTTTCTCTATTTTATCTTAGGATGGATATATGTTTATCCCAGGCATGTTTAAATTCAGTTACTGTGGATTTATCTACCACGTCTGCTGGAAGTTTGTTCCAAGGATCTACTACTCTTTCAGTAAAATAATATTTTCTCATGTTGCTTTTGATCTTTCCCCCAACTAACTTCAGATTATGCCCCCTTGTTCTTGTGTTCACTTTCCTATTAAAAACACTTCCCTCCTGGACCTTATTTAACCCTTTAATATATTTAAATGTTTCGATCATGTCCCCCCTTTTCCTTCTGTCCTCCAGACTATACAGACTGAGTTCATTAAGTCTTTCCTGATACGTTTTATGCTTAAGACCTTCCACCATTCTTGTAGCCCGTCTTTGGACCCGTTCAATTTTGTCAATATCTTTTTGTAGGTGAGGTCTCCAGAACTGAACACAGTATTCCAAATGTGGTCTCACCAGCGCTCTATATAAGGGGATCACAATCTCCCTCTTCCTGCTTGTTATACCTCTAGCTATGCAGCCAAGCATCCTACTTGCTTTCCCTACCGCCTGACTGCACTGTTCACCCATTTTGAGATTGTCAGAAATCACTACCCCAAATCCTTTTCTTCTGAAGTATTTGGTAAGACAGAACTGCCAATACAATACTCAGATTGAGGATTCCTTTTCCCCAAGTGCATTATTTTACATTTGGAAACATTACAATTTTTCAATCTCTGAAACTTGGGGCAGCTGCTCTTTATCCAGAGATCCAGATAGATTTCTCACAGGGAGGCATTGAAATCTATTCTGAAACTGCAGACATCATTTTTCCCCCCTGAAACGCTTGGTCCTTTATGTCATATTTTCCCATCTTTCTGCCCCCTCCGTCTAGCTTTACTTTATATTCTGGGGTGCTTCTACATATTATGGCAATGATGGCAAAGCTTTTTTCCTCAAGTGGCGTCCTCCTCGATCCACAGCTCACATTAGAGAACCTTCTTTCAGCTGTGGCGAGGGGGACATTTGCCCAGGTTCGCCTGGTGCACCAGTTGCGGCCCTATTTGGACCAGGAGTCACTGCTCACAGTCACTCATGCCCTCATCACCTCAAGATTCGACTACTGTAATGCTCTCTACATGGGGCTACCTTTGAAAAGTGTTTGGAAAAGTCAGATCGTGAAGAATGCAGCTGCGAGAGCAATCATGGGCTTCCCTAAATATGGCCATGTTACACCAACACTCCGCAGTCTGCATTGGTTGCCGATCAATTTCCAGTCACAATTCAAAGTGTTGGTTTTGACCTATAAAGCCCTTCATGGCATTGGACCAGAATATCTCCGGGACCACCTTCTGCCGCACAAATCCCAGCGACTGATTAGTTCCCACAGAGTTCGCCTTCTCCGGGTCCCGTTGACTAAACTATGTCGTTTGGCGGGTCCCAGGGGAAGAGCCTTCTCTGTGGCAGCCCCAGCCCTCTGGAACCAGCTCCCCCCTGAGATTAGAATTGCCCCCACCCTCCTTGCCTTTCGTAAACTCCTTAAAACCCA
Organism: Erythrolamprus reginae; assembly: GCF_031021105.1. Lineage (NCBI taxonomy): Eukaryota > Metazoa > Chordata > Lepidosauria > Squamata > Dipsadidae > Erythrolamprus > Erythrolamprus reginae. The sequence goes on from NC_091952.1 coordinate 226,729,076, forward strand.
CCGCTGCCATCAGGCATGGGGGAACTGAGATAACTTCCCCAGGCCCATACTGTTTAGGTATGGTATGTTGTATTTTTTTAAATTATGGGTTTTTAGCTTTCTAATTATTGAATTTGTATTATATATTGTTTTCTGTTGCTGTGAGCCGCCCCGAGTCTGCGGAGAGGGATGGCATACAAATTTAATAAATAAATAAATAAGTGCTTATGCGCAAGTGCTCACACCCAAATTTAATGCCTGGGGAAGGCGAAAACAGCTTCCCCCACCCACCCCCAGAGGCCCTCTGGAGGCAGGAAATGGCCTGTTTCCCAACTTCTGGTGGGCCCAGTAGGCTCGTGTTTCGCCCTCCCCAGGCTCCAAAGGCCTCCCTGGAGCTAGGGAAAGGAAAAAAACGCCCTCACCCCTTGTCCCGGAGCCTCTCTGGAAGCCAAAAACGTCCTCCAAGACAGAGCCTCTGTGCAAGGCAAAAATCAGCTGACCAGCACACACATGCACGTTGGAGCTGAGCTAAGGCAATGGCTCGCGTGCCAACCCGTATGGCTCCGCGTGCCACCTGTGGCACCTATGCCATAGGTTTGCCATCACTGTACTATGGGTTGTGCATAATATAATAATAATAATAATTAATTGGATTTGTATGCCGCCCCTCTCCGTAGACTCGGGGCGGTTAACAACAATAATAAAAACAGCATGTGACAATCCAATAATAAAACAACTAAAAACCCTTATAATAAAACCAAACATACAGACAAACATACCATGCATAACTTGTAATGGCCTAAGGGGAAGGAATATCTCAACTCCCCCATGCCTGGCGGTATAAATGAGTCTTGAGTAGTTTACGAAAGACAGGGAGGGTGGGAGCAATTCTAATTTCCGGGGGGAGTTGGTTCCAGAGGGCCAGGGCCACCACAGAGAAGGCTCTTCCCCTGGGGCCCGCCAAACAACATTGTTTGGTCGACGGGACCCAGAGAAGGCCAACTCTGTGGGACCTTATCGGTCGCTGGGATTCGTGCGGTAGCAGGTGGTTCCGGAGATAATCTGGTCCAATGCCATGTAGGGCTTTAAAGGTCATGACCAACACTTTGAATTGTGACCGGAAACTGATCGGCAGCCAATGCAAGCCACGGAGTGTTGAGGAAACGTGGGCGAATCTTGGAAGCCCCACGATGGCTCTCGCGGCTGCGTTCTGCACGATCTGAAGTTTCCGAACACTCGCTGTAGACCATTCAATAATTCGTCGTCTTTTTGGATTAAGTTGGGGAGAGGATGGGTGGTTTTGCTTCCAGCCCATCTTGTCTTCCAAAATGATAATCAGCTGTTGCTTCCAACATATATATATATGTATTCAATTAAATATCTTTTAAATCCAGATTTTTCAGATCTATTCCAAAAGATCAGCTGAGGATATCTACAAAATACTCACATCTTACAAAGCTACGTATCTGGTCATAGAAGATTCAATCTGCAATGAAGTCGGACCAGTGAGAGGATGCAGGGTTAAAGACTTACTAGATATTGCCAATGGTCATGTAAGTAATTATGTGACATAGTTCAGCCACCAGCTTGTGTAGTTTACAGGATACATTAATAATTTGCATAATAAGTGTGTTACAAACCAGTGAGCCAAATTCAGCACGTTTTTTGGAAGTAAGAACTACTTGTTCAATGGTGATTGCCACCGATAAATATTACATAGGGTACATCTGGCATTATTAACATGAATTTAATTAAGGATTCCAATGTAAAATATGTTTGATTCGTCCCTAAAGATAAATATATATTTTGTTGTTTATTTATTTTTTCTTATTTTTCTCTAGGTTTATTATGAAGAAAACGACAGCTCCAGCTACTCAAAATATGGGCGGTTTTGTCAGGAGATCAAAATGAACTATTCTCCATATGTGAATTACTTCACACGAGTATACTGGAATAGGTCTTACTTGGTATATAAAATCAATTCTATAATATCTTTTCAATCCTGAGATATTCGCATCCTTTGAAGATGGACTTTGCGTAATTTTTAAAAAGGTTAAGGTGTCCAAAAAACCTTTTTTTCTATTGCGTATGCATTGCAGATGCACACAAAGACACATCACTGACTACATGAAAACTGTGTAGTGTATTCTGCACAACTATTACAGACTGACATAACGAGTAGGAGATATGCTCAGAACCATAGAGGATACAACTGTCTTCCAAGAATTAAAAGGCATTTTTCCCGCTTTTCACTTTTAACATCAATTTCGTTTCATAGCAATTGCTTTTTTAGCTATGTTTATTTATGTTGGCAAATGCAAAAAACAAACAAAACCAAATAAGAGAATTTGCTGGACATTATTCTCCAGTTATATGCATATATCTGGGTTTGGAAGTGGGGTGGATGGGGATTGTTCTGCTATTTTCATAGTTTGGAAATCCCACTATATTCCTGGAATTTGTTATTATAGAAAAAATAGGGAGGCAAATGGCTGAGAATGATAGACTTGGAAATAAGACTGTGCAGATTTAACTGTTGGCTGAGAGCAACTTTCCAATTGGGGCTGTCTTTTATTATTATTCTTAGTAGAGCATTATTATACTCTTATGTTTGGTGAAAGGTTTGGTTTAGGTACCCAGTCAATAACAGTATTCTAAATAAGTTGAATTAAATAAAGATTTCCTTTATTTAATCCTGTAAAACATATATTTTAGGCACTCTTATATCCTATCTAAAAAAGGTAAAGAACTAACATAAAATGTAGCCCTTTAATAAGAAAAGGTTGACGGCACATATTCTAGAAGTTTAGTTTCAACTACTTGCTACTTTGTGGGATTATTCTGTTTGTTTCTTATGTTTTTATGATTTGCATTTATCATTTTGTCCTAGACATTATAAGGACAAATTATCCATTTTGTCTTAATTTGCTCTCTTGTCCTATACTTTGGTTTTATAATATGCCCAGATAAATTTGGATTTGTAAACCAAAATAAAAGAATAGATTTTGTTTATGAATCCTGATGTATTTTAGTAGCTGCAGTTAAATTTTATTTATTCCTGATTTCTTCATCCATTTGAATGGTGGGGCAAGTCCTCGGAGAGGGGCGGCATACAAATCCATACAAATCCAAGCAAACCATATTTATGTACTCATTTTTGTTTTTGTAATTAAATTCAGATTTCTGGCTTGACATCTGAATGTGGCAATTGTCTGGTTAAAATATTTCTGCAAAATGAAGTTAAAATGCCACTACTGACCAAACTAATAATACAAATTGGCTTATTTTCATAAAGTAAAAGTTCTTATTATATTTTAGTACAGCTTTGTTCTTCGCAGCTTTTTTATTGTTAAATTTTCTTTTCTACTTTTTTTTCCTCTGACTTTTTCCTGTTTTTGATCTCATGTTCTTGAATCAAAAAGTTATTTAAGTGTATGCCTTGTGAATGTGCCTAGTGTACTTGCTGAAAAAGTATTTTATTCCAAAATTATTATATTTTTTCTGACTTTATACAATGGTTAACAAAATAGCCAGAGAGGAAAAAAAATGAGAATATTTTATCATTGTCTTGTGTTGTATGGCATTTTTAGGGAAGCTAATCAATGCTGCCTTTTATTGTGCAAATCAAAGCTCCTTGAGCATAAGAATTTGAAAATGGAATTGTTTTATTTTACATTTAATTGAGCTTGGAAATACCCTGCCAGGGATATCCATACCAGAGGCTGAAAAATGGTAATATGGTGCCCACATCAAAGCCCTGTCCTTTTTTTTGTTTTTTTTTGTATGTGCATTGCATTGGCATCCTTCAGTGTCGAAAGACCATGGTATCATACTCTGGATTCCCTAGAGCAGTGATGGCGAACCTATGGCACGGGTGCAACAGGTGGCACGCGCAGCCATATCTGCTGGCACATGAGCCATTGCCCTAGCTCAGCTCCAACATTATTATTATTATTTTTATTATTTATTAGATTTGTATGCCGCCCCTCTCTGTAGAGTCGGGGCGGCTCACAACAATAACAAAGACCATGTAAGAACAAATCTAATAATTTAAAAAACACTAAAAAACCCATTATTAAAAGCAAACAAACACACAAACATACCATGTATAAACTGTATAGGCCCGGGGGAGATGTCTCAGTTCCCCCATGCCTGACGGCAGAGATGGGTCTTAAGAACTTTACGAAAGGCAAGGAGGGTGGGGGCAGTTCTGATCTCCGGGGGGAGCTGGTTCCAGAGGGTCGGGGCCACCACAGAGAAGGCTCTTCTCCTGGGTCCCGCCAAATGACATTGTTTAGTCGACGGGACCTGGAGAAGGCCAACTCTGTGGGACCTAACCGGTCGCTGGGATTCGTGCAGCAGAAGGCGGTCCTGGAGATATTCTGGTCTGATGCCATGAAGGGCTTTATAAGTCATAACCAACACATGCATTTGTGTGCCAGCCAGCTGATTTTTGGCTTGCACAGAGGCTCTGGGAGGGCGTTTTTGGCTGCCAGAGAACCTCAGAGGAAATGGAGGAGGGCATTTTTTTCCCTCCGCCGGCTCCCGGGAAGCCTTTGGAACCTGGGGAGGGCATAATACAAGCCTACTGGGCCCACCAGAAGTTGGGAAACAGGCTGTTTCTGTCCTCCAGAGGGCCTCCGGGGGACAGAGGAAGCCATTTTCACCCTCCCTAGGCATTGAATTATGTGTGTGAGCACTCCTGCATGTGCAATAGCGTGCGCACATGCTCTTTTGGTACCCGATGAAAAAAAGGTTCGCCATCACTGCCCTGTAGCATGAAGCCTGGGTAGGTTAGTAAGTGCATTAGTGCATATAAAAAAGGGTAGGGCTTTGGTCTCATAATTAGGATACCATCTTGATATTTTTGGACCCCTCACATCAGGCTACCCTGCTTCCTGCCATAATCACTCCAAATCTGCTGGATGTGCGGGCAATCTAGCTGTGACATCTTTGACCCCATTGATTGCCAGGGCTGATTTGCTTCATTTGACTGGCTAGGCAGTGTCCACTTCCTCCTTCACCGTGCCCTGTGCATCCCTCCCAAATCTGTGCCGTCCAGGGAAGGGGACAATTTTCTCAGAGAAGGGGTGTACCAGTCTTGGGTGTACAGTGATCCCCCGTTTATTGCGTCCCCAACCATTGCGAACAGGGTACTTCGCTATTTTTCAACCCGGAAGTCAAAAATACCATCTACGCATGCGTGCCGGGCACGCATGCGTAGATGGCAGCGGCTTCCCTGGGTCTTCCCCCTCTTGCTGGCGTCAGCGAGGAGTTTCCCCACCGCCCACGCAAACTCCTCGCTGCCGCCCGCCCTTCGCCCGCCCACGCCGTTCATTCTTGCCGCTTTCGAGCTGAGTCCGGTCAGCTCGAAAGCGCCGAGACAAGCCGTTCCTTGCCGCTTGCTATCGGCGGTTTTGAGCTGAGTCCGGAAGCGAACTCAGCTCAAAACCGCCGATAGCAAGCGGCAAGGAACGGCTTGTCTCGGCGCTTTCGAGCTGTCAGCTCGAAAGCGCCGAGACAAGCCGTTCCTTGCCGCTTGGTATCGGCGGTTTTGAGCTGAGTCCGGAAGCGAATTCGCTTCCGGACTCAGCTCAAAACCGCCGATAGCCAGCGCCCCCCGGACCCCCAACCCGGGTTTGGGGGGCTGCTAGGAAGCCCTCCATGCCGGCGGCAAACAGCCGCCCCGCCCCCAATCTTCGGCTCCTCGCTAGCGCTGTGGGAGTAAAAACGCCATCTGCACATGCGCAGATGGTGTTTTTACTTCCGCAGCGCTACTTCGCGAAAACCCGCTCGTTGCGGGGGGTCCTGGAACGGAACCCTCGCAACGAGCGGGGGTCTACTGTAATCCAAATCACTTCACACAATCTGTTGTAGTGGGTTTGAGTAAAATTGTCTTCAGAAGGACTAAAATCTGAAATGTGTTGAAATATAATTTTCTTTAATGTTAGTCATTTATTTCTGTACAAGTTTATGTCTCTGTGCTTTTATGTTTTAGTAAGTTAACGAAAGATACATTTGCTTTAAGTTCTAAAAGAAATTAACTTTGCAAGAATACTGTTAACCATGGTTTTGTGACATTTGAGGGAGAGATGAGAAATGGTGCTCTTAAATGCTCTGTTCATTTGTTATTAAGCTGTTTTCTTTTACTTTTATTTGCAAAGCCTATTGCGATATTTACAGCTAGAAGCTAATAGCATTTTGTTGGGTAGTCTTGAATTTTTAACACAAATTCTACTTCTCTGAAATGGTTGGATTGGATTGGCCTTTCATGAATCCCAATCCTTCCAACCAGTGCAGTTAAAATTTCACAATCCTAAAATGAATTCCTTTTGATTATTATTCCCAGTGCTGAGTATTGTAAAAGTTTTAGAGAATAGTAACACATTGATGTTACAAAATTTTAGTTCTGTATATTCTCAGCAAACAGTTGTGAGCATGAGCAAGAAATGTGTATCTCTCTCTTGAGTGTCAGTGTTTTTTATAATTTAAATAATGTGCATAGGAGGGTTATCTTCTAATACTTCACTGATTATGCTTGAACTGAAGTATAAGAACTTTCAAGTTGTGAACTCTTTTAAAATGCTGAGTTACAATGAGATGCTTTGGAAAAGGAATTGTAATGTAAAAAAAGCAGCTCCTAAAGGTTAACAGAGACCAATGCTCAGTTATAACAGTGTTAAATTCCATTTCTGGTTTCTGAATTAAGTGTTGGAGCATTTAGGGAATTGTGTTTAACCTTTTGCTATTCCTTCTGGATTTGGAAAATAACAAGGTTGTGGAATCATGTAAGCATGATAAGTATGTATTCCCCACACTTAATATCGTTCAAAAACAATTATAGCTGTTGAAAACACATATACTCAAAGATCTAAACCTTGGCTGTCAGTATTGCAATGCTGTTGGAGAATGTGCCTTGTAAACTTTTAAAATTCAAAATTCAAACCTTTGTGTACTTTGTACATTTTTTTTTCCCTGAGGAAATCCACAAAACAAGACCATGTCTCAAACTTAGTTTTAAGAAGTCCTTACAGAAGGGAGAAAGGAGGAATATATAGTGGTTTATTTATTTATTAATTGGACTTGTATGCTGCCCCTCTCTGTGGACTCGGGGCAGGTCACAACAAACAAACATGATCCCGCTATATAGAGTGCTGGTGAGACCACATTTGGAATACTGTGTTCAGTTCTGGAGACCTCACCTACAAAAAGATATTGACAAAATTAAATGGGTCCAAAGATGGGCTACAAGCATAGTTCCCTCTAAGCTGAGCAATGAGCAATGGCTCACTTAAAAATCATCATCAACTCAGCGTTTTTCAAACCTGCCCAGAAGCGGGAGGGAAAGAGTGAGAGGGAAAGAGTGCCGCCCAGTCCCGAAGGGACTGCCACTCAGACACTATACTTTTCCGCTCACCCCCCAAAAAAATTAGAGGGAACACTGGCTACAAGAATGGTGGAAGGTCTTAAGCATAAAACGTATCAGGAAAGACTTAATGAACTCAGTCTGTATAGTCTGGAGGACAGAAGAAAAAGGGGGGACATGATTGAAACATTTAAATATGTTAAAGGGTTAAATAAGGTCCAGGAGGGAAGTGTTTTTAATAGGAAAGTGAACACAAGAACAAGGGGACACAATCTGAAGTTAGTTGGGGGAAAGATCAAAAGCAACATGAGAAAATATTATTTTACTGAAAGAGTAGTATATCCTTGGAACAAACTTCCAGCAGACGTGGTAGATAAATCCACAGTAACTGAATTTAAACATGCCTGGGATAAACATCTATCCATCCTAAGATAAAATACAGAAAATAGTATAAGGGCAGACTAGATGGACCATGAGGTCTTTTTCTGCCGTCGGACTTTTATGTTTCTATAGGGTACATAATAAAACAATTTGATCCAATTAATAACAGTTAAAAGACTTAAAAAACATCCTAAAAGCTTAAAAACATTCAATTCTCATTCACTCAATCCATAGATTATTCTAAACACATCCGTTGGTCAGGAGGGGAGAGATCTAATGGCCCTAGGCCTGGCGGCAAAGATAACTCTTCAAACTTTTTCAGAAAGCAAGGAGAGTGGGGGCAGTGCGTATCTCTGGAGGGAGCTGGTTCCAGAGGGCTGGGGCTCCCACAGAGAAGGCTCTTCCCCTAGGCCCCATCAGTCGACATTGTCTGGTTGACGGGACCCTGAGAAGACCAACTCTGTGGGTCCTCACTGGTCGCTGGGATTCGTGGGGATGAAGGCAGTCTCAGAGATAATCTGGTCCTATGCCATGTAGGGTGTTATAGGTCATAACCAACACTTCGAATTGTGTCCGGAAACCAGTCTGCAGCCAATGCAGTCCGCGGAGTGATGTTGAGATATGGGCATGCCTCGGGAGGCCCAATACTGCTCGTGCGGCTGCATTTTGGACGATTTGAAGTTTCCGAACACTCTTTGAAGGTAGCCCCATGTAGAGAGCATTGCAGTAGTTGAACCTCAAGGTGTTAAGGGTATGAGTGACCGTGAGCAAAGACTCCCTGTCCAAATAGGGCTGCAATTGATGCACCAGGCGAAATTGGGCAAACGCCCCCCTTGCCACAGCCGAAAGATGGTGTTCTAAGGTCAGCTGTGGATCGAGGAGGACGCCCAAGTTGTGGACCCTCTCTGAGGGGGTAATAACCCCCCCCCTGTTCTGCCGGGCTCTATGGTATGAGTCTCCCGAAAATTCAAGGGTACAAATTTCAGACACAGACACACTTGAAAGTTCAAAAACAATGTTCTTTATCACAAAAATTGAAAAGAAACAAAGCACCCTTTTTGTATTGCAAAGAGCACTCGTCCCAAAACAACGTGGTAGTCTGTACAATCCCCTTAATCAGTCCTTAAGTACTTAGCTAGCAGCTGTGAAGAAATGTCACAGCCCTCCTTCCACGAAGTGAAATACACACACTTTGCTCTGCTTTGGTTTCAAAGTCGTGAAAAATCAACAAACAGCAAGGCACGGTCCTGAAGAACAAGGATCAGATAATCTTCCACAACAGCCCAAGCCAGCACGCTGCTATTTATATCAGTGGCTCTAATTACTGGAGCTCCACCCAAACACAGGTGGCTTCTCTTATCTCTTGTAATATTTCCTCAATTGGTCTCTTCTATGCATAAGTCTGTGCCTGCGTGGGTCTAACACTTCCTCATCCGAATCAACCGAAGATAATGGAGATTGGCTTCCTGGGTTGTGTGCCAAGCCCCCCTCTTCCAAGTCACCCCCACCTTCGTCCGAGGAAACTGCACTACCTGACTCTGTCGGCAATAAAACAGGCCTATGACATGTTGATGTTTCCCCTGCATCCACCTCCACATTCCTTGGGGCAGGAGCTGGGCCAGAGCCAACCACAACACCCCCCCCAGGATAATGGACGGACAGATGGAAATGTCCTTGGGAGGCAGTGTCTACAGCCCCTCTGTCTTGTCTGGATTGAGTTTGAGCCTGTTGGCACCCATCCAGACCCTGACAGCCTCCAGACACCGGCACATCACTTCCACTGCTTCACTGAGTGGACAAGGGGTGGAGATGTACAGCTGAGTATCATCAGTGTTCTGATGGTAACTCAGCCCGTGCCCTTGGATGATCTCACCCAGGTTGATAACAGTAACTGCTAACCCATAAAAAGGGTGTGTAAGCCATATCCTTTTTAGCAGGAGTTTCAGTTTCGCTTTTGCTTTCACAGCAGCAAGCAGCTTTTTTACAGAACAGTTGAGTTAAGCCACATAGACTACTTCCTGTCTCTTTCTTGCTCACACAGCAAATACTCTGAGTTTCCAAAGACCCCTCATCTCTGTCATACACAAACAGGAAGCTAGCCAGATGAATACCGGTGGATGCTGGTAGACTCCCCCCCCCCTTAATTTCCTTCTCAGTTTCAGACAAATTTGTTCCATCTACTGTAACACGAATTAAAGGGGAAAGTAATATGACTAGGCATCCCGCTTTCAGCGGTACAGTCACACTTTTTCATTATTTGTCCCCTGTCCGCCTTTTGAAAAATGTCCCGCTTTTTTTCCCTCCCAACCAGCCCCCTTGGGAAGATGCTGGAGGGAGGGGATTCTGAGCTCTCCGCTGCTGCCTCGCCCGCCCTGCCCCAACCCACCTTGTCCGGAGGTCTCTGTGCTTACTTCCAGCCAGCTGTGCAGGGCCTTTGCTCATCTGTTTCCCCACCCCGCCTCCTCTCCCGCCTTCGCCTCCACCCGGACACCATCAGGGCAGACGTCCCGCCAATCGGCCTCTGAGCCCGAAGGAGTGGAAGCCCCACCCTCTCTTTCCTGGGCTGGAGCACCTACTGAGCCCCAGGGAAGGGGCTAGGTTTGTGAGGGGGGAGGAGGGAGGGGAGAAGAGGAAGGGAAGGAGAGAAAGAAAGGGAGGGAAGGAGGGAGAGAGAGAGAAAAAAGAAAGGGAGAGAAAGAAAAAAGGGAGGGAGAGAAAGAAAAGAGGAAGGAATAGAGAAACAGAAAGAAGGAAAGAAAGAAAATAATTTTTTTAGCCGCCCCCCCCCCCCCCCACGCTCAATGGTGTCCCTCTTTTCCAATCTTAAAATCTGGTTACTTTAGGAAAGAGGCAAAAAAAATGCAGGAAAAGATTTACAGATGCAGTTAGAAAAAACACAAGTAAGGGAAGCTGACTGTTTCTCCCATGGGCAGTTCTATGTGGCATGCTGCAGAGTCAGTTCACCTGATAGCCTGGTCACCCGCCAGCCAGAGAGCAAAACTAGGAATGTTGTTTATAGAGAAGTCCTGAGCAATTCATCTGAGGGACAAATTCAAAGTCTATGCTACACAAATAATATCTTCTCCTGTAACAGAAACTTAGCTTACCATCTCTAACAAAATAATACAGTCCCCTTTTTAAGTACTCATTAATTTTTAAGCTTTAAGTGTCAATTTATCAAGCCCCATCACAAAGTTTCATAGCAAAGCATGGGTATCAGCTAGTAATAATGTAAGAAATACTCATGCTCCAATGGTCATTTTGAAAAATCCTTTTAGTGAGCACCTAGAAGCCAAGAGGAAAATACACGGCAAATTTAAAGTTTGTAGGCTTTATGGTTCTGGAGATTTTGTAATTAATGCGTGTGTGATTTTTGCTTTTATATAGAGAGATTTCATATGTGTGTATGTGTGTGTCTTGACATATTCAGGTCTTTTCCCGTGTTAGGTTGATAGACTCTTGGTGACGTTTCAACGAGGTCCCACTCATCATCTTCAGGCTGTTGTCTTCGGCTTTGTGTTTTAAATAAATAATAATAATTTAAAAAAAAATAAAAAATACTACTATCATGTATATAAACATTGTTATATCTTTGTATACTACCAATACTATCAATTGACAAAATAATAAATAAACAAACAAATAAACGAATGAACGAAGAAAGGAAGGAAGATGAAAGAAAGAGAGAGAGAGAGAGAGAAAGAAAGAAAGAAAGAAAGGTAGAAAACCGGATCACCTAATGCTTATATTTACAATAAATAATTTACTAAACATAGGAGTTGATCGTATTTTAGCCTAGAGCGGGTGCTAGAAATTGGCAAAAAGCCTTTGTAAAAGACAAAGATATATACTGTATACATATCCCGACTGATAAGCCTCTGGACTCCCCCTCAACCCTTCCCTGTCTCTCTCGGGATCACCGTGCGAAAAATGCGCAAGTTACGCTCTTTGCCGAACGAGAAGAAGGCAGAAGGCCCGCGACGAAAGGACATTAAGCGTTCGGCCCTCCGATTCTGATTGGGCAGAATTGAAGAACGGAGGCGGAACAAAAGCTGTCTGTTCCCCTATCCGAGGCCTGGAAGTTAGGAAAGGTGGTGCAGGAGGGGAAGGAGGCGTCCATTTTGGTTGAGGGGGAGGCAGGGCGACCGCAGGTGGCGGTGGTGGGGGCCCCCGTCTGCGAGAGGACCGAGGTGCAGAAAAGGTGAGGGGGGGAGGGGAAGCATTTTCTGAACGGTTTTTTGTGCGTGAGGCGAATTGGATGCAAAACGAGGCAGATGCATTCGCATAACGAGGAGAACCAGGAGCGATCGCGACGTGATCTTGGGGGGCGGGTGGGGGGCAAGCGGTGGCTCTGAAAGGATGGAACGTTTTTGTGTGTGTTTCAAGTGAATTATTTTTCACACTCGGCCAGGTGTTTGGATTTCAACTCCCAGAATTCCCCTGCCCGGCTTTATCTGGGAGTTGCAGTACACAAGATCCAATTAAAACCACCTAAAATAAAAATCCCATCATTTCAGCACTCCGGAAGGCGTAATCGATAGGCTTATGTTCAAACTGATAGAAAAATGCAGCAACATAAATTATACAGAGATTGTAATATAATTAGTTATTTTATTTTTATTAATTAAATTATTTATTAATTAAATTTGTATGCCGCCCACTCCCGAAGGATTCAGGGCGGCTAATATATAATATATATTATTATATAGGATAATATAATTAATAATAAATGTAATATAAACAATATAGATCGTCCATACCAACTGCTGTAAGAGAACCCTAAGGATTACATTGTATAGTTGTTGGTGTGTTGTCTAATGTTTTTCTTTTTGTTTTTTTCCTTGTTTTTTGTATTGTATTGTATTTTTAAAATGTAAATAACCTAATAAAAAATTTTAAAAATATTTTAAAACAGTGATTGCAACATAAAAAAATAAGTATTAAAACAAATGCAGATACTACCTTTTCTTCTATAGAATAGGCTGTCCATAAACCAGACTCCCTTTTTGATTCAATTGTTACTTGTAAATACCTGTTTTCCCTCAAAAATTCCACTTCAGCAGGACAATATTTATTTTGTTTGTTTGTTTGTGACATTTATATGCCTCCCAATTCCAATAGGACTCTGAGCCTCTCACAATAATCACAATAAATTAAAAAACAATGTAATATGTAATAGCAATGAAACAGCAAATAACAATATAAAACACATTAATAACCCCTTAAAAACATGCATACTGTCAGTCATTCCTAAACCCAGGTCTGCCAAAGATGCCAGGTCTTAATGGCTTTCTGGAAGACTGGTAGAGTGGGGATAGTATGGATCTCCAGAGGCAGTAAACTCCAAAGGGTCAGAGCCACCACAGAAAAGGCCCTTCAGCACACAAACATAAACCTAGGAATGAAGTTAATTCATCATAATTAGTGATTATTGGATTCCTCAAATAATGTTTTTAAAAGTTGGATATCAGATGCCCTGTGTTAATGTTACAGGTTTCTTATGATTTGGTTGTGTCTATACATCCCTTTTTTGGCTTCAAATAATTATATATTTTAACATAACTTGGTGAATATATAGCAGTTTATGTATGTGTATGTATGGATTCAAGAGATGTTTTCTATCAATTTTTTACAATATCTTCAGTAAAATGAAAATATGGAGCAATATGGTCTAGATCAGTGTTTCCCAACCTTGACAACTTGAAGATATGTGGACTTCAACTCCCAGAATTCCCCAGACAGTGAATGCTGGCTGGGGAATTCTGGGAGTTGAAGTCCAGATATCTTCAAATTGCCAAGATTGGGAAACACTGGTCTACATTTATAATACACTGCTCAAAAAAATAAAGGGAACACTCAAAGAACACATCCTAGACCTGAATGAATGAAATATTCTCATTGAATACTTTATTGTGTACAAAGTTGAATGTGCTGACAACATGTGAAATTTATTGTCAATCAGTGTTGCTTTCCAAGTTGACAGTTTGATTTCACAGAAGTTTGATTTACTTGGAGTTATATTGTGTTGTTCAAGTGTTCCCTTATTTTTTTGAGCAGTATATACAGCTAAGAGATGGAACGCTAAATTGTGCTCGCCGCCACAGCTCATAGGTTCGTGTGGGACCAACGCGATTTTGCTGCTACACCTGTGAAGGTAGCAAAATTGTGCACGGAGCCGCAGGTAAAACCTCGCTGAAACACCGGTGCAATTTTTCTACCTCCACAGGTGCAGCAGCAAAATTGCGCTGGTCCTGCGAGAACTTATGAGCCGCAGTGGCGAGCGCAATTTAGCGTTCCAGCTCATAGCCCATCGCTGACTATATATGATTAATCTTTATTATATTAATATTATATGGATTTGGGTTTTTTCTTTTTCCTTCAGTTCATTTTAATCATTATTATAAATTTGTTTTTTGATTGGTTAATCTCTGCTCTATTTTCTCTTGTGCTAATTCTTAACTTTCACCAAAAAAGGGAAGATGTAAAAAATGTTGCCAAGGAATCTGCTTATATACTGTTGGCCCAGTATTATTCCCAACAGTTTATTATAAAAGTTCTGACTTATAAATTTGATGAAAAGTTTCTCTAGATATGAGATCCCAATTTGTTATATTTTGATTGTGAAATCAAGTCTGGATGAAAAGATCTGCAATTAACCTTTTAGATCTCGTGAAGCAATTGTGTTCTGACATAATCCATATTGCTTCTAAATCAGAGTCCTGGCCCAAAGGATTGCCCAAAAGAATTCAAGAAAGGAAGATGAGTGTAGAAGCTGTTGATCGGGAGGCAGCCACATCTGGCCGACCATGCACCCCTCCACAGACTTCCTGGTTTGAGTTTCTGTTGGAAGAATCTCTGCTGGAGAAACATCTGAAGAAAGCTTCTCCTGGTAAATAATGTGCTGTTCAAAGCTAAAACTTTTATTTTCATAAATTATTGTAGAGGATAGAGGAACGTGATAGCATTTTATATAGGGCGTATTAGGTTTTTATTACATTTTGTAAGATTTTGCTTTTAGTCAATAATGAAATAAAAGTAGTAATAGATATTTGCTGATCCTTACCTGCACTGCACCTAAATCTTCTTCAAGGTCCACATCACATAATGTGGTGTACCAGTATACATAAATAATGTATTTGCTTGAATATGAGAACGATATAGTAAATGACAGTAAAACTGGTGGCATCAATGATTTCACTAAGTTTTCTTTTAGACAAAAATTATACATGTATATCTTTCTTTAAAAATTGCTTGTTTACTTTTCATTTATTTGTTTCTCCATAATATACCGTGCGTTTTTTAAACTTTTTTTTATTGGCAGATCCTTTGCCAGTCCAACTAATTGTTCAGTTTTTGGAGCAGGCTTCCAAATCTTTGGTCAATGAACAGAATCAAGTTCAGCCTCCCCCTGATAATAAGAGAAACCGCATTTTAAAATTACTTGCTCTAAAGGTTGCAGCACATTTAAAGTGGAATTTGGATGTACTGGAGAAAAGGTATCAGTTGATTTCTTGAATAGATTGTTTACAGATAATTATGTCATTAATTTTCACATTGTTTAAATAAGCAATATAAGTAATAGTAGTCAAAGGCACAGAAACAAAAAAAATCAGTCTCAAGACACAAAGTTATTATTTAATTAATTAAATTATGCCACCCAATCCCGAAAGGCTTACAACAATATAAATTACAAAAAACAATAAAAAGAAGTCAAAAAATACAATGTAAGCTCTAAAACCCTAATTAAAACTCGTAATAGACCCACTCAACAGCATGCATACATACCATTCATACACTTGACCAAGCCAGTTGTTGATTCATGGTCCCCAGGCCCTGCCGGCATAGTCAGGTCTTCGTGGCCTTATGGAAAGCCAGCAGGGTGGGAGCGGTACAGACATGGGGGGAGAGGAGTTGATTCCATAGAGCCAGGGCGGCAACAGAGAAGGCCCCGTCAATCTGCATTGCTTAGTTGACGGGACCTGGAGGAGGCCAACTCTGTGTGCTCTAATTGTAGTTATATAGTTATAGTTTATTAGATTTGTATGCCGCCCCTCTCCGAAGACTCGGGGCGGCTCACAGCATAACAGTAATACAATACATTACAAATCCAATAATGAAGAATTAAATCAATTTAACCCTGCTGTTCTGTTCGGGTCGTATGCGACCCGAAGCCAAGTTTGAGTCCCTGTAAAAAATTTTCCCTGCATATCTGAAACTTGAAATTTCATGACTTTTCATCATTTCAGGGGTTCTCTCTATGAGAATTTTTTTTTTGGGGTGGGGGGCTTAGTTTTTGCTGGGCAAAAAAAGTTACAAATCTTCTGTTCCCGGGTCACCCTGACCCGGACCGAAAACTCTTCATTTGCAGTGCTTATGTTTGGTCTTTTTGAAAGCTTTTTTCACTTGGAAAGTAGTCTGAACATTTCTGCACACAATGATATGAAAATTGAAATGAAAAAAGTAAATCTTATTGGTTTATTTTGCGGATATAATGCACGCCCCCCCCCCCCGTTTTTGTGAATTTTTTTTCAATTTATGGATAGTTTTGCTTGCAAAATGCATTCTATTTTACTAAAGTTGGTGTGGGATTGGTAGCTTGAACATTTCTGAATATAAGAAAAATATAAAGGAACTGAAAAAAATGATTCTTATTGGTTTTTTAATATCAGAAATAAGCCCCCCCCCCCTCGGCTGCTTGCAACCATTTTCACTTTTTATTTTTTTATGTTCCAAATCCAAAATATTCTTTAAAATCTTAGGCATTCATTTACTCAATTTAACAATGCTGATCATCAAAAAATATTTTTGGGGTGGTGGCTAATTGTTTTCTGGGCAAAAAAAAATCATAACTTCGAGTCTGTTTCTGTTCGTATATGACCGGACCAAAAATATTTTTTTTAGGTACTTGAATTTGATCTTTTTGAAAACTTTTTCAACTGGAAAACTAGTTTGAACATAATGATATGAAAATTGAACTGGAAAAATTGAGACTTATATTTTTATTTTGATCAAAAAGCCCCTCCCCCCATCCTTTTTTAATTTCGTGTCAATTTCTATTTTTTAAGGCTACAAATCCTTAAGGAATTTTCCCCCAAAAGGTTTGATATACTAAATTGAACATTTCTGAATATAAGAAAAATATAAATGAACTGAAAAAAATGGTTCTTATTGGTTTATTTTTGCCACAAAAGGGCCACCCCCCACCCCCCGGCCTTGCTATGTGCCATTATTGTCACTGTTTATACATATTTGTCTAGAAATATTTGGAATATCCTTTTGAAAATCAACCACATTGTAGCCAGAGAACTAATTTTATGAAACAAATCCATTTTACTAAAAAAAAGTATGTAAGTTTGAAATTAACAGCATAATTTTTATATAAATTGAAATAATTGAACACGGGGGAGGCATACATTTATGTGCAAAATAAACCAATATGCATCAATTTTTCCAGTTCAATTTTCATATCATTATGTTCATAAATGTTCAAGCTACCAATCCCACACCAACTTTAGTAAAATAGAATGTATTTTGCTAGCAAAACTATCCATAAAGTGAAGACTATTTAAAAAAAACGGGGGGGGGGGGCGTGCATTTCATCAACAAAATAAACCAATATGCATCAATTTTTCCAGTTCAATTTTCATATCATTATGTTCAGAAATGTTCAAGCTACCAATCCCATACCAACTTTAGTAAAATAGAATGTATTTTGCAGGCATAATTATCAATAAACCTAAAGAAAATTCACAAAAACGGGGGGGGAGGCATATTTATGTGCAAAATAAACCAATAAGGATTAATTTCTTCAGTTCAATTTTCGTATCATTGTGTGCAGAAATGTTCAGACTACTTTCCAAGTGAAAAAAGTATTCAAATTGACCAAACATAAGCACTGCAAATGAAGAGTTTTCGGTCCGGGTCAGGGTGACCCGGGAACAGAAGATTTGTTACTTTTCTTAAACAGAACAGGAGGGTTTAATTTAAGCATAATAACATCCCTAACTATGCAATCATACACATTAAACCTAATCTATCATATAGTAAGGCCAAAAACATAATAAAAGGGGGAGGGGAAGGTTGTAATTATCCCCACGCCTGGTGACAAAAGTGGGTCTTCAGCATTTTACGGAAGACAAGGAGGGTGGGGGCTGTTCGAATCTCTGGAGGGAGTTGATTCCAGAGGGCCGGGACCGCCACAGAGAAGGCTCTTCCTCTGGGCCCCGCCAGCCGACATTGTTTGGTCGACGGGACCCGGAGAAGGCCAACTCTGTGGGACCTAATCGGCCGCTGGGATTCGTGCGGCAGGAGGGTGTCTCGGAGATATTGGTCTCTGGGAGGTATTACTTTGTACCTCCATAGGAGAACAGCTCGGAAAGATGTTTGCTATTCTGATTTTCTAGTTTGCACAATAAAAGTATCAAAAAGACTGCACTGAAACCTTAATGAAGGTTTTTATTTTGGTGATATTCTGTAACAAAATTAAGAGCTGATCTATGTACCTTTAGTTATTTTATTTTATTTTTTGTCTTTTAGTTTATCTGTCCCTGTATTGAACATGCTATTAAATGAATTGTTGTGCATTAGTAAGGTTCCTCCTGGAACTAAACACATCGATATGGACCTTGCCTCTTTACCTCCAACCACTGCCATGGCTATATTGCTCTACAATAGATGGTAAGATTTTATTTTTCTTGAATACTCTTTACTAGAGGAAAGTGTTAAGGCCAAACAAATTCTCTTCTGCTTGTGAGGTTTAGAAGTGATACATGCATACTAGATGGCTTTTTCCCCCCTTTTTGATTAGCTGTCACACAAATAAATCATTAATTCAGTTTACATACAATTCTTAACCTGGCAAAAGAATAAGCTAATTAGTTTCTAATGTCTCTTCCTTTGAAATTGTTTAGAGCATCAAATGATTACAGATCCTGATTCATAAAAATGACAATTTAAACATTTGATAAACTGAAGTTAAGCCCTGTGTTATTTCTATCTGTTCTCAACTAGTAGATTGAAGAATGAAAGAAATCAATATTTCCAGTGTGCTACATGCAAATCAGTCTTTTGCTGTCATATTTGCACTAGCTTTAATTTTTGAAATAAGCCCCGATAAATAATGCTGATGATCAGAATAATTCACTATTCGGTGCTAACAGTTTTGCTTTTTTTTTTTTTAATTAGGGCTATCAGAACTATAATCAACAGTAGTTTTCCTGTCAGACTGGCAAAACCTGGTCCACCTCAGTTAAATGTGTAAGTCTGTACATCTGTTTCAGCTGAAACCTAAATTGGGATCCAATTTTCAATGAGGCGTGTGAACAAAATAATATATATTAAACTTGTTTGATATTTAAATACTTATAGTTGGCTATCTGATCAATTGAAGTCTTATAGCATATTTTTAAAGTATGTATTAAAAGATTTTTAGTGGAAAGAGGACAAAATCCCAGACTACAGCACCAAAATCATTTTGATTATTTTAGAACAAGAACAATTTAGGCAAAATTATTGAAATAGCTTAAACCTCAAAAGATTCCGTTTTCAATCTTGAAATGGGGTTTATTATTAAAAAATGTAAGGAAAAACATTTTGTAGTTTATTTATGTATCCATTGGTGGATTTGAGTCAATGTTGACCCCTGGTGATTGCCTAGAACAGAGGTCCCCAAGCTTGCTGGCTGGAGAATTCTGGGAGTTGAAGTCCATAAGCCTGAAAGTTTCAAGTTTGAAGACCTCTGGACTAAAAAGTCCTTGCAGTTCTCTTGGAAAGATTCTGGAAGTGATTCGCTTTGCCTCTTCCTAGGGCTGAAAGAGAGTGACTTGACCCAAACCACCCAGCTGCCTTTGTACCTAAAGTGGGATTAAGAATCACTACATTCTGGTTTCTATCTTGATGCCTTACCTACCACACCAAACTGTGTTGCATGCTGAATACATGAACAGGAAATTTAGATAGCATAATAACTTGATTATTCAATATTGCATTGAATAATAATTTTACAAATACTTTTGGCTTTTTTGTTTAGTATGAATCAATTCCAACAAGAAAAGGAAGTCACAGATAACATTTTGAAAGTGGTAAGGGCTTTTCATTAATTATATAATCCACAATTAGAAGTTAGTTGATTCAATTATTTAGGGAAAGTGCTAAAGTTAGGGCCTTTCTCATAAAAATGACATTTGATATCTTTACTGTGATAATTGGAGCATCTTGCTTCTAACTCTATCTCCAGTGAATGTGCTGAATTTGTGAACTTTATGTGAGAAAATTCTATCAGAAGGGATAGAGAATAGGGATGTTTTGCAAGAAACTAGGTCACAGAAAACTACAGTAGTTGCAGAACTATGCAATTTATTCCAGCATATTTATCTGATTAGTATTGGTAGAGAGGGAAAAACCTATTTTATAAACACTCTCCCCAGGGCAAAATAGTGAAAACAGCAGGGGTACAATAGTTGTAGTACGTACCACTCAAATTGCTGCAGAAATCTGAATCAAGTTAGTGGTGGTAGAAATAATTGCACACCTCTTGAATTTCAGAGATCTATAATTCTATTTTCTTGCTCTTCTATTTAAATCAAGGGAAAGATTAATTCTCTATTTAAAATAATTCATAAGTATATCTATTGCAAGGTTAGTAACCAGGTATTCTTCCCTATGGTATTACATTGTGGGTATTGTAGGACATTTAGGCGACCAATACTTGATACTTTGGATATATCTAAAAGGATAGACTAAAATCATTACAAAAAGTAAAATTTCATTGTAAATAGATTTTTCTTTTCATGCAATTGCAGGGTGATGTTTAACTTTCTCATTCTGAGCTCATAAAATATTAAATGGTTATTATTTGGAGATAATTATTTGATATTATGAGTATGTGAGATCTTTGATGGGGCATGATTGACATTTGTTAGTGTGAAATTTGATGTAGCTTGAATGAGAGAAGTACAGCATTTATTTTAAGTAATCAAAACAGCTGCTAATAACTAAACAGTTACCTCCTTTTGGGTTGTTCCAGCTAAAAGAGCAGGCTGCTGATTCCATTCTGGTTTTAGAAGGAGCACTCAAATTAAACAAGGACCTTTACATTCACACAATAAGGACATTAGATTTACTAGCTATGGAACCTGGTATGGTTAACGGAGAGACAGAGAGTTCCACAGCTGGATTAAGTATTAGCACCGAGGAAATGCAGTGCCAGGTAGGTTGATGTTTTGTCTGAAGATGTTAAAATATACAGGTAGTCCTCGACTTAATGATGGTTTGTTTAACAATAGTTTTTAAAGTTAATGACAGCTTTGGAAAAACTAGTTTATGATGTTCTTGAATTATACCCCCACAATCATGTGTCCACTAATTAATTTTTATTCATAAATAAAGAGAACACTTGGCAAACAGTTTGCATATTTACAGTTGTTGCAGCTGTGCAGTCACCTTAGTAAGATTTATGACCTTCCAAGCGAGCTTCCAACAATGAAAGTGAGTTGGGGAAGCCAGATTTGCTTAATGACCACATGATTAGTTTAATAACTGCATGATTCACTTAATAACCACATGATTTATTTAACAGCCATAGTAAAAATGGTTGTAAACATGACTTGTTAAACAACCACCTTATTTAGCAATCAAAATTCCAGTTGTAGTTGTTTTAAGTTGAAGACTACCTTTAATTGTGGATTTATAAATGAAATTCATTTTAAAACAATTCATGGCGCCATCAGCCATCCTTGACATTGTCTATTTGAAGATAGTGTAGCTTTTGAATGTTTTGAAAATATGAAGAATAGTCATTTTTACAATTGTTGTATTGTTTCAAGACTTGATTTATTTGCAAATGTTTGGAAAGAGAAGGAAAGCAAATCTTTAACGTAGTATGTAGGGCAAAGATGCATTAAATTATTGCTTAAAAATTTCTTCTGAAGATTCCAACAGGGATTAAAATATTCTGCTATAATTTTGGTGTGTGTGTTTCAGGTGTGCTACGATTTAGGAGCCATCTACTTCCAGCAGGGTTCCACAAACTTTGATTTATATAGGAATGCCAGAGATAAATTTTTTAGAACCAAGGAATTGATTTCAAAGGTGAGTAACAGATCCTCAGATTACTAAAAGATAAAGACATTTGTTCAACCTAGTAATTTTGCTATTATTGTGATTTTGTTTCTTTTTAAAACAGTAGGATGTTTTAAATTGTTATACATAACGATATTATACTATGTTGCAAACTGACCTGGGATCTTTTAGAAGAAGCTTGGTAAATAAATGCTGATAATAACAACAAACTTATAATGATATTTGGAAGATTATCGCACCTCTTTCTATAGGCATTTGAGAAACAAGCCTCTTGAAGCACAAAATGTTGGAAGTGTTTGCTACATTTTTGTAACTTTGATAACATTGTATTTTCTAGATTGGCTCATCACTTCATTGCATGAT
This sequence comes from Erythrolamprus reginae, assembly GCF_031021105.1. NCBI lineage: Eukaryota > Metazoa > Chordata > Lepidosauria > Squamata > Dipsadidae > Erythrolamprus > Erythrolamprus reginae. The sequence continues at coordinate 226,751,244 of NC_091952.1, forward strand.
AGATGAAAAGAGACTGGCTGGCTACTGTCAAGCTTGTGGAGTTCTTGCACCTTCTGACAGTAGTTCACAACCATCAACTCCCTATAGTCAAATTCATAGCTGTTTAAGATCTGGCAATTATCAGGTAAACTGCCTGCAAAGCAGGCAATGCTCTTGTAGCTGCCATTAAGATATCATATCACTGCTGACAAGTCACGTGTTCATTAACTCAGGGCTATTAAAAGCATTTATATATCTGGAAATAGTTACTGTATTTTTATTATAAGATCTTTAGCCAGTTTGATGTTATTCAAAGAAGGCAGGTTATTCATTTCTCCAAGTCTTTTCAAAGTATTATTGAAGGGTTGAGCATAGCTTCTGTTGATCGGTTAACATCAGTTTTTCGTTATTGTTACCGATTCAGTTTCTGGACCATCTTTCTTGCAAGGAACTTAGGACAAGTGGGCACATCCTCACAACAAATCTGATGTGTATTAGGCAAAACAACATTCACAGCTCAACATCACCCATTGAATTGGTGGTGTAAAACATTTGTTTCCATACGAACTGTTGCAGTGCTGAAGTTGAAGTACATGCAGTCTTTGTGTTTGTGTTTTAGGAACTGGTGAAGATTTTCCTTGAAGACAACCGAATGCCCACTTTGCCAATTCAGTTCAGACAGTCGGTGCTAAGGCAGCTCTCCCAGAAGGCTCAACAAGGGTGAGGCATAAACTGAAGGAGAAAACCGCTCTGACCCCCATCTATTAATGTTGTCAAGCCTAGCTGAGTAGAGTTGTTTGGTTCAGTCTGAATAGAAAACTTGAAAATGGATAATTTTGTCTCAGTTCTGCTTGTTAGGTGGAATGACATATAACAAAGGCCTCTCCACCAAGACTGCTTACGTTTACAAAAATATTTTGTGACTTTTAATACACCTTTCCAAATTATAGAAAACTCATCACTGCAAAAATGAGAATTCTTTGAAACAGCAACACCCAAACAAGAATATAGTTGTGAAAGAATTGTGTATGGTGAGAAGTGCTGAAAAATATCAGCATTTATTTTGAATTATATACTGGCTGATGCATAATACCATTTTAGTAAACTTGTGCTCTCAAACAAGAAAGTGGTATTTGGATAACAATTGTCAAGGACTTTTGATGAATGCAGATTCTGATAATCATATTGCTATATCCCAAGGAAAAAGGAATGAACAGCTTCACATTGTTCATAAATGGCAAATATTAGAGCAAGCATATGAATATTAACCGTGGAAATATGAATGTTAACCGGCAAATATTAGAGCAAGCATATGAATGTTAACCGTGGAAAAGTATTTACTAAAGGTGGGACAGTGAAGAAATTTTAAGAAGTTAGTAAAAAGAGAGTAAGTAGTAGGCAAGAAATAAATGTTTGCCAAAAGAGAAAAGTGGCAAATTATAAGGGTGTCCTGCATTCCATATCATTATATGGAAATTAAATTTGGGTATGTATCTGGAGAAACTTAAAAGTAAGTTGAATGAAATATGAATAGGTAAAGAGTGTCATGATAAAAGAGGAAGAGATAAAATCGAGAGGGAAAGAGACTTGAATGAATGTAAAATACCAAAGTACTGGTAAGTGACCAGTGTATATGTATGTATACACAGAGAATACAAAGTGTGTGTGTGTTTGTGTGTGTGTGTAAATATAAAGAGAATGAATGAATATTGATTCATAGTGCAGATATACAAAGGGAGAATGATGGATCAAATTCTAGGAAAAGATTGAAGACAATTGTCACTGGATGCAGTCAAAGGGAGAGGGGTGAGAAGTTTCAAGAAGAGATGAAAAATAATTCACAAGGATAGAAAGTTGGAGAAGTACCATGGATGGTGTTGGTGTGAACTAGTTTTAATTTGTTTAATTCCCTTTTCTTTACTTTTTTTTGTTTTTCCTTAATTTATTTGGCTTGCTTTTCTTATCCTTTTCTGTGCTTTGCTTAATGTTACTTATCCTGTGGTATGATATGTATTGCGTATGTATACTGTATACGTACAGTTGGTTGTTATACTAGGATATAAAAACAGTATCTCGACTTATTCTTTTAGATGTAAGTTTTTTTGTGTGCCAATTTCCCTTGGTTTATTTTTTATTTTACACAGAGATGAAATTCTTGATGAAGTATATTTCAAGGTTTGTGCATGCAACAGTGTTTGTGATGTGATGCAGGGTCGGCCAGTTGGTGTCCAGTTTACCCAAATGCTTATTAGACCTACCAAAGAAAAAATAGACTTTCTCCTGGAGGTAAAAATATTCCCAATGTTTGATTTAACTATAAACACATACATGTATCTGTATTTCATTATTCATGTTTAATGTTCCTTTAAAACTCTGAAGACACGTCTGCTATTTCTTTTAAAGGCATCTTTTAAAGTAGGTTTTTTTGCTACCTCAAACTTGTCATCTTTATATACAATAAGCACTTTTTAATCCTTAGCTATTCTAGGGCCTATATGTGTGGCTTTTCTAATTTGTAACTAAAACTAGATAAATAAAATCCTTCATTCAAAAGATAACTATATAATGATATTGCTATAAACAACATTAAAATAATATATAAACTATTCCCAAAAATGTATACAATTTTAAAAAAGAGTTCACTGGATTTTTCTTAAGATTTGATTATTCAATATTTAAACTTCTTAGGTGTGTTCAAAATCAATACATGTAGAAAATGCAACAGAATCTTCAAAAAGAAAAATGGCTTCTTTTCTAAAGTAAGTGTGAGAATTTGTACTATGTTAAAAATTGGTTAGTAATTTTTCTTTTTGCCCTTTTTTGGATGGTATGAGATAATGAAACAATTCTAATGGCTTCTGAAGAGAGAACAATGTGAGAAAAAAAAATAGAGAGGATATTTTGTTTTTGAAGGGGAAAAATATACTCACATGCATCTTATTGGTAGCTTATTAAAGAGCTATTTTTCCTATAATCATGCAGCTTTCATTACTCTGAGGAAATGATGTGATTGAATTGGAAGAATTGAGAGATGAATTTCCTAAGTATTATTAACCCAACAAACTGAAAAAAGAGGTTGGCATTTCATTTCCCACAAACATTTTCCCTTAATTCTGTGCAGGAATCTGTGTCTGGGTTTGGAAGATCTCCAATTTGTCTTCATGATTTCCTCCCATGAGCTCTTTATAGCTTTATTGAAAGACGATGAACGAAAACTGCTCATCGATCAGATGAGGAAGAAGTCACTTCGAGTCAATTTAGGCACTAAGCTGATAACTTCATTTTATGATATTCCAGGTAAATTTCATCCACTCCATTAAAAAATTTTTTTAAATTAGTAGTGGAATAAAAAGTACAGTAAGAATATTTTTAATGTGGTCAGCTAATGCAACTTGTTGCGTTGACATGTGTTTTTTTAAAAACAGTTACACGATTATACATATTTCTATTGGCCATGGTTAATCTGTCTGAACTTCAGAACAACAAGGTTTATAGCTTAGTATGGGATATCAACAAGCCTACAGGTTATTTAACTTCTTATACTGATTAGTAGCAATTCCCTGGTGAGCAAGGACCTGAGAGAAACATCTAAATGTATAGCTATTGCAACATGAGATGCTTTTCTGCTTGTTTTCCCTGCTGTTATCAGGAAGATCCGTATATTAATTAGTGCAATGTTTTGGATTTGGGATGGAGGTAGTATAACTTTTTCAGGCATGTCCCAGCTAGAACCCTAGGGGGAAAAAATGACCTTTGACTAGATTTAGTTGAAGTGATAGGTTCTATTATTAGAATAAGTGGTACAAAGCAAAGCTAGGACTAAGGATTCTTGTGCAAAGACTATACAGTTTTCCCTTTTGTGGCCATCCCCCCTTGACCAGATCATCATTGTCTTATAGAAACATAGAAACATAGAAGACTGACAGCAGAAAAAGACCTCATGGTCCATCTAGTCTGCCCTTATACTATTTCCTGTATTTTATCTTACAATGGATATATGTTTATCCCAGGCATGTTTAAATTCAGTTACTGTGGATTTACCAACTACGTCTGCTGGAAGTTTGTTCCAAGGATCTACTACTCTTTCAGTAAAATAATATTTTCTCATGTTGCTTTTGATCTTTCCCCCAACTAACTTCAGATTGTGTCCCCTTGTTCTTGTGTTCACTTTCCTTATTTAACCCTTTAACATATTTAAATGTTTCGATCATGTCCCGCCTTTTTCTTCTGTCCTCCAGACTATACAGATTGAGTTCATGAAGTCTTTCCTGATATGTTTTATGCTTAAGACCTTCCACCATTCTTGTAGCCTGTCTTTGGACCCATTCAATTTTGTCAATATCTTTTTGTAGGTGAGGTTTCCAGAACTGAACACAGTATTCCGAATGTGGTCTCACCATTGCTCTATATAAGGGGATCACAATCTCCCTCTTCCTGCTTGTTATACCTCTAGCTATGCAGCCAAGCATCCTACTTGCTTTTCCTACCACCGGACCATACTGTTCACCCATTTTGAGACTGTCAGAAATCACTACCCCTAAATCCTTCTCTTCTGAAGTTTTTGCTAACACAGAACTGCCAATGCAATACTCAGATTGAGGATTCCTTTTCCCCAAGTGCATTATTTTACATTTGGAAACATTAAACTGCAGTTTCCAGTTTCCGTGTGATGTTTTTAGAACCACTCTGATGGGTGCATCCTGCAATGGCTTCACATTTTTTCCCATGCCAGGTGTTCTTGAAGCAGCTGGATCAGTCCAGTTCAACATGTCTGCAGGGATGGGCTACTGCCCAAACGGGTGGGGGAGGACACCACAGTGGGGGAGTGAAAATGGAGCTTCAGCCCAGAGCACTCAATTTGCATTGAAAGATGTTGAAAGAAAATGCAGGATGTCCTGCATAAGCCATGCCCACAGTGTGGTAGTAAAAAATTTGGTAGCCCTTCATTGCATGTCTGGTTCCTGTCAGTGCCACTCCCTCCCCCCATACATGTATCTCCTGTCTTCTTGTCCTCCTGCACATCTTCCCCCCACTTCTCATTGAAGCTCTTCCAAGGCTCCAAGCTAAGTTCAGTCGAGGAGAAACCCCTGCCTCCCATGATGATAGTGGAGGAAACACTATAAGAGAAAGAAGATACTGGACTAAAGGATACTTTAAGGGAAAATCACAATGTTTAGTGGAGTAGAAAGGTTATTCCTGATACAGAGTGGGTAGTGCCCACAATGTCAGGGCTGACAAACTGGTAAGAAAGTTTTATGCAAATCACCCACAGCGACTCTTTACTGATGGTATTTTACATGGAATCTTCTTATTAGTTTGTCGACACTGATATTGTTGGCACCTGTACCCCTCCTTTACTGCATTGAACCCTCTCCCTCCGTTTATAGCAGGAAGTCCATTATCAATTTAATTTAATTTAGTTATTCAAAAGTGATAGGTCTTTAGAACATGTACATGCAAAATGTGTTCTCTACCTTCCTCCTGCCTTCAGACAGCAAATAAAATGTTTTGTTTGTGTTATTACACTGGCCATTCAGCTGGATATAATGCAGAGATTAAGCTATCTCATTTCTTAACTTTTAATAATAATTTGTTAAATTTGTATGCTGCCCCTCTCCGAGGACTCTGAACGGATCTTGTCCATTCTTCCAGTTAATTAGGTCCCACAGAGTCGGCCTTCTCCAGGTCCCGTCATCCAGACAATGTCACTTGGCGGAGCCTAGGGGAAGAGCCTTCTCTGTGGGGGGGCCGGCCCTCTGGAATCAGCTCCCCTTGGAAATTCGCACTGCCCCCACCCTCCTTGCCTTCCGTAAGAGTCTTAAGACTCACCTATGTCGCCAGGCTTGGGGCAATTACATCTCAGTACCCTGGCCAACGAAATGAGATATAGGTTGTATGATTGAACTGGTATGATTGTTTTTAAATATTGGATTGTTAGATTGTAATTTTAAATTTAATTAGATTTGCCGTTGTACTGTATCATTATATTATATGCTGTTTGCTGCCCCGAGTCCTTGGAGAAGGGCGGCATACAAATCTAATAAATAAATAAATAATGTTTGTTTTTTTTCCAGCTTCCGCAAGTGTGAATATTGGTCAGTTGGAGCATCAGCTTATTTTATCACTGGATCCTTGGAGAATCCGCCAGATTTTAATTGAGTTACATGGTATGACATCTGAACGCCATTTCTGGACAGTTTCTAATAAGGTACTTTCCTTTATTTAAAGATGAAGAATGTAATGATACATGGTTAAAATTATGTAAAAATATAAAATATGTATATTTTTTTCTAGTGGGAAGTTCCAAATGTTTATGGCAATGTTATCCTAGGAATTAAAGATAATTTGACTAGAGATTTGGTCTACATCTTGATGGCAAAAGGACTACATTGCAGTATAATTAAGGTGAGAAAAATGGCTTATTGGTATTCTGAAAGGCCACAAAGAAAAATTGCCATGTAATTAAAATGCCATAATAGTTTTTAAAATTGTGATAAAAAATGTGTGTGCAAAAAATCTAATCTTATTACATCAATATGCAGCCCTCTATATGCTAGACTCTATAGCATGAAAGATTAAATATACAGTGGTACCTCTACTTTAGAACTTAATTTGTTCTGTGACCAAGTTCTTAAGTAGAAAAGTTTGTAAGAAGAAGCAATTTTTCCCATAGGAATCAATGTAAAAGCAAATAATGTGTGCAAACTTATTAGGAAAGAAATAAAAGCTCGGAATTTAAGTGGGAGGTGGAGGAAGAAGAGGAGGAGGACAGTCACTGCTGAAGGAAGAAGGTGAGGTGAGGGGAATCAAAAAAATCCAAAACTTTAAGGCTTAAAAAAAAAGAGGGACTCTGAGGCAGCACCCAGAGAAAGGAAAATGCTCCGTTCGCTCTGGGCTGCCCAGAGCGAAGGGAGTGTTTCTTTTCTCTGGGCGCTGGCAGAGGTTCTCCAAGCGCTCAGAGAAAGGAAAATGCTTTGTTTGCTCTAGACTGCCAAAGCCGCCTTAAGCGCCACTCTGGCAGCCCAGAAAAGCCTGAGATGGCCGGGATTAAAGGGGAAATGGCAGGAAACTGTCTGGGCCTTCATGCTGCTCTCAAATTTCCTGGGAAATTTTCCTGGGCTCGGATTCTTAAGTAGAAAATGGTTCTTAAGTAGAGGCAAAAAAATCTTGAACACCCGGTTCTTATCTAGAAAAGTTCTTAAGTAGAAGCACCACTGTATTTTAAAGATTGCTTGTTTATTTCTTATTTTTCTCATGTCCCATTTCTTAGTTCTGTAGTTGTTGGTTTGCATTTTTAAAATATATCAGCACATGCTAAGAATGACATACGATTTGTCAACTATCTCTTGAATGCAAGAGAAATTTAGAACTGTAATAAGTACTGTAGTTGCATTATAGAAAACTTAACATATAAAATGCCACAAGCACCCCGCCTGTCTTCTGCTATAATATCTCAGCATTGCTAATCAAGTTTGCAAATGTGACGGTGACAACACCTATGGTTTTTTTGTTGCAGGATTTTGTCCATGCCAAGCAACTTTTTGCTGCTTGTCTTGAACTTGTGACTGAGTTTTCTCCAAAGTTGCGCCAAGTTATGCTCAATGAAATGCTACTTCTGGACATCTATACCCATGAAGCAGGAGCAAGACTTTCCGGAGAACGTCCTCCCTCTGACTTGATCAGCAGAGTTCGGGGATACTTAGAAATGAGGGTGCACGGTAAGAACTTTCAGGTTAAGTACATGGCGAGACTTCCATCTTGGGCAAGATTTTATTTGTTTGTATCCCACCTTTATAATTATTTTTTTATTTTTAAAAAAATATTTTCATTGAATTTTTTAACACATAAAACATAAAAAAACAAAAAATAAACAATACACCAAATTACAAAAACAGTTGCACACTTAATTATTTATTATTATTATTTTATTATTATTTTTAATAAACAACTCAAAGCAGCAAACCACACAACTTCCATTCCTCACAACAACCTATGAAATGGGTTGAGCTGAGATTGAGTGACTGGCACAGCTGGGTGTAATGCTTAAAACGGGACTAGAACTCAGTCTTAACCACTAACCAGGGATGGCGAACCTTTTTTCCTCGGGTGCCAAAAGCACATGCGCACACACTATTGCACCTGCGCAAGTGCCCTCACCCATAATTCAATGCCTGGGGAGGGTGCAAATTGCCCCCCTGTCCCCCTCCCGGAGGCCTTCTGTAGGCCAGAAACAGCCCATTTCCCAACTTCTGGTGGGCCCGGTAGGCCTGTTTTTCACCCTCCCCAGACTTCAGAGGCTTTCCTGGAGCCTGAGGAGAGCAAAAACGCCCTCCCCCATCTCTCTTTGGAAGCCAAAAATGCCCTCCCAGAGCCTCCGTGCGAGCCAAAAATCAGCTGGCCGGTGCGCAGATGCATGCTGGAGATGAGCTAGGGTAACGGCTCATGTATCAGCAGATATGGCTCCGCATGCCTTCTGTAGCACCCGTGCCATAGGTTCGCCATCACTGCACTAGACCACACTGGCTCTTTTATCAGTATGTAGTTATGATAATTACATTCAGTAGTAGTTATAATAGTAACTATAGAGCAATGTACCATGTTCTTTCGAGACTGAAGGATGCCAATGTAAAGTTCTTCTTACAATTGCATGTTTTGTTGTAGTGCTACATTAATGCTGATTAATGGTCACCCATACATAAAATTGTATATTCTGGATATCCCTGTTTATGGCTCATGAGCCACAAAGATAATTGGTGTTACTTCCCTAACCCACATATTATGCCTTGGACCTCTCCTCCTCCTCATCCCTATTTCCCATTTCACAGACCATATAATTCTCTTAAAAGCAAGGAAATTTTCATAAGTTTGTTGATTGTTCTCAGCTTTATAGGATGTAATTTTTGTAAGGAACCATCTGATCAGTTTCTGTTTCAAAATCCATTGTAGATATTCCTCTTCGACAAGTTGTAGCAGAGGAATGTGTTGCCTTTTTGTTAAACTGGCAGGAGACCGAGTACTTAACTATGCAAGTTCCACATTCATTGGTACAGAATAATCCTTATGTGAAGGTAAGGCATAGTTTTATATTGATTACTAAACTGAGGAATCCTGAACAGTCTTCTAACTTGCATGCTGTATATGTTAAAGTGTAATCTAGTAGCAGTATTCAGTAGTAGTCTGATGTAAATAGAGCAGTGGTAGTTCGGATCTAGGCTGTCACTGGTATCTTAAAAGAAGCTGCACTTTTGTGTGTGTGAATTCACAAGTAGCTGACTGGAAGGAGTCAGTAGATCAAAAGCACTCTTGACAGCTTCGGACCGAATTATTATGCATCCCTATAACTTGATTTCCCGGAGTGCTTGCTTTTCTATCTGTACTGATTTCTACCCTGCTTGGTAAAATACTTGCATTTGCAAATAACACTTATCTGTGGCCATTCACAATTGGTTCTGTGCAGGGGTGGGAAGCAGGCAGGATGGGGTGGTACGCAGTTCCACCGGCGGAAATGAAGATGTGTGCGCAGTTCCAGCTGATTGGCAGCTGTCACTTCCTGGATTACTGGTCTCGGCTCAGCTCTTCTTTCTTCCCCTGCTGCTACTGCTGCATCTGCGCTCCTTGCTTTTTCCCTCTTTCCTCCTTCCTGGCCTCGGACGAGCTTCCCTCTCTCCTGCCCAGCTCCCCTCCAGCGTCACACAGCCATCTCCCACCTGAGTTGCAAGCAGAAGGCATGGGTGGAAACGATGCTGGCAGCATTTATGCTTCTTGCAGCACCCGTTTGCCTAGCTACCTAGCCAGGGGCGGGAGGGCGACCCAGGAAGGAGAGCGCGGGAAACGCAAAGCAAATTGTCACCCCAGCAAGTGACACTGGTAAGATTTTAAGTCGAGGACTTAACAGTTCATTTGAACGGTGATCATTCAAGCCACTCCCACCTGATCACATGGCCGGCAAGCCACTCCTACCCAGTCACATGACCATTAAGCCACACCCACAGTAAAAAATTTGGCTGCCCATTGCTGGTTCTGTGGTAGGAATAATACAGAGATTGTACCATGTAACATCAGGTAGATACATATGGGGGACACAATGGCTCAGCAGTTAAAGTTGCTGAGCTTGTCAATTGATAGCCAGGATTCAAAACCTGAGTGCTATGTGATGGGGATGAGCTCCTCTTATTTGCCCCAGCTCATGCCCACCTACCAGTTCAAAAGCATGCAAATGCAAGTAGATAAATAGGTACCACTTCCATGAGAAAGTAACAGTATTCTATGCACTTCCGTGTAGTCATGCTGGCCACATGATCAGGGAATTGTCCTTGGACAGTGCTGGCTCCCTCCACTAAGAAACGGAAATGAGCACTGCCCCCCTAGCATCAGATACAATTGGACAGGGGAAAACTGCACTTTTATTTTTATATATACATATTAAGAATCTTACATGGCCCACACTTTGAATTATTTCAGTTTGATAAAAATAATACAGTAATCCAAAATTAGCAAGACCAGAGAATTCTGTAATTAATTTTGTGCAGTTGAGACACGGATTAGACAATTTATTTAAATATCAGACACTCCCTATTCAGGCCCTTAGCTGCATTTGAAAGTCTGAATTTCAGAAATATGTGTACTATGGTGAGCTTTTGGAGTTTCTGGATAATAATCTGCACCTATATATCCTGCATACTTCTGGCTAATGGTTTTAGTATTAACTTGGCTAATACTAAGTTCCAAAAGGGATTGATTGCTGCAACAGATAACATCTATGCATTCAAAGACTTTCTTCTTCTTTTTGCTTAGTTAGGCCAGCTTTTGGCTGCCACAAGTCAAGATCTTCCTGGACCAAAAGAAGGCAGGTGGGCAGCTACAGATCTTTGGGAGATTGTTGTACAAATCTGCAGTACATCTCACCAACACAAACGAGGGAATGATGGCAGAGTGAGTTTAATAAAGCAGAGAGAATCAACATTGGGCATTATGTACAGGTAAGCTGCTGTAATTTTCTTATATTCCTAGATGTTATAGTCATAGCACTTAGACTTATATACCGCTTTATAGCCCCCTCTAAGCGGTTTACAGAGTCAGCATATTTCCCGCAACAATAATCTAGATTCTCATAGAACATTCTTGCTTGTAATTAAATTTCGTAAGAATATCTCATTTACTTCTAATTATGTTTCTTTAGAATAAAACAAAAGTAGAAAAATTGTTGTGGGTAAGTTCTATGCAGTATACAAAAATAAATACAGTGGTCCCTCTACTTAAGAACTTAATTCATTCAGTGACCAGGTTTTTAAGTAGAAAAGTTTGTAAGAAGCAGCAATTTTTCCCATAGGAATCAATGTGAAAGCAAATAATGTGGGCAAATCCATTAGGAAAGAAATAAAAGCTTGGAATTTGGGTGGGAGGAGGAGGAGGAAGAAGAGGAGGAGGACAGTTGCTCCCGAAGGAAGAAGGTGAGGTGAGAGGAATAAAAAAAATCCAAAACTTTAAGTCTTTAAAAAAAAAAAAGAGGTACTCTGAGACGGGGAGGAAGAGCATGCACCTCTCATACGCCCAGCACGAGGCTGCCTCCCATACATTGCGCCAGAGAGAGAAAAACCTTGGGGGAATGGCAGGAAACTGGCCGGGCCTTCATGCTGCTCTCAAGTTTCCTGGGAAATTTTTCTGGGCTGGGGTTCTTAAGTAGAAAAAGGTTCTTAAGAAGAGGCAAAAAAATCTTGAAGACCCGGTTCTTATCTAGAAAAGTTCTTAAGTAGAGGCATTCTTAGGTAGAGGTACCATTGTACATCACTTGTAGCATATTTACATTAATGATCTTCTTTGTACACTGTAAACAGAATAATTCCAGCAACAGTGGAATTTTTCCACCAATAGCAAACTCAGGCAATGAGCGCTAAAAAGACTGGAGAGCCAGAACAAGGGAGCTGATAAGAGCGATAGCTAGGCGTGTCTCTGGAGAATTTTTCTGAAGTACAAACATACATAAAAATGATAAAGGCAGCGCAAAATAAGCACTCTGCAGAATGGTGGTTGCTTTTGGAAGAGAAGAGAAAAATTGACATCTAGGTTGAGGATGGGGGCATGAACTACCATTAAGAACATGCTCATGTTTTATGTATGTTTTATGCATATTATTTATGCATATTATCTTGCCGTTTCCCCTTACTATCTGGGAATGTTTTGTTGTTGTTGCTCTTTTTGAAGTTACAAATATTGACCAGATGTGTATTGAATTCTTTTACATTGTCTTACTCTTCTTGAAAAAAAGTTACAAAACTAATCTAATGAATAGTAAGTCAGTATATTAAACAAACACTTTCTCTTTAGGAATGAATTATTATCGTTTATCAAAAAGTTGCGGGTGAGTTTGATTAAAGATTGTAAATGTGTTAAAGTATAAATGCCTGTTTTTGCTGAACAGGGATTGCTGCTGTTTATGGTCAGAAAAGCTAGTGGCAACTACACTGATTTGAGCAAAGCTTTGCCTGTTTCCCATGCGTGTCACTGTAACATCATCTCTATTGTTTTGGTTACATCCTATCAATACCCTATTGCTGATAAGGACACTAAACAAAAATATTCTAATTAAGAAAGTGATTTTGATACTGCACTTTTCAGAACAAATATTGACTTATTAACACAAGGAATAAGCTGTCCTATTGCTGAGTGTCAGGACTGAGATATAAGTCTGATTTCATCAATTATACGGCCGCCTAAAGGACATCACTTTCAGTGTTAATGAGTCAATACAAAATATTTTAAAATAGTTACTGTAACTTGTCTGCAGATTTGAGAAATATCAAAATGGATTTAAAACCATTTCTATAAAAAGGATCCCAGAAAATTATACATGGTATTGTATCTAAGATCACTTTTAGACAATTATTAGGAAGCAAATTTAGGTAGTGAATACTAGACCAGGTAGTCTCATAGGACGTGAAAATAAAGCCATTGTACATTTAAGTAAATATAGGTAGTCCTCACTTAAGAACAGTATGGGACTGGCAATGCTATTGCTAAGTGGCATCCAGAATGCAACATCATATGACTTATGGTGCAGTTTGGGTTATTATTAAATGCATCTTACACTGTTGTTAAGGCATGACATTTGCAACCCCATTTGCTTGCCCAGTGATTTTGTTAGAAGCTGGCAATGAAGGTCCCAAATGGTAATTTCAGAGACCGGTTGTCTTAACTCAGCACTGACATAACTTCAAATGGTCACTAAACATGTTGTTAAATGAAGATTACCTGCATAGCAAAATTTTACCTAGAAAATTTGAATTTCATGGGGAAAGGCTGTGATTTTTAATATCAGCTCATGTTTTCTCAATATTCTCATAGGAACCTCTGGTTTTGACAACAATATTATCCTTGTTTGTCAAGCTTCATAACAATCATGTAAGTGAAGTATTCTTCTTTATCAGAAATCATCTGCTTTGCTTTCTGAATTCTTTTACTTATGTGTAAGACTTATGTGAATTCTCTTACTTATGTCTTTATATTACATCTTCTTTTGACTGTATGTGTGTCTATATATTATATTTTCTTTTTTCTTTTTAGGAATTAATTGTAAATAATGTCACAGCAGAGTATATTTCCATTTGGCCATCATCTTTTCCTAAGTAAGGAATTGTGTTTATCCAACTTGATTTATAAATACAATGAAATGTAGTTTTGTTTCTTCGGATCTGTACAGGTTATTTCTTAGCTCAGAGCCCCATGTAAAGCTCCATTGGTCACCTTCCATCCAGTATTAGGTCTAATGCCGAAAATGTAATTAAGCAGAATTTCAGGTTCAAAGCAGCCTTTTTGAGTGCTCCAAGCTCAAAACAAACTACCTGGATTCCAAGAACTGTTTTGAAATTAGGCTAAACCTACTCTTTTGTTCATGCTTTGGAACAAAACTTGCCTGCAAGTTCAAAATTTGCCTGCAAGGGGTTTTTTTGAGAAAAAAACTTGATACAGGCTGGAAAGTTTGGAATATTCCAGTGAAACATACTGTTTTAAGATAGAGATAAAACTCATGGCTGCTTTAACATGTACACTTCAAGCTGAGAATAGGGACAGTATTCAGTGCTCTGCAGGTTCTTAAATTGTTCCCGCAATATAAAATTTGGGAACTGGTGAGATTATAACGGGTTATACTTTGGCATGTAGATTTGGGGAAATGAAATCCCAGCCCTCTTTCTGTCTCAACATACATCCTTTGGGACATGTCCTTAGCTCTAGCAGAGGCTCAAAAAGGAAATTATGTTATATTACATTTTTAATGAACATAAGATACAAATAAGTTATTAAGGTAAAGCAAAGTTTAAATCATAGAGGATTTTTGGAATTAAATACTTAGCAGTGGTAGGCAAAGAAATTTAAAAGCATGGACAATAACAATTTATCTTCTCCTGGATTGATTTAAACCATGTGTAGATGACCAGCCTGAGACCAAGGGAGGGGTCAAATGCGTCATAATCTTGAGTTCCTGCGTGCTAGCAAAAGATCTAAGTCCAACCCACCTTGAATGCTCTTATTCCTGCTCATTTCCCTTTAGTGCTGGTAGGTCAGATTTTTGCAGAGGGCTTAAAGTTGCAATCTTTATACTCATGTGAACTGCCTGGTTCTCCTGATTTCCCTGGCGCATATGATGCAGAAGATTGGAACATAGGTGAAAATCAATGACTTCAGAGAAGAGAGCTCTCTTAAATTTGGATTCCATTTAACAGCAAAATGGCATTCTGGTGATGTGTATACAGTGTTCCCTCGATTTTCGCGGGGGATGCATTCCGAGACCGCCCGCGAAAGTCGAATTTCCGTGAAGTAGAGATGCGGAAGTAAATACACTATTTTTGGCTATGAACTGTATCACAAGCCTTCCCTTAACACTTTAAACCCCTAAATTGCAATTTCCATTCCCTTAGAAACCATTTAGATTATTACTCACCATATTTATTTATTAAAGTTTTATTTAAAAAAATTTTTTTATTAAAGGCAGACAAAAGTTTGGCGATGACACATGACGTCATCGGGCAGGAAAAACCGTGGTAGTATAGGGAAAAACCCCCGCAAAGTATTTTTTAATTAATATTTTTGAAAAATCGTGGTATAGACTTTTCGCAAAGTTTGAACCCGCGAAAATCGAGGGAACACTGTACTCCCAAAGAGAGAGTGAAAATGACAAATTTGTAATGGGTGTAGAGCCAAATCTGAACAGTCAGAAGAAAGGAGCTCCATAATGTTGGTTGATGATTTCGATAAGGAAAGTAACCAATTTCTTTGATAAAATAGATAGTTTCATATTAACAGAGAATTTGTTTCTGTCTCGGTGGGGCTGTCATAAGGAGATATATTTCAATTGCAATCATTCCAATGACCAATAGAAAACAGAAGAGGAAGTGAATGTATGTAGCCGTGGAGGGCCGGTTTTTGTCTAGAACTCTGTCCTTTATGTGTAACACATTAAACAGGGCATAGAAAAGTATACAGAATTATTTAAATACTTTTATTTAAGCAGATTTTAGCTACATCATAGTTTTAAATACAATTGCTAATAATTATGTTTTCTTATTTCAGTTTTCAGTCAGTAGATTTTGAAGCAGTAGCGGTCACCGTCAAAGAACTAGTCACCTATGTACTCACTATAAATTCAAACAATCATTTCTGGTTAATCACTCAGGCAGATATTTATTTTGGTAAGTAGTCAGCCACATTTTCAGCCCCTTCTGAAAGGATGTCAGGATTGGGCCAATCTAATATCTAAAAGAGAAGATATTCTAAAGAGTAGGCACAACATTTTGCTGCAAGGATGGTGTCACTTTGAGACCTGGGCTGAAAACCTTATTTCTTTTTCTCTCTGGTCAGCATATTTTGCCTTAATTTATCCATCCTATTCAAATGTTATTGGTAGAGAAGACAGTGTAGGATTCAAACTAACTTGAAAAAACCTGGTCTAATTTACAACAAATGTTAAGCTGTTATGTGATGAATCTTGAGGTTAGCATGATGAGCCATATCGTTTTGCATGAATTGGGTTATTGTACTGTATATTATATAACGAATCTTGATGTTAAAAATCTTTAGCTTCCTGAATATGGCCACTAGATGAAATCATTAATTTTTTTTTCTTCTCCATCTCCAATGTAGCATTTAACCAATACTCTGCTGCACTTCCCTACTATCTTCAGGCAGGAGCGGTGTGCTCAGATTTCTTCACTAAGATGGTGCCAACTGATGTATACACTGATCAGGTGAGTGATGAGGTTAGATAGCAGTATACAAGGAATACAGATATACACAAACACAGAGAGGTCTGATGATCTGGGCTGCTCTGTAATACAAGCAGAGTATGAATAGAAAAGAATAGAATAGAATTATTTTATTGGCCAAGGAATTTGTCTTTGGTGCATATGCTCTCAGTGTACATAAAGAAAATATTTGTCAAGAATCATGTGGTACAACACTTAATGATTTTCATAGGGGTCAAATAAGCAATGAAGAAACAATATTAATAAAAATCTTAAGTATACAAACAACAAGTTACAGTCATACAGTTATAAGTGGGGGGAAATGGGTAATAGAAATGATGAGGAAAAAACTAGTAATAATAGTAGTGCAGACTTAGTAAGTAATTTGACAGTGTTGAGGGGATAAATTGTTTAGCAGTGATGCCGTTTGGGAAAAAACTGTTATTGCGTCTAGTTATCTTGGTGTGCAGTGCTCTGTAGTGATATTTTGAGGGTAGGAGTTCAGTTTATGTCCAGGATGTGAGGGGTCAGTAAATATTTTCACAGCCCTTTTTTGACTCATGTAGTATACAGGTCCTTAATGGAAGGCAAGTTGGCAGTAATTGTTTTTTCTGCAGTTCTGATTCTCCTCTGAAGTCTGTGTCGGTCTTGTTGGGTTGCAGAACCAAACCCTACAGTTATAGAGGTGCAGATGACAGACTCAATTATTCCTCTGTAGAACTCTATCAGCAGCTCCTTGGGCAGCTTGAGCTTCCTGAGTTAGTGCAGAAAGAACATTCTTTGTTGTGCCTTTTTGATAATGTTTTTGATGTTAGATGACCATTTTAGGTCTTGAGACATGATAGAACCTAGAAAGTTGAAGGTCTCTACTGTTGATACTGTGGTGTCTACTATTGTGAGAGGTGGAAGGATGGGATTGTTTGTCCTAAAGTCTACCACCATTTCTGCAATTTTGAGTGTGTTGTTTTATATTGTTCTGGTCGTACCACAAGGTTAGTTGTTCAACCTCCTGTCTGTATACGGATTCATCATTGTCTTGAATGAGTCGGATCACTGTTGTATCATCTGCAAACTTCAGTAGTTTAACAGATGGATTAAAGTAGACCCATTGATTAAAGTTCAGCATTTTAAACACGGACTTGTTGAACTCCTTATTTTATCTGACATTTTGTATTATCTATCCTGCTGCAATAAACTTAGAATAAAGTACATTATTTGGAAGTGCTCATTCAATGGCCTTTCCCCATCTATATCAAAAGTATAGTATGAACACTTCCCTTCCCTCCACTGTAGTTTTCCTAAGATCTGCCCAGTGTCTGCTGGTTACTTCATGCTGGGGCAGATGGGTCCTTTCCCCTCTAGGGTTAATCTGATTTGCAAAGATGGTGGTGTTCTAGGAATATTCTACAGGACAGGCATTTCTCTTTGAACGTACACTTGAATGTATTCCAGGCTTTGGTTTCTGAAATTCCATAATAAATCCAGAAAGTATTGGAAATTAATTAGACGGCTTAATATTTAGCATCTTGGCACCATACAGGGAATCTTTCTGTCATCTTGAGCCTTTTAGTCCCAGCAGTATATTAAGCTGTCATTTCAGACGTGATGCAGAAGATTCTTCAAGACTTTTGGCAGTTCCAGAAGCAGACTATCTAATTCTAACCAGAGTGGAAGCCAAGATAATAATGGAACAATTTATAGCAAGCGAAGTCAATGGAACATTGGTAGACGTATTTGGTCTCTAAGAGTTTGTTTCTGCTTATGCTATTAATAGTGAAGCAGAAAACAATTGTTAAGCGATAGGACTTGTATTCATTATTTTCCATTTAGGTAGCTATACCAGGTAAATGGATAAATCGTAGATTTTCTTTAATTTGCATATTTCTCTGTAGGTGATTAAACGGATGATAAAATGCTGTTCTCTCCTCAATTGCCATACACAGGTAAGAATATGTATCCATCTATTAACTGGGAAAATTTTGAAGAGGAAAATACTACCCAAAAAGCATGTACTGCATTCATTTGGAGTGCAGTGTTAGTTTATTGTATAATCATGACATAATAACCTCATGACAAGTTATATATTAGCAAATAATTATTCTTCCAGGTGGCAATTTTGTGCCAGTTTCTTCGAGAGGTAGATTATAAAACTGCATTTAAAGCACTTCAGGAGCAAAACAGGTAAACAAGATTTTAAGTTTCATTTGTCATATAAATATAGATTAATGGCATAAAAATAACTGTAATCCTGTTTTTCAGTCATGATGCTATGGATTCTTATTACGACTATATATGGGATATTACTATCTTGGAATATTTGACATGTATCCTTTTATTTTAAAAAGCTACATGGGATTGATTTGTAACCAGAATGGCTTTAGGAATTGGCTATTATTTAAACTGGTAGTGGTAACTGCATTTATGAGAAGTGTAGCAGAGAAGCAGCACAAAATAAGGAAATCCTTTCTCTTTTAAAAAATAGCTACATTTTAAAAGATTAGGACTTTGACGCTCACTTTGCCAGAGGAAGAATTAGGCTGACATAAAGTGCAAGGAAACTGTTTCTAATGACAGAGTGGAAAGTTAAGATAAAGAATTTTAAACTGCTATTCAAATAGTCTTAAGAATTTACATTACTCTTTGCTGGAGTTTCCTAAATGGTGTTTCAGATCTTCATCACAAGCGAGGCGAAACAGACAAGAAACAAATAGCAGTAAGTTCTTACAGCTTCATATATTGAATCTCTAAGAAGAAAATTCTAAGAATTTCTACATTTAAAACATTACCCTTTCCCCAAAATTTGTGAATAAGAACTTATTATTTTTTTGTTGATCTTTGGGCACATAGATTAAAGCTATTGGACAAACGGAACTGAATTCTAGCAACCCAGAAGAAGTACTACAGCTTGCTGCTCAAAGACGAAAAAAGAAGTTTCTTCAAGCAATGGCAAAGCTTTACTTTTAGAAACTTATTTTCCTTTGCAATATAAGAAGAAAAATGTCCGTTGCAAGATATTTCAACACTTTATTTAACATGAGAATTTTTTTATAATACATATTTATAAACATACTGTGTGGTATTGTCCTATTTATAAAACATAAATTCCCTCATTTTTGCACATATACAGAATTAGATTAGCTGTTTATTGCATGTGAAAAAATAGATGTCAATTGTAATGAACAATGGCCTACTATTCAGAGTGTAGCTTTCCTTTGCATTCAAGCTGTCCTTACTGCAGTCCAGTCTTTGTTTCTCTTGCATTGTAGACAGCCAGTTTGTAGAATATATATAGTAGCACTTCATGAGGAAAGAGGTAGGATACAACAGCTGTTCACTGAAGATGTTCCAGTTTAAGTGGAAAATTCTTAAACTGCTTCTTTACCTTTAAAAGTAAAGTTTTTCAGTCTTTGCATTCACTACTTATGCTTTATTATATTAAGGCAATTTATCATTCCTTAGTTACACTAATAAGTGTATGGCAGTAGGGACGTTGGCTTAGGTTAAAAAGGTTTTTTCTTTGTGACTGCACTGATGTGCAAGCTGAAAAGTGACTCACTTTGTAGAGTCCTTAGATTCAGACTTCTTCACTCACTGTTTTATCATCACAGATCACAAGAATGTATGATCCTATGCAAAACCAGCATACACCAATAGACAATTGGCGAAACAGTACTATTAAATTCA
Organism: Erythrolamprus reginae; assembly: GCF_031021105.1. Classification (NCBI taxonomy): domain Eukaryota; kingdom Metazoa; phylum Chordata; class Lepidosauria; order Squamata; family Dipsadidae; genus Erythrolamprus; species Erythrolamprus reginae. The sequence continues at coordinate 226,771,142 of NC_091952.1, forward strand.
CAAATAACTAAATTTGATGAATTCGTTTGCATCTGTTAAAAAAATTAAAAGTTGCTTAAGACAATTTTAAGTTAAAAATCCATAGTTAATTATGAATTTAGTTAATCAGAAGTCCAATTTCTCTAGGCCTCATTGGGCTTCAAATGTAAAAGATCCAGGCCAGCTGCATGTGAATGTCCTTCAGTTGCATCAAGTGTAAATCTGTGTATATTCAGTCTTAACAAAGATCCCAGTCTTCGCACACAGGATTTTCACTTTTCAGAACTCTTTGGAGGAGTTATTATTCCTCCCGTAGATACCGGTGATAGCTGACTGGGTACCGCTACTTCATAGTTAATTTCATCCTATCCAATAAAAAGAAAAAGAAACTTGTTAATTTCATTCCATCCAGTAAAAAGAACATTATTGTGATGAAAGGAGGAAAAAAAATCTTCCTAGCCACAGTGTGTCATCTCTTTGGAAAGGTGAAATAATCACTCTGCAAGGTATTCTGGGCCAAAAGGGAATGGATGGTCCAAAGTCACTGAAAACTCCTGGGACTGAGGATGGACTTTAACCTGGGACTCACTGGATCTTGACCAACACTGGCTTTCACATATCTCAAAAAGTTATTATAAGCTTCCTATTGATGATCATTCCTTGCAAGAACAGTTTCATATGGTAGTCAAATTTACTAAGTCATCATTTAGTCATCATTAAATCAGCAGATAGTTCAGAATCCATAATGCTAGTCAAATTGTTGCATGTTTTGTCAGCAGCTGTAACTGAAGCTGGAAATCTCCACAGATGACTATATGGTGCTAACATTTTCTGCTGACAATCCTTTTGCTCATGACTATTTAAACTGAGGTTCTTTAGTTTCCAGGTATTCCTCATTCCAATGTTCTAGCAGTGTCCAGGGGGAAAGCATTTTGAAATTCCTTGACATTTCCCTGTAACTTGTCATCTAACTTGCGATCTTTTTTTTTACATGATTTTCCCGTGACTTTTAAAACATTTTAATACAGTTTGTTCCCCCCCCCAATTTATTCAGTTTTTTCCCAAATACCCTGATAATTCCCTGATATTTCCTGAACCGCCGATTTCCCTGATTTCCCTCTTTTCCAGGTTTGCTGGACACCGTGTCTAGGCCCTGTCCAGACCCTGGTAGATGGAAGTATGATTTTTGTCATCTTAGAACCATAGGAAAATGCATACTACCAGCAAATAACTCAGGGGTGGGTTCTGGCTTACCTTGCTGCCAGTTCGCTTGTTCATACATTGTGCTTTGCGCATGCGCAGTGCTAAAACCTCACCTGTGCGTGCACAAAAGCAAAACACAGCTGCGTGTGTGCAGAAGCTAAAAACAAAATGATACTACTTATGGCGCCAACAAGAGCTGGTTCAAGGGCGTGTCCAGCTGGCCATCGCTGCTGGTTTGGCGAGCATGGGAAATTCCCACTCCCCATTTTATAGAACTGGTCTGAACTGGTAGGAACCACCTCTGAAGTAACTATATTAGGTAGGAAATATATAAATAAGCATTCTTCTAATTCCAAGAAAGTATAATCATAGTGGAAGACCAAACACATTTAAAGAGGGAAAATTCATTCTTACCAACATATCCAAATAGTTTGTATGGGTTTGTATGTTATGTCTATCTTCCAATGCAATCTTCTTGAAATTTTTCAATTTCACTGGTATTTTCTTTGCTACTTTGAAAAATGGTTCCATCCACTCTACGCATTCTGCAATATTAGCCCAATCCAATCCTAAAAACAAAGTGAAACAATTTACTGTAGCTATCTGAAATACTTGACATCTGTGATATACTAATGTCTCAAAGCTTCCTGTTTATTTTTTACTTCTGTTAATTTGCAAAGCTGGAAGAAGCTTTTGCATTGCTCTTACACGGAAGCCTCTTCTAGTCACTGTAAGTGCAGGACAGTTTTGCCTCGGTCTTCTTTTAGCAATCTCTAGCACCCACCAATATCTGGCCTGCCAAAACACTCAAACATCTCTTCACTATTGCAAGCAAAGGAACAAAAGCAGCATGGCGCTCAGCTATCACTGAAATGAAGTGTCCTGTGAAGATCTGAATAATTATTTTACATATAATAAAATACACCCGCAAATGCAATATAACAGGAAGTAAGTCGTTGGAATGGAAATATAATTGAAAATTAACATTTATATAGTCTGACACTTAATAGAATAAAACACTTCTTATTCCCTGGCTAGTCATGTTTATTTGGGACTAATCACTATTGGATTTTAATGTGAATCATATAAATCATAGGAGTATATTCATCTAATGAATAGTAAAAAGATTTACACCAAAATGGAACAACTGAGAAAAGGACTACACAAGAGAACTATTTGCAAAGGTTCAAAATAAAAAAAGTTCAAAAGGGCAAAAATTTTCTCATGAAAACTGAATAGAATTGCAAACATTGTGAATCAAAGTTTAAAAAATGAAGGTGAAGGAGGAGAATGCAGAAAGAAATATGGCTATTTTCTCTTAATACTCTAAATTATTGCATATCAGTGAGCAGAGCAAGGAAACTATCCAAGAGCCCAAAGAAGAAAAGTGGAAAATAGTTAGTCATATTTTCCCCTCATTCTTTACATTATTTTCTCCATCAAGTGTTCAAGGCAAAAGAGAAAAAGCATTTTTAATCCTTTGCTGTTCTAGGGCCTATATGTGTGGCTTTTTAAATTTGTAACTAAAACTAGATAGAGAAAATGCTTCCTTCGTTCAAAAGATAACTATATAATGATATTGCTATAAACAACATTAAAAATAATATATACCATTCCAAAAAAAAGTATACAATTTTTTAAAGAGTTTACTGGATTTCTCTTGAGATTTAATTATTCGATATTTAAACTTCTTAGGTGTGTTCAAAATCAATACATGTAGAAAATGCAACAGAATCTTCAAAAAGAAAAATGGCTTCTAAAGTAAGTGTGAGAATTTGTACTGTGTTAAAAACTGGACAGTAATTTTGCTTTTTACCCTCTTTTGGATTGCATGGTATAGTGAAACAATTCTGATGGCTTCTGAAGAGAGAACAATATAAGAAAAAAATAGAGAGGATATTTTGTTTTTGAAGGGGAAATATATATTCACGTGCATCTTATTGGTAGCTTATTAAAGAGCTACTTTTCCTATAATCCTGCAGCTTTCATTAACATAATCTGAGGAAATGATGTGATTGAATTGGAAGTGTGATTCCTTGACAGATGAATTTCCTAAGTATTATTAACCCGACAAACTGAAAAAAGAATTTGGCACTTCATTTCCCACAAACATTTCCCCTTAATTCTGTGCAGGAATCTGTTTGGAAGATCTCCTGTTTGTCTTCATGATTTCCTTCCATGAGCTTTATTAAAAGACGATGAACGAAAACATTTAGATGCCATTTTTCTAGAACAGTGGTTTTCAACCTTTTTTGAGCTGCGGCACATTTTTTACATATACAAAATCATGGGGCACATTGAGCAGGGGGGGAATGGGGGGGCTAAAAAAAGTTTGGACAAAAAAATTCTCTCTCTTCCTCCCTTTCACTCTATTTCTCTCCCTCTTTCTCTCTTCCTTCCTTCCTCTCTCTCCATCCCTTTCTTTCTCTCTTCCTTCCTTCCTCTCTTTTTTGCTCTCTCCCTCCTTCCCTCCCTCTCTTTCTCTCTTGCTTTCTTTCTCTCTCTTGCTTTCTTTCGCTCTCCCTTTCTCTTCCTTCCTCTCTCCATCCCTCTTTCTCTCTTCCTTCCTTCCTCTCTTTTTTGCTCTCTTTCTCTCTCCCTCCTTCCTTCCCTCCCTCCCTTTCTCTCTCTCTCTTTCTCTCTTTCTTTCTTTCGCTCTCCCTCTTTCTCTCTCTTGTGGAGCTTCACGGCACACGTGACCATGTCTTGCGGCACACTAGTGTGCCACGGCACACTGGTTGAAAAACACTGTTCTAGAAGATCTATGTGCTCACTCTTCAATTAACTGAGAAAACACAGAGTTAGGATGGGAGGGAGATACTATAATTCATCACTTTTATTATCATGTCATGAATATGCCAAATTTATTGAATATTGTGCCCCTCATTGTCTTATGACTCTTGCAGACTCACATACATTAATTTCCTAAAACGAAAATTAAAAAAAACACCAATTATTCATAGTTTACCATACCTGAAGCCTTCTTTACTACTAGTTCTGAGGTATGATAGCAGAGGGCAGCAGCTGCCAATATCCTATATTGAAAATCCAGAGAATTGACATCTAGAATACAGAGATCTAAAAGCTGTGGAATGACATACGTATCATTAGAAACAACTTTACATCAATTGTTGTTCATATAAGCTCAGTATAAAATCGATAATATCTTTTCTACATTTTTAATATTAGAAAAACTCTGATTTACTGGCTCATTAAATCTGCATTTGACTCACAGCCTATATTTGTACTGTGGGTCTGCCTCCCAATCAGTGTTAATTTCTCATGCAAAGCTGATGGTAACTGAAGCCGAGCACCACAGAGCAGCTCATTAGGGCTCACAACTTTCATACATCAAAGCCCAGTCAAGTGGGTGTTTTGCTTTCCCGCCTACAGTAGTCTGCAATTTGGTTGGAGGCTTAGATTTTCTATCCACTTACCTACTCTCTTCATTTTAGTAGATCTATCTAGATTCAGTTTATTGAATTAAATAAATTATGCATCTGCCTTAAGTTGAAACTTAGCCAGTGGTTAAACAGATTTCAGACTTGCAAGTTAGAAACATAGAAGACTGATGGTAGAAAAAGACCTCATGATCCATCTAGTCTGCCCTTATACTATTTTTTGTATTTTATCTTAGGATATGTTTATCCCAGGCATGTTTAAATTCAGTTACTGTGGATTTACCAACCACGTCTGCTGGAAGTTTGTTCCAAGGATCTACTATTCTTTCAGTAAAATAATATTTTCTCATGTTGCTTTTGATCTTTCCCCCAACTAACTTCAGATTGTGTCCCCTTGTTCTTGTGTTCACTTTCCTATTAAAAACACTTCCCTCCTGAACCTTATTTAACCCTTTGACATATTTAAATGCTTCGATCATGTCCCCCCTTTTCCTTCTGTCCTCCAGACTATACAGACTGAGTTCATGAAGTCTTTCCTGATACGTTTTATGCTTAAGACCTTCCACCATTCTTGTAGCCCGTCTTTGGACCCGTTCAATTTTGTCAATATCTTTTTGTAGGTGAGGTCTCCAGAACTGAACACAGAGTTCTTCTCTGCTCTTTGACTGAGAGTCAGAGATCAAGGCATAAATGTAGAATTAAGGTATTTTGAGCCAAAGGTTTTATTTTTAGTGTCTTAGCTAACTTAGTGTAAAGCTGTCTCCCAGCTTTCTTCTTTTGGAAAGGGAATCATTCGCTTTTACTACGAAGTCAGGAACATTTGTATATCTTAAATGTATCGGTGTTTATTGAAACGGATGTCCAAGACAGGATTTCCTTGGGTACCATTTGTTGGAAGTCAAAGGAAAGGGAGGGTTTTGCTTTCTCTTTCTGCACAAGATCCCCATGTACAACTGGTGGGTCACTGTGAGACACAGAATGCCAGGCTCGATGGGCTTTGCCCCAATTCAGCATGGCTCTTCTTATGTTATGTTCTTATCAGAGGTGGTATTCAACCAGTTCGCCCGAACCCGTAGCAGAAATTGCTCCCGGCTCTATGCCATCCTATTTAGGCACATTTTGAAGTCGCATGTATGTGTGCAAGTCACGCTTACATTTGCAAACTGGTAAGGAAGGTAAGTGAATACCACCTCTGTATCTGATGTAAATCAAACAAAAATCTACCTGTAAATACGTTATATAACTATGAACTACAATTATAGCTTGTTTAATACATGGAGGTTAACAGGTAATGCTATCTTTCTTTGTCACATTCCAAAGAAAGTTAAAACTGGTTCCTTGCATCTACATTACATACAATATATATAAAATAAAGGGAACACTTAAACAACACAATATAGCTCCAGGTAAATCAAACTTCTATGAAATCAAACTGTCCACTTAGAAAGCAATGCTGATTGACAATCAATTTCACATGTTGTCAGCACATTCAACGTTGTACAGAACAAAGTATTCAATGAGAATATTTCATTCATTCAAATCTAGGATGTTCTTTGAGTGTTCCCTTTATTTTTTTGAGCAGTGTGTGTGTATATACTTATACTTAATTTTAAAAATTCAGCAAAAACGTGATACATACACACACACATACTGTACATTCATTTTAAACAACTGCTGACTGCTGTAAAATATCTTTAGAATATAGTTTTAAGAAAAATTAGGCTGTAAAAGAATCTCCCCAAAAAAGAAACATTTCTTAGCTCGAGAACAATGCATCAGAGGTCATACAATGAAAGAGACATGCAATTAAAAAAGAAGCATGGATACAGCATAAAACGGTTGCATATTATGGCTTCCTGTCCTTCATTCTTAATGCTATCTAGAATGACAATAGTTTGACTGTCAGTAATATCAGTGGTTCCCCCAGTTTTACATGCCATGCAAGCTGTAACAGAAACCTACCTGTGCTATTTCAATAAACTTTTCCTGAGAATATTGAGGTAGCAGCACCTTGGGAACATCCTTCACTGCATCCACTTGAAGATAAAGGTTCAGCCAGGAGATTACAGTCACTGGGCACAACTCCCACTTAAGAGCCTACAAATATTAAAACAATGTTTAGAGGGCTGTCTATTGCAGAGGTCAATGACTGGTGGTCTGCAGACTACTGATGATCCATTGAAAAATTTTGGTGGTCGACGGTGCAATTAGGTGGAGGAGCTGCTCCAGGATGGCCAATGGCTAGTCCTGTGATCAGAGCTCTGGAATATGGGTCTGGCCAGGAAACTCATGGGGAGGCTGGAAATCTCTGCCACAGAGGGAGGTACATGCAACTTGCAACTTTCCAGATGATGAATGGGCAAGAGGTAAGCAGCGTTCACCAGCCGGAACGAGATAATGGTGCTGCTGTGTCAGTTACATATAGTTATATCTAGAATCAGACCACTAGCATGAACAATTCCTAGTCCTAATTCTTCTTTATTTCAATAATGACAGTTACATTTTCTTCCATCAACTATTACCCTGGAAAAAATAAATGTGTTTAAATCGCTTTTCTTTTAAAGAGGATTTTTCCCAGGTGATTAATAGTATACAACTTTAAGGCAAGAATTAAGACCCAGCATTTATAAATCAGTATTTAAAAGCTTTTCAGATAAGAGGTTGGTAAATTTATTATGGCATTTCAGAAACCAAAACCTGGAATACATTCAAGTGCACATTCAAAGAGAAATGCCTGTCCTGTAGAATATTCCTAGAACACCACCATCTTTGCAAATCAGATTAACCCTAGAGGGGAAAGGACCCATCTGCCCCAGCATGAAGTAGCCAGTGGACACTGGGCAGATCTTGTTCTCCCATCAATCATCTGACTGCTACCAACAAGCACCAAAGCAGGTCAGATCTGATGCATCCTGAATCCAGCCAGTTGCTCTCAAGTAAGGCGAAACTGCTATTACAGCACCAATGCAACTCAGGTCTTACGGATGTCTTACGGAAGAGCTGGAAGTGAAGTGGTGTATAAGTCTAAGTGCTATTGCTATTGCTAATTTGTAGTATATCAGTCCTAGAAAGAAGAGTTCAAATTGTTTTGTTACCTTTAATATAATTAGTTCCATCCTTATAATGTCATCTTCACTGCAAGCACCATCAGTAACATAGGCAAACTCCTGCAGTTTAGGAGCATATATCTCCTTTAAAAAAGAAGAAATAGTGTTAAAACAGACTTTGCAGAACTGATGATTAGAATTTTCTACATCCCTATGCAGTATAAATATATATATATTAGTTTTACAACTTAGAAGAAACTCAATTCAGTTACTGATATTTTTAATTTCCCACAGAAAACATAACTGGCTACATAGATACAATCTATTGTATAAAACAGTGGTGCTCCTATGCAATCCCTAATATATCAGAAACCCACTAATAATTCTCCTTGTTCTGCCCTAACTTTGCAACAACAAAAAAATCAATCTACAAATAACTGTTGTCCATGTTAGGATATCTATTCCTAAATTGCACCAGCTTTCCAATTTTTTAGAAATCTGAGTTACCGTATTTAACCTAAATGAGTTTCAATATACTGAGTAAAATGACACGGCAAATCGGCAATATGTATCATATGCATTATCTTCCCAAATTAAAAAAAATCAACTAGGTAGACATCTTAAAAGCTGACTATAAGTGCTTTGTTTTTAGTAAATCTAGGTCAGAAATATCCCTAAAGACTATGAAAGGGGAAACATTTGGATATTTTCAGGAAATTTCCTGAAATACTTTTACTTTCAGAAGAGACTATTTTTATCTGATCTCAAACCCAGTCACGTGAATAAGAACCCATCACACTTCTATTAGTTGCAGAGCCTGTTTCTTACTTTGTAAACAAATTCACTAAATCTACCCAATACTTCCTCAGGTGTCATTAGATTTTTGCAAGTTATATGAGTTATGTACTGGGGATTAGGCCTTATGTTTTTTTATTTGACTGAAAATTAGATATTTAAAACCTTTTTTATTAGTCTGCTTGCTTGCTTGCAAGTCAGATTTTACTCCTGGTGACTCCAAGAAAAACTGGAGAGCCACTTTGATGTAGTGGTTGACGGTGCTGGCCTAGAAACCAGGGGACTGTGAGTTCTAGCCCCATTTTAGGCATGAAAGTTGGCTGGGTGATTTTGGGACAATCATTCACTCTCAGCCCAAACTACCTCACAGGATTATTCTGAGGAAAATAAAATATAATAAAATATCTGTAAAAATGTATTGCATGTCTCTACTCACCTCAAGCTTAGAAGCAATGAACAGGGCTGTAATTCCTATAAGCTGAAGCATGGTTTTATTTATGTCCTTCTGAGTCAACATAAACCTATCAAAAAAGTCTTGGGCCAAATAGAATGTTTCTCTATGAAGTGTGTATACTTCACAAACCTGTAATGAAATGCATAGCAAACAACATTTTGAATAGTTGGTGAAAAATTCATTTTGATATTACATGCCCTTAATTTTAAATAAAAATTAATAAGGTGGAAAATATTTTTGCTTGATTTTGTTCTAATAATTCTTCACATGCAAAGCAAGCATACCTGGAACTATGGAATTATTATTAATACTTTTCATGTTGTTATTGCAGTGCCTTTTCTGTTGCCTGCCTTTCTCTCCCCCCACCTCTCTCTCCATGTGCGTATGTGTTTAACATAAAATCCTATATATGCAGGTTTGATTCCTCAATCACATAATGGTTTCCAATACATGAAACATTTAAAGTTGCAAGCTTGCAAGTATTCCTTTATAGATGACTTGCTGATGCATGTAGTTTAAGGAGAGAAGTCAAGCAAACAGGTAGGTGGAGTTCACAAAACACCTTTCTTTCTTGCTACTTTACTGAACAGATTTGATTGTAAAATCCACCTTTCTCTTTTACTAAAGTTCTAGAAGAAATGTTAAATACTTAATTTAAAACTGGTGCTTTAACTTAACAAGGAAAATATACATTGTTAAAAGTAAACAAATTAAATGCTTAAGATTCTTGGACATTATGCTGTTCCGTCAGTGTTGTTTTACAATCTTATTTCGTTACTTACCTCTAGAAGCCAATCCAGTAGGACTGATCTCATATGTGGCTGTAGATTTGTGTGTAGTGTTGTGAAATGTTTGCAGTGAGAATATTTGTTTTCTTTTTTGAGAATGTTGAACCAAACATCTCTAGAACTTCCCCAACTAAAATTAAGATAAATAATAAAATTTCAGATAAAAGAAAAAGCAAACGTGCTAATTTGCTTTGGCACAAGTATTTGATTCTGAAACTAAGTGCTTCTGTTTATTTAGTGAACCCAATTTATTATTTTTAAATACTAAAGCAAAACATTTTAACAGTGATTCTGTTAAATGCTATGAAATTAAGTGCCATTTTATTTATTGAATTTCCTAGTTGTTTTTCAATACTGTTATCTTTCATAAATACAAAAAAGCCAGAAGAAAAATAAACAGACATTTCACTTGATACAAAACTGAAACACAGAAGACTGTTATTCGCAAAAGCAGAAAACAAAAAAATAGCTTGAGCAAGATCAAAACACATATTCTATGCAAAGCTATAGCTTATCCTGGATTTTTGAGAAATTATATACCTAAATTCTACTGTCTACTTAAAAATAGAATGTTTATTACAGCAACCATACCAAAATATAGTAAGTCCCACATTTGAAAAATCAGTTAACTGTTTTATTTACACTTGAATCCTCAGAACAAAAAATTGTCATATTGGTCAGTTTTAACAACAAAACAGATCACTTAATGACAATTTCATCTTTTAAAAGAGAGATTGCAAGAAGAGATGCTTTATTTGTTATATATGCACTCAGAGCTCCCATTTTCACTCTCAAAATGAAGGGTGGTGGTGGTACAACAACCATATTGAGAAAATGCAGCTGTTATTTTCAAGTGTTGTTCCTGGAATGAAAGATCATCAAGTGACTACAAGCAGGTAGTTTTATCCTGGCAAATAGTCAATTACATTCCAAAGTGCACTTGTCCAATCAAGATTTTAGATTTTAGCATTATCTTTGAAAACTTAGACCAACACCAAAACTTTTAAAACAGCTGCACTGGTGGGTTCTTTATTATGTTCCATATATCACTGGAGCCAAGTTAAGTGTGACCCTTTTATATACCCTCCTTAGCAATAGTTATACAGGAAACACATTTTGACTGCCCAACTCTGCACAGAACCATAAGTGCTAGCCAAAACACTGCTGATTCCAAGCATGATTTATTTATCAATCTTTTTGAATTGTTAGGCACATTGTCCAAATGCAGTATGACATTACTTTTATAGAACGGAACGGAACAGAACAGAACAATTTATTGGCCAAATGTGATTGCACATACAAGGAATTTGTATTTGGTGCATATGCTCTCAGTTTACATAAAAAGACAAGAATCATAAGGTACAACACTTAATGATAGTCATAGGGTACAAGTAAGCAATCAATCATACTAGGAAACAATATAAATCATAAGAATATATGCAACAAAGTTAGTCATGCAATTATAAGTGGAAGGAGATGAGTGATACGAACGATGAGAATATTAATAATAATAGTAATGCAGACTTCATGAATAGTTTGACAGTGTTGAGGAAGTTACTTGTTTAGCAGAGTGATGGCGTTCAGGGAAAAAGTGTTCTTATGTCTAGTTGTTCTGGTGTGCAGTGCCCTATAGCGTCGTTTCGAGGGTACGACAGTGATGGCGAACCTATGGCACGGGTGCCACAGGTGGCATGTGGAGCTACATCTGCTGGCACGCAAGCTGTTGCCCTAGCTCAGCTCCAATATGCACGTGTGTGCTGGCCAGCTGATTTTTTGCTCACAAAGAGGCCCTGAGAGGGCATAAGTTCTGGGCACTTATATCTCAGAGGACCTCTCATGGACTATGAATGTTAATATGCTTGTAAAGAAGGCACAAAAGAGGCTGCACTTCCTGAGAATGCTCAGGAAGGTAAAATGATCTCAGCATCTACTGTTGTCCTACTATCGCAGCACCATTGAGAGTGTGCTGACATACGGCATTCTAGCTTGGTATGGGAGCAGCTCTGTAGTGAACAAAAAAGCTCTACAGAGAATTATTAAAACTGCCCAGAACATCATTGGGCTCCAGCTACCCGCCCTGGATGACATCTTCACATCTCGCTGTTCTAGGAAGGTGCATACCATTCTCAAAGACTCTTCTCATCCTGCTTACAATCTTTTTGAACTGTTACCTTCTGGCAGAAGATACAGAACAACTAGAACTCGGACCACACGTTTCCTGAATAGTTTTTATCCCAGAGCTATACTCACACTTAACAACGAACTAAAGGGTCACCATCAGTGAACTGTTGGACAATATTACTAGGTCTGTCATGTAGATGTTTGAGTGGTTCAGGCTGGGGAATTTGTAGTGGGTGGGACATTTTATTCTATTTTTATTCCTTTTTTTAATTTACCTATTCTGACTTTATGTATGGTGGGACTGGTCTCTGGGTGTCACACGACTTTGGTTGCCAATGACAATTCGTTGTTTTGACAATGACAATAAATTTATTATTATTATTATTGGCTTCCAGAGAGCCTCCAGGGGGATAGGGGAGGGTGTTTTTATCCTCTCCTGGCTCCAAGGAAGCCTTTGGAGCCTGGGAGGGCAAAATATGAACCTACTGGGCTCACCAGAAGTTGGGAAACAGGCCATTTCTGGCCTCCAGAAGGCCTTTGGGGGGGGGGGGACTGTTTTCGCCCTCCCCAGGTGCTGAATTATGGGTGTGGGCACCTGGGCATGCGTGATAGTGCAGGCCCATGCTCTTTTGGCACCCAAGGGAAAAAAAGATTCGCGATCACTGGGACAGGAGTTGAAACAATTTAAGTTCAGGATATGAGGGGGTCTGTTAACAGTGGTGGGATTCAAAAAATGTTTTACTACCAGTTTTGTGACATGGCTTGGTGAGCATGGCAGGGAAAGGATACTGCAAAATCCCCATTTCCTCCAGATCAGCTGGGACTCAGGAGGCAGAGAATAGATACGGGCGGGGCCAGTGGTGGTATTTAGCAGTTTTCCAAACTACTCAAAATTTCTGCTATCGGCTCTCCAACATTGATCAGAACCTGCTGACTACTACCTCTGCTCTGTAAATATTTTCACCGCCATCTTTTTGACTTGTGGATTATACAGGTACTCAATGGAAGACAGGGTACTTCAAGCCTATTAAAACCTACTGTATCTAAGTAACGTTATACGTCTTTCTTTTAGGCAACACATACTTAGGTACAGTTTAACCATAGCTATGTATGAGGCTTTCTGAAGGGATATCCTACTTTCTCCATTGATATATCAATACGTAGCAATATTTCTAATAAATTTTCTGCACATCTAGCTTACCTAAGATCCGGTAAGGGTGATGGATTTATGAAGAGATTTCTAAACCTGTATTTTTTGAATCTGGAAAAGTCCGTAGTTGTACTTTCTTTGTGTGGAGTTTCAATTATTATGCAAGGAGATACACCGCCTGATATTGTGGATGGCCAACAGCTCTAAAAAATAAGATAATAATGCAGTTTTCAGATAGTTTTTTGGCAAACAGCAATGTCTTCATCCCACCATTGAAAAACACATTTTTAAATATGAATTTATGTCACTCATATTATGTTATCAGCCATACTTATTCTAAGTAAGCAATTATATTCTGGGAACTAAAATGCAATGTTACCTTACTGAAAAATGGTCTTCATAAACAAATTATAACATTAAAAGCATGTCATGCCTTCCCTTCTTACACATTCATTAAAACTAGATTTTGCCAATACAGGAAAGAATAAAATCTTCCCTTTGAATCCACACATACTTTCTAAATTACCACATTCTGAAGAACTGAATCCCATTATATTTCAAAGCAGTATTATACAGAACAACCATACCTTAATTTCATATTGATATCCCACATTTTCTTCATCTATCTTCGAGTCCTTTGGAAAACAAACAAAAACCATTAATACTTAAGCAGCAATGAACTAATATCCAGTTCCTCCTATTCGTCAAGAGCTTCTCAAACAATTTATTTATTTATTTATTTATTTGTTTGTTTGTTTATTTATTAGATTTGTATGCCGCCCCTCTCCGTAGACTCGGGGCGGCTCACAACATACAATAAAACAATTCACAACAAATCTAATAAATTTAAAACATTTTAAAAAACCATTATTAAACCAGACATACACACAGACATACCATACATAAATTGTATAGGCCCGGGGGAGGGGGGAATGCCTCAATTCCCCCATGCCTAACGGCAGAGGTGAGTTTTAAGGAGTTTACGGAAGTCAAGGAGGGTGGGGGCAGTTCTAATCTCCGAGGGGAGCTGGTTCCAGAGAGTCGGGGCCGCCACAGAGGAGGCTCTTCCCCTGGGACCTGCCAGACGACATTGTTTAGTCGACGGGACCCAGAGAAGGCCAACTCTGTGGGACCTAACCGGTCGCTGGGATTCGTGCGGCAGAAGGTGGTCCCGGAGATATTCTGGTCCGATGCCATGAAGGGCTTTATAGGTCATAACCAACACTTTGAATTGTGACCGGAAATTAATCGGCAACCAATGCAGACTGCGGAGTGTTGGTGCAACATGGGCATACCTAGGGAAGCCCAGGATTACTCTCGCATTCTGCACGATCTGAAGTTTCCGAACACTCTTCAGAGGTAGCCCCATGTAGAGAGCATTACAGTAGTCGAATCTGGAGGTGATGAGGGCATGAGTGACTGTGAACAGTGCGTCCTGGTTTAAATAGGGCCGTAACTGGTGCACCAGGCGAACTTGGGCAAACGTCCCCCTTGCCACAGCTGAAAGATGGTTCTCTAGTCTAATGTGAGCTGTGGATCGAGGAGGGACCCTCGCTGAGGGGGTCAATAATCCCCCCCCCCAGGGTTATGGACGGACAGATGGAATTGGGGCCCAGCAACAAAAAAATAAGGTTTTAAATGCATGGCTTGTTGTTCAAAATATTTATCAGATCCTGATATTTATCCAACTTTGTTTCATGATTATTAAACAGCTGTACATATACTTTCTTTAATCAAAAAGGAAATAAAATAATGTAAGGATTTTTTTGCAATCAAGTAAGGTCAATCTCATATTAATAGGTAAAGGGGATTCTTTTTTACGTTGTCAAATATTTCCATTGGATGTGCGAATATGGCTACTGCCATATACTTGAGTTTTCCCTGACAAGTGTCACTTTAAAGTGAAATCGGGGCAGTAGAAAAAGCAGGTCCAGGTCATGGTTAAAGTGTCAGATTTTATTGAGGAAGACATGTACTCAGGGTCCCACTCAATCAGATTTCATTATTGTTATTATTATTGTTGTTGTTATTGTTATTAATTAGATTTGTATGCCGCCCCTCATCACAATGGGCTTACAAAAGTGGCAATAAAACAAATACAGAATCTTAAAACTGCAAACATTCATCCAAGATTCATCCAATACCATCAGCATTACCAGCCGGAGCAGAGTGTTAACCCTCAACAGGCCCAGGCGTACCGGCAAAGGCATGTTTTAAAAGCTTTTGAAAAGGCCAGGAGTGTAGGGGCAGTGTGAATCTCTGGAGGGAGTTGATTCCAGAGGACCGAAGCCACCACAAAGAAGGCCCTTCCCCTCTGGCCCCGCCAGCCAGCACTACTTGGCTGACAGGAACTGGAAGAGGCCAACTCTGTGGAATCTGACCAGCGGCTGGGATATATGAGGTCCAGTAGGTAATCTGGTTCTAAGCCATGTAGGGCTTTATAGGTAATAACCAACACTTTAAATTGTGTTCGGAGTCCAAACGGTAGCCAGTGCAGCTCACGGAGTGATGATGATATATGTGTATATTTGGTGAACCCATGATGGCTCGCACGGCTGCATTCTGGACTAACTGCAGTCTCCTAACGTTCTTTAAAGGTAGCTCCATGTAGAGCACATTGCAGTAATTGAGCCCCAAGGTGATGAGGGCATAAGTGGCTGTGAGAAGGGACTCCCAATCCAAATAGAGTCACAACTGGTGCACCAGGCGGACCTGGGCAAATGTCCCCCATGCCACAGCTGAGAGATGTTGTTCCAGCATCAGCTGTGGATCAAAGAGGACTACCAGGTTGCGGACTTACTCTGAGGGGTCAGATGTTCCCCTCCCAGAGTAATGGAAGGACAGGTGGAATTGTCCTTGGGAGGCAAAACCCACAGCCACTCCAGGGGTTGAGCTTGACCCTGTTGACACCCATCCAGACCCTCACAGCCTCCAGACACATCATCTCCACTGCTTCACTGAATTGATCCGGGGTGGAGATGTACAGCTGAGTGTACTGTTGGAAACTCACCCTGTGTCGTCAGATGATCTCACCCAGCAGTTTCATGTAGATGTTAAACAGTAGGGGGGAGAGAACCAACCCCTGAGGCATCCCATAAAGGAGGGGCCTAGGAGTGATCTCTGATTTCCCCACCAACACCAACTGAGACCAACCAGAGAGGAAGGAGAAGCTCTGCAAAACGGTGCCTCATGCCCAACCCCCAAAGTCAGCGCAGAAGGATACCATGGTCGATGGTATTAAAAGCTGCTGAGAAGTCAAGAAGCACCAGAATAGAGGAATAACCTCTATCCCAGGCCAGCCAGAGATCATCCATCAGTTTTGGTGCTGTAGCCGAGTTTGAAATCAGACTGATAAGGGTCCAGGTAATTGGCTTCATCCAAGGACTATAGGAGCTGGAACGCCACCACCTTCTCAACAACCTTCCCTAAAAAGGGAAGGTTGGAGACAGGACGAGTTATTCAAAGTAGCCAGATCCAGGGAAGGCTTCTTAAGGAGAGGACGCACTACTGCCTCCTTTAAAGGGGACAAGAAGGACCCCTCCATCAGCAAAGTTGTATTTATTTATTGGACTTGTGGAGGGGGTCTTTGGTCACCACCTGGATCCAGCCTTGTGTCACCTCCCTGCTGGTCGAAACTAGCCAAGAGGGACACGGGCCAAAAAACAAGTGGAGGAGTTCAGAGCTCCCTTGTCATTTAGGACGCACTACCGCCTCCTTTAAAGGGGATGGAAAGGACCCCTCCATCAACGAAGCGTTGGTCATCACCTGGATTCAGCCTCATGTCACCTCCTTGCTGGTCGAAACTAACCAAGAGGGACATGATGATGATTAACTGGGTTGAGTGTGTACGAGTCCATAGTTTTGATTTTATGATATGGATTATTTTACATTAATGTTTTAATTGACTTTTTAAATTTAATATTAGATTTGTTATGTACTGTACTACTGTTATGTTGTGATCCGCCCCAAGTCTTCGGAGAGGGGCGGCATCCAAATCTAATACTGTAAATTATTATTATGAGTCCAACTAACAGGTGGAGGAGTCCAGCACTCCCTTGTCATTTAGGACACACTACCGCCTCCTTTAAAGGGGACGGAAAGGACCCCTCCATCAACGAACCGCTGGTCACTGCCTGGATCCAGCCTTGTGTCACCTCCCTGCTGGTCGAAACCAGCCAAGAGGGACATGAGTCCAATAAACAGGTGGAGGAATTCAGCGCCCCCTTGTCATTCAGGACGCACTACCGCCTCCTTTAAAGGGGATGGGGAGGACCCCTCCATCAACGAACCGTTGGTCACCGCCTGGATCCTCGTGTCACCTCCCTGCTGGTCGAAACCAGCCAAGAGGGACATGAGTCCAATAAACAGGTGGAAGAGTTCAGCGCTCCCTTGTCATTCAGGACGCACTACCGTATCCTTTAAAGGGGATGGGAAGGACCCATCAACAAACCGTTGGTCACCGCCTGGATCCAGCCTCATGTCACCTCTCTGCTGATCGAAACCAGCCAAAGGGACACAGGTCCAATAAACAGGTGGATAAGCTCACAGCTCCCTTGTCATTCACTTATCCTTGCATAAGGTCACCCCAGTTCATACATCATCTTTTTTCTATGTGTGACTCTTAAAATTCCAACCCACCTGCATCGATTTCCTTTTTCTGTTCTGAAGTGACAATGGGACCTCCAGGTCTTCTGGAGGTGTGACCTGGCATGGCTGATGCAGTTTAGCTTGCAAACGGCTACTGCAGAAAAGAAAGATGTTTTATTCCATCAGAGACATAGAAGAGTACACCGATTTACTTGCATTGTATAATTATAAAAGTGATCATTACCTTCGTCGGGACATCTTATTGGAAATTCCAGATTATTTCCTGCAAATAACAGAAGGATCAGATGTTAATTCAAAGCCACAGTTTCTACGTTAAACACTAGCTTGTGAAAATTCCGGGCTTCAATTACTTATTCTGAAAAATTGCTTCATTTGGTGTACCCCATAAGTTAGGGAACTTGTTTTTATGTATGCATGCAAGTTGCATACTGCACTAACACTTGCTACAGTAACATAAAGGACAACAAACAAGGGACCAATGCACAAATTTCCGTCACATCAGATTAACAGAGTTGGAAAGGACATTTTAGATCATCTAGTCCGACCACCCCCTCTCCGTCCAAGCAGGAATACATTCAAATATATGCTTCTGAAATCCAGGTTCTGAAATATACAACCACAACAAACAAGTGCTGCGCAGAAAGGCAGGCTCCTGTTTCTCCTGAAAAGCCTTGGAAAGTTTGGAAAATTAATTGGGCAAACTGCCCATACCAGTCATGTTTCATCCTGGAAAAATTCTGCATTCCTGAATCAGGCATGAATTGAATTGGGAGACTGGCACACTGTCTCAAGCTAAGATAACAGATTTCTCTAAACCAGTATTTCTCAACCATAGCAGCTCGAAGATGTGTGGACTTCAGCTCTCAGAATTAGTGGCTGAGCAATGAATTGAATTATTATTGATTCAAAATTATTGGCTCTCAGAATTATTGGCTGGGTTTAAATCCGCATACTTTTGAAGCTGCCAAGGCTGAGAAACACTAGTCTAACCCCTTAGAAATGTGATGGCAAACCTCTGGCACCCCACCCCAGCTCCACCCCAGCCCGGCTCCACCGTGCATCCACACAGCTCCCGCTGTCTGGTCTTCAGTCTCTGCCATGCATGTGGGGAGGCAGGGCGCATGCACAGGGGCGCTCGCATTGCATTTGGAGAATTCGCGTATGCATGCTCCCCCATACCCTGTTTTGGGCCTGGAAGGCCTCCTGCACCAACCTGGAAGCCAAAAATGGGTGAGGGAGATGGGCACATGCATGGGGGGGATGGGGGACAGGGCAGATGAAGGGGGGCAGGGCACTTGCATTGCAATTTGGGGGTGCGCGCCTGCGCATTGGGCACTCAGCACGAAAAAGGTTCCCCATCCCTGCCTTAGAAGTAAAAATCGCCTTTCCATCCTTTCCAAGAAATCTAGTCAATTCCAGGTTCGCCCACTTCCATTTATTGCCTCACAGTAGCCATTTTGTACTACATTTTAAAGATCCTGCTTTTTGAGGCACTTTTTCTTTCTTTTCTCGAAAGCAACGACAAATATTACCATTGCCCTGTACAGTTATGAGTTACAATGAAGTGAGAATTTTATAATCCAACATTAAGTGATACAGATACATAGGATATACTGAAAATCTAAGAACTGCCACAACTGTACCTTCATTAAGAGCGAGGGGGGGGGGGTGTTTGTTGTACCTGAAACTTTTCTAGGCACAGAAATAAATACATACTGACTACTGTAATCAGTAATCATATTATCAAATATTAACATTCTGTAGCCTTTATATTTTATCTATTATTATGGTGGTTCACTTATGACTACAAAACAGATACATTGTGATTTTCTCCTGTTCAGCAAACCCAAAACAAAAAAAAACTTCGATTATTCCTTCCCCCCCGCCCCCAAACCAGCCCTTCTTTCTTTCCCCTGGGCGGGAAGGGGCCCGATCCTGCCGTTCGCTCTTCCAATTCCCCCCGTTTCTCCGCTCTTAACAGCCCCGCGCCAATTTGCAGAGAGCGGGTAAAGTGAAGAAGGCGGGCAACAGCAGCAGCGAGCAGCCTTCATTCTCTGGCGCGTCCTCCCAAATGTCCACCCGAGTCCCGATTGTCGCCGCTCTTCAGCCGGCGTGAGGTTGCTGGATCCGGGGGTGGTGGTGTTGAAGTAAACGGGGTTCAATAATAACCCCCTTGTGGGGGGGGGGGGAATCTCGCAAGCGGGAACCGGGCTGTGGTGGAAACACCCCTTTAAACAGAGTCACACGAGAGAGAACAGGAAGCCTTTCCCGCCTTCAAGTGACTTATTGGGGGGGAGGGGGGCGAAATGCCTCATTTGTGGCACCCCGATACTCGGAGAGACTTTTGACAGAAAGGTTCCGAGGGGACCCTTAGAAACCTCCCCCCTCACTCTTGGTATGAAGGTTTCCCTCCAAATGGAGCGACACCCACATACCTCCCACCCCCACCCGTCTTTCGACATCCCCCCCCAGGGCAAATATTTTGAGGGGGGGTTATTTTGGAGGACAAACGCCTCCCCCCCCCTCATTTCTCCCCAAACTGGCTGTCTCTCTCTCCCGCCTTCTGGTGAGAAAGCGCCTTCCACCTCCGCGCATGCCCAGCACCCCATCTGGATTGGGGGTGGGGGGGGGGGCGGGTGAGAGAAGGGTAAGTGGCTGGGGCAGCCCGGGAAATGAACTGGCGGGCTTATGCACCACCACCACCACCCAAAAAAATCCACCCTCTTGCAAACGCGGCTTTCTCTCCCTCCCCCCCCCAAAAAATACCCGGCACTCCCAAGCTAAAGGCGGGCCATCGAGCCCGGGGGGGGGGGATTCCTACCTTTTAGGATAACCCCCCCCCCCCGCGTTATAAAGTTTCATTGATCCCCACTTTGGACAAGGCTGGAAACTGCCCCCCCCCCCCAATATGCAGCCTCAGTTTCACCTTCCCCCCAAAATCGCTTCTTCTCATACCCGGGTGGGGGGCAGAGATAAGAAACCCCCCCAGAAGCGGCTCCTTCCCGCCCTAGGGGAAGACACCCCTTTTTCCAGCCACGACACCCCTCCGTGCTGACCCCCCCCGAGGTCGGATGGGCCGGGGATCCCCGTTATTTCCCCTTCCCCGCCTTATTCTCCCTCCAAAAAAGCCTTGCAAGGCGGCGGGCTGGCCATCCCGCCTTCTGGCTTCCCTTCCCCCCCACCCTCCACACGGCGAGGAGAGCCTAGCGCCTCGCTGCCCATCGCGCCCCCAACCCCGCCCGTGACCCCCCCAAAGACCCCCCCTCAAAATCGTGGGGCGCAGTTTTCCCAAGCATCTCCACAGCCGCTGCCCCCCGCCATCCACCCATTGCTCCCAGAGGAAAACCGCGCGGCTGGAGGAGTGGGGGGTCACACACAGCCAAGGTGCCCCCCCTCGGGCATTGTCCTCCCCCCGCCCCTCCCCCGCCGGAGCCCCCCGCGCGCACCGCACCTCAGTCGCTTCAGCCTGGCAGGAAAAAATGAACTGTTCTCAGCTGGCGCCGGCGCCAAGGCTCTATATGGGCCGCCTCCGCGCATGCGCGGCTCCCCGGCTCGTCCCCTCCAGTCCGCGCCTGCGGTTCCCGGGCTGAGGATTTCTCCCGCCTGTCTCGTCCCTCCGGGCGATTCAAACCTGTAGCCAAAGTCGGGCATTTACCTCCGAGAGAGAAGGCCGATTCTCCTCAGCCCAGCAACGAGAAACTCCCGGCCCCCTCCACACACTTAAAATGAGGCCACTATGTTAAAACCACCACCACCCTTTGCAGGTGGAGGGAAGGAAGATATTTTGAAGGTAGCTCCTCAAAACACGGGGCCACGTTGGGGTATTTTGGGTTGGGGGGGATCTCTCTTTTCCTGCACCCGCTTCGCAAAAAGAAGCGCCAGCCGGAGGCGCTGCGCTTCGGGCTGCTTTTAAGGTTGACTCAGCTCAGGCTGTTTCTGTAAACCGCTTAGAGAGGCCTGTAAAAGCGCCATGAAGCGGTATATAAGTCTAAATGCTGATGGTATTCTCCTTTCTTTCTTTCTTTCTTTCTTTCTTTCTTTCTTTCTTTCTTTCTTTCTTTCCTTCCTTCCTTCCTTCCTTCCTGGGTAAAATGAGGACTCAGATTGTTGGGGGGCTTCTGTAAACCGCTTAGAGGGGGCTGTAAAAAGCACCATAAAGCGATATACTGTATGTCTAAATGCTAATGCTATTCCTTCCCTCCTTGGTGGGTAAAATGAGGACCCAGATTGTTGGGGGGCGATAGGCTGATTCCTTTAAACCGCTTAGGCCTACAAAAAGCACCATGAAGCGGTATATGTCTAAATTAGATTAGATTTATTGGATTTATATAAATGCTAATGCTATTCCTTCCTTCCTTGGTGGGTAAAATGAGGAGACAGATTTTTTGGGGGCGATAGGCTGATTCTTAGAGGGGGCTGTAAAAGCACCATAAAGCGGTATGTAAGTCTAAATGCTAATGGTATTCCTTCCTTCCTTTCTTGGTGGGTAAAATGAGGACCCAGATGGTTGGGGGGCGATAGGCTGATTCTGTAAACCGCTTAGAGATGCCTGCAAAAAGCACCATATAAGTCTAAATGCTATATTCCCCCCCTCAAAAAAACCCCAACCCCGGGCGATTGCGCAATAGTGCCTTGCTTGGCGGCCGGGCGCTTCCTCCCTTCCCCTTCCAGTCCCGCCAAATGTGCTTTCGCTGACATCACCGCCGCCAGCGACTCCCTGCAGGGCTGACCGCCCTCGGCTCCTTCGGTGGGGCTGCCGCCACCCCGGGTTAGCTTCGACGGCCTTCATCTCTCCCTGGAAATCCCAGGTGAGGTGGTTCACGTTTGCACCCGGAGAATCAGCCCACGCGAGGGAATAAAACGAAGCCCCCGCGTCCCTTTTCCCAAGCATTTTCCTCGTTCCCACGCGTGGGGAGATTCATAAGGGCTCCCCACGCCGAGCCCGACCCGCCTTTAAGGCCGCGGGGTGCAGCACCAGAAGCTCGGGGACGCCTCCCGAGTTTCAAGCCGGGCCCGCTGGGTTTGTTTGGCGCTTTTTTCGCCGCCCCTGGGCGGAGTCGAGCGGCGCGGTGCAGCCAATCGGAAGGGAGAGAATCCCGGCAACGTGGAGTTGTCGGCAAAATGTAAACACAGCTGGTTTGAAAGGGTGACGCAGAGAAGGAAGCGCCGCTCTGCCTTCCAAGCTGGGACTGCAGCCGCGGCTTCTCTGAACGGACAAGGGGAGGTTGCAGCATTTATTTATTTATTGGACTTTTATGCCGCCCCTCTCCGAAGACTCGGAGCGGCTCACAACATATAATAAAACAATGCATAGAAACCTAGAAGATTGACGGCAGAAAAAGACCTCATGGCCCATCTAGTCTGCCCTTATACTATTTCCTGTGTTTTATCTTAGGGTGGATATATGTTTATCCCAGGTATGTTTAAATTCAGTTACTGTGGGTTAACCAACCACGTCTGCTGGAAATTTGTTCCAAGCATCTACTACTCTTTCAGTAAAATAATATTTTCTCACGTTGCTTCTGATCTTTCCCCCAACCAACCTCAGATTGTGCCCCCTTGTTCTTGTGTTCACTTTCCTATTAAAAACACATAACATCCTAAATCCAATTAATTAAATATAAAATCTAAAACGACCCCAAAACCATAAAAAAAACCCAACCATTCTCATTCGATCAACTTTCTTTCTTTGAAATTTCTTTGCAAAACTTTGCAAAGCTTAAAAAGTCTGTAGAGATTCTCAGTCATCCGGATGAATGGTTCTTTCTGAAGAAAAAGAAAAATGGGGAAGTCCAGTTGCCTCCTGAAAAAAGCACCTTTGAGATGACTTGGATGATTGAGAATCTCTACTGACTTCTATAGCACTATTTGTTTGTTTGTTTATTGGATTTATATGCCACTTAGATCAGTGATGGTGAACCGTTTTCTCCCAGGTCCCGAAAACACCTGCGCACACACTATCACACCTGCGCGAGTGCCCACACCTATAATTCAATGCCTGGGGAGATCCAAAATTGCCTCCCCTTCCCCCCGAGACACTCTGTAGACCAGAAACAGCCCAATTCCCAACTTTTGGTGGGCCCAGTAGGCCCATTTTTTACCCTCCCCAGGCTCCAGAGGCTTGGAGGATGGGGGAGTAAAAATGTGCTCCCCCATCCTCCTGGAGGTCCTCCGGAAACCAGAAATGCCTTCCCAGAGCCTCTATGCCAGCCGATAATCAGCTAGCCAGGGCACACATGCGTGCTGGAGCTGAGCTAGGGCAACGGTTGGTGTGCCAGCAGGTAGGGCTCCCCATCCCACCTGTGGCACCCATGCCATAGGTTCGCCATCACAGACTTAGACTTATATACCGCTTCACAGTGCATTTTCAGCCCTCCCTAAGTGTTGTGGTTGGCTCTGGCCCAGCTCCTGCCCCAGGGAATGGGGAGCTGGATGCAGGGGAAAATTCAACATGTCACAGGCCTGTGTTATTGCCGACAGAATCAGTTCAGAGTTTAGTTTACTCGGACGAAGAAGAAGGTGGGAGTGACTCGGCAGAGGAGGGCTTGGCACACAGCCCAGGCGGTGAATCTCCCTTATCTTCCCTTGATTCAGATGATGATGTTTTGGACCCACGCAAGTGCAGAATTATGCATATAAGAGACCAAGTAAGAACATACTACAGGAAATAAGTGTTTGGGTGGTGCTCCAGTAATTAGGGCTGCTGCTATAAATAGTAGCATGTGGGTTTGGCCGTTGTGGAAGAATATCTGATTGGAGTGTTTTCTGGATTTTGTTGCTTTTTCACGCATTGGAAAACAAAGCAGAGCAACGTGTGTGTGTGTGTGTCTCACTTCGTTGGAAGAAGGGGTGTGAAGTTTCTTCACAGCTGCTACCTAAGTACTTAATGACTGCTTAAGGGAAATTGTACAGACTACCTGGTTGTTTTGGGAAGAGTGCTCTTTACAATACAAAAAGAGTGCTTAGTTTATTTTGAATGTTGTGATAAAGAACATTGTTTTGAATTTTCAAACGTGTGTGTGTGTCTGAAATTTGTACACTTGAATTTTCGGGAGGCTCCTATCAGAGAGCCCGGCAGAACACTAAGTGGTTTACAGAGTCAGCATACCACCCCCAGTTATCTGGGTCCTCATTTTACCCACCTTGGAAAGATGGAAGATTGAGTTAACCTTCAGCTGGTGAGATTTGTACTGCTAAATTGCAGCCAGCGGTCAGCAGAAACGGTACCGCACTCTAACCACGACGACCTGGATAGTTGACAATCTTTACTGACTTCTAGCCATACAATTTGGGATGGACTGAATGCTGTGGGAGTTAGGAATGGATTACCAGAGAGAAAAAATGTAGATGACAGGATCTGGAGCGCTACTCAGGTGACCTTGAGGATATAGATAAATGTCCAAATGCTTCAATGACCCTCTAAAAGGATGCAAATGATCACCTGTCTGCTAGGAATATAAATCCTTCCATTCCCCCGCTATCCTGTCAGAAAGAGTTGAAGAAGCTTCTTGATTGAGAACTGAAACATCTTCAAAAGGAAAAAAACAAGAAAGCCCAGTTGCCTCCTGAAAAAGCACTGTTGGAACATTGCAAAACTTTGACCCCATTAAGTCGGTCCAGGTTGGCTGTACAGAAGCACAGAATGACATTTGGCTTTTAGGAAGAAGTAGAGTGGCATTGATTTCCTTTTGCGCCTCTTGACAATTTACCTCCGATAGGGAAGAATTCCTCCACAAGAGGAATATTAGGCTTGAACTTTGGAATCTATCTCTTCTTAATGACCTGAAAATTCAATTTTTCGTTGCAAACACCCTGTTAGAGTGCTACTAGTCCATTGTCCGTCCATAACCCCCTTAGAGAGGGTCCGCATCTTGGGCATCCTCCTCGATCCACAGCTCACATTAGAGAACCATCTTTCAGCTGTGGCAAGGGGGACGTTTGCCCAGGTTCGCCTGGTGCACCAGTTGCGGCCCTATCTGGACCGGGACTCACTGCTCACAGTCATTCATGCCCTCATCACCTCGAGGCTCGACTACTGTAATGCTCTCTACATGGGGTTACCTTTTAAAGAGTGTTCGGAAACTTCAGATCGTACAGAATGCAGCTGCAAGAGCAATCATGGGCTTCCCAAGGTATGCCCATGTTATACCAACACACCGCAGTCTGCATTGGTTGCCAATCAATTTCCGGTCACAATTCAAAGTGTTGGTTATGACCTATAAAGCCCTTCATGCCATCGGACTAGAATATCTCCGGGACCGCCTTCTGACGCACGAATCCCAGCGACCGATTAGGTCCCACAGAGATGGCCTTCTCCGGGTTCCGTCGACTAAACAATGTAGTTTGGCGGGTCCCAGGGGAAGAGCCTTCTCTGTGGCGGCCCCGACCCTCTGGAACTAGCTTCCCTCTGAGATTAGAACTGCCCCCACCCTCCTTGCCTTTCGTAAACTCCTTAAAATCCATCTCTGCCGTCAGGCATGGGGGAATTGAGACATCTCCCCCGGGCCTATACAATTCATGTATGGTATGTTTGTGTGTATGTCTGCTTTAATAATGTGTTTTTTTAATGTTTTTAAATTATTAGATTTGTCTTGAATTATTTTATTGTTGTTGTGAGCCACCTTGAGTCTATGGAGAGGGGTGGCATACAAATCTAAATCAATCAATCAATCAATCAATCATTGCTGAACCTTTTTGACACCACTGCAGCAGAAACCAGAAGAGAAGTTCCCTGATGAGCACACCTGGGCGTGCCAAAACCCAGAAGAGCAATTCCTCAGCACACGTGTGAACTGGGAAGCTGACCTTCTGGTTTCTGGTACACGCATGTGTGCCAGTCACCCAGTCTCTCTGGTGTGCATGCATATGGGAGGTTCAGCTGGCCAGCATGCATGTATGCACTGGAAATCAGAAGCTCAGCTTCCTGGCACGTACATGCACGCTAGGGAGCTGCTCTTCCAGTTTCTGGTGCTCCCGCACATGTGACTGCGGGACCGAAACCTGGAAGAGCAACTGTTGGCATATCCAGAGATGGCTCTGTGCCACTTCTGGCATACGTGCCACATGTTCACCATCACTGTACTAGTCCATTCTGTTCTCCTGGCAAATGCTTGTTGCTCTTTCAGCCCAAGTGATGGTGAGTCTTGGCTCTATCTCTAAGGTCCACTCTGAGTACCACACTGCTCCAGAACACTATGAGAAATTGAAGAGGGACAGAATCTCCATTGCCTCAGAGCTGTTTCATTTATTCCATCTGAAGAGCTGCCCAGACTCCTCTGAGAATTGGGTGGCATATAAATTCAGTTAATAAATATAAATGAATAAATAGAAACATATTGACTTTCATGTTGAACTGTAAGCAGGTGTATAAATAAACCAGTGGTATTTGTTTGAGATGCCAAATTTAACTCTTGGTAAATGGTAATTTCTCTCTTCCATGTAGTTCTATTTTGCAGATAAATATCATCTGCGTCTATCATTTTCCTGTTATTTTTGTACTATCTAATTGCTGGCAGTTTACTCCCACCCTTGTTCAATATTCTTTTTAGATAGTCAGCTGCCTAACGTGATGGCAGCATATCTTCAGTTCCAGTACAATATAAGCATATGACTGATCTGTCAAACTAGCAGTTACACTTACACAAGGTTTTTTAAAAAACATTAGAGTTGGAATTTCATGCACATTTTCCCTGCAATCTACTCCACTGCATAAATTATGCCTTCCAGAGTCATACATGGAAGCATAATCCCAAAAGTAAAAGTGATCAAAGCCTGCAACAGCTAGACAAAAAGCACTGTCTCATTTTAAGTCTAATTGATTAACACTAGGATGCCAAAAGAACTTCAAAGTGGAAATTACATCACAGATCCAGTTGAAACAGTTGGAGGCTGTTGTCTCCTTGGCAAAGAACAGTGATTGACCTATGTTGCTAGCACTCATCCTTCCAAAGTGCAGGCCATTTTAGCATTAAAGGCCTTACAGGGGATGTTTGGGTGATACTGTACATCTTGTTACTTACAATTATAAACACCAGAATCAGCTGGCACTTGTTTAGAATACTATACAGTGGTACCTCTACTTAAGAACTTTTCTAGATAAGAACCGGGTGTTCAAGATTTTTTTGCCTCTTCTTAAAAACCATTTTCTACTTAAGAACCCGAGCCCAGAAAAATTTCCCAGGAAATTTGAGAGTGGCACGAAGGCCCGGCCAGTTTCCTGCCATTCCCCCTTTAATCCTGGTCATCTTGGGCTTTTCTGGGCTGCCAGAGGAGCCTTTCGGTGGTGCTTAAGGAGGCTTTGGCAGTCCAAAGCGAACAAAACATTTTCCTTTCTCTGGGCACTTGGAGAGGGAATAAACCTCTGCCAGTGCCCAGAGAAAAGAAACGCTCCCTTAGCTCTGGGCAGGTGTTTAATCGAGTATTGTTCGTTACTAGTTGGTTGAGTCCTAGATTGGTAACAGCGTTGTATAAGGTTGTATGGATGGGTTCAGTCATGCATTCGTTTAAAGTCCAGTTAATGAGGTAGATTGAGGTACGGTAGTTCTCGGCAAGCTTGTTCGACCCACAAATAGGTAAACATGCTTGTATCCAAAGTTTCTCTTTGTTCAAGTAGACACAAAATATTTTTATTAAAAGTTACATATTTAATGCATTTGAAACCAGGCTCAGAAGAGATGGGAAACAAAAAAGCTAAAAATCTCAAGTAGATGAAGTTAGAGCACTGGTCCACCTTGTAGTTCAATTATATTTGCCATCATTGATATCTGTCTTAGGGTTCAGACTTTTCTAGCCCTACTTACAAGGAGAGGACATTTTATCCAAAGAACTGTTCCATAATTACATTTCTCTTACCTATTACAATTTGTATCAGGAATCTCCTTAGACACAAAGGAATTTTATCAGAGACCACAGTTGGTAGGTATCTTGGGAAATCATTTGGTACCTCACACTTCTCAGTGCAGAATCACTAAAGGAGGATATTTTATTTATTTATTTGTTTGTTTGTTTGTTCATTGGTTTTATATGCCGCCCCTCTCCAAGGACTAAGTTGTTCAATTCTTTATGTAACCATTGAAATCAACAAAAACCAGCCAGCTTTAATTTTGCAAATTGGACTAAATCTAAAGATTAATGTCTGAAATGGGATGAGTAACCTATGCCCACTCCACTCCCATAGATATTATCCCCACAGCATTCCAGTAAATCTCTCTCCCCCCCGCCTCCCCGCCCCCGATTGATATAGAGCAAACATTGGATTCTGAAAAGTCTTTTATCAATTGGCCATTTTATTGACTGTTTCTCCAGAGCACATTATGAAATAAAATCCTTCAGTTATATAGTTAGGTTACTATTATTAATTTCCCTTTTTTCCCCCTGGAGACCCTTAAAACCATTTTATGTTGACCTGCTAGATTGCTAGCCTACAACACAGTGCAAAAAATTAGATATGAAAATATCCGTGACTCTGCAACAAGTGGCAGAGTGTTAATGTGCTGAATTCACCGAAGAAATTGCCCTAGGAAAGCAGTGTGGACCAGCATCGTAGTCCAAAGGAATCCAAACCATGACCAAATGGCAAAATGAGGCTGTTGTCCAAATTATAACACACACAAGGAATAGATGTGAGAGAAACTGATCTGAAACAAGGCTTTCGTTACAAAATTCCTGGTCTGGCTATTCTTTGAGTGTAACAGAAAACAACAATTCACATTGATAATGTGTCCAAATATAGTCAGGCCAATATTTTACCATTAACATATCAATATAAAACAGCCTATAAAGACAGCTCAAGACACCAGTTTCTCCAGGTAAGACTGAGTGATTCATACATGTTAAACTGCCCAATGGATTGGTTTGTCGGATATGCCAAATAAACTGTATGACAAACACACTGGTATCCAACTTTTCTTAAGGGAGCAATCTAAGACATTTTCACGAGAGGCCAGCAAATACAGGAAAGGTTCCATTCATGTAACATCACATGATAGGACATGGGCAAAATTTCCTGGACCATTTGTTGGTAGATGGTTTGGATGCATTTAAGAAACTGCCCACCACACTCTTTTAATCCATCTGAAGAGTGACAGGTCTGACGTCCTGTTTTAACAAGGACCTGTTTTTTGCTCTTTCACCAATATCAGTATAAAGACAATACAGTATGGATGGTAAATGAATAAAATAATAAGGAGAAGAAAAATGGTTCAGTTTTAAATGAATGGAAAACCAAAAAAGTGTAGGCATTAGAATTGTATGAGAAAAATGAACTTCCTGGCTCACCCACAGCAGTCAAATGGTTTTTATCAAACAACATGTCATTGGTGAAGATCAGAACTGCAGATTATGATTGAGTAGAAAGGTAAGCAAAGTTAAGCCCTCCTTTTGGGTCAACTCAAGACTTCAACAGTTTTCACGTCCAGGCAACATGATCCAAGGGCCAAAGGCAATTACAAATCTGAAGTCTAACTCAATGCTTCTGGAGAAGCCCCACTGCTCTCTGCTGTAGGCAAATCAATGAAGGAAATGGTACTATATCAAAACCAACTGACATTAGAGAACAGGATTTCATAACATATTGCAATATTCATAACATATTGCATATTTCCTTTTGATTCCAGAAAAAGAATTTGGTATAGAAACTATTCAAGCTCTGGTCATTTTGAGATGTTAAGTACTGTAACCTGTATATATATGGTATTAACAGGATGGCCAAACTTTGCTTACCAACAGTTCTGCCACAAGCACAAGGGAAATGGCTCCACAAACAAGCTGCCATTGAGAATGCATAGCCTGATATACAGTATTTATCCAAAATGCAAGGCTTCTTTTTTTTTTGTATCTTCAAATTCAAGTCTGGTGTGTACAAGTCATTGAAAAAGGCACAGTTTTGTTTATCATATGTATAAAAAACAGTTCCAGCAAAATTATTGAAATACAATTCAACATAACACAAGGCCTTCATTTTCACAAGTTATTACATTTGTTGTTTTTGGGGGAAAATACAGATATATAAAAAGTCATATTCTAGCCACAAAACACACATTGTTTGAAAAGCAACAAATTCTAATAGTTCCAGGCAAGTAATAAAACAAGCTATATAAATATAGAGGGGAAAGGGTCAGGCTTAAAGTTGTGTGTAAAAATTCCTTTCACCATAGCATAATTTCCAATGTTAAAAACTGACAAGCACATATTTCTTTTTCCCTATCACTAGCAAATTAAGACAGCAACTATACCTCTCAATTAGAAGTCCTAACTTCAAATTCTTGCTAAATCAGGAATACGGAAATAAATGTGGCCTTTATTTTAAAATTCCTAAAAGTAGACATGAGAATACAATAGTTTGTGTGTGGGGGAAAAAGATGAAGTTGGCTAAGAGTCACTTGCTGGTACAGTACATTATTTCATCTAATCAATTTAAAATCCAAGCCAAACTTGAAGGAAGTTCCTGAGGTTTTTTGGGGTGTGGGGTGTGTGGAATACAATGATGGTGCTGTGAATCTGACAGATGAAAAGTCCTGAGTGACTACTAAAACAAGAAACTGAACAATAGCATTCAAGATTCAAATCACAGAAATTTAATAGAGAAACATCTCTCCTGAATCCTGGAAGCCAAACTGCAAATAAATGACATACAAAATGTGGGGACAGCTAGAAAACAAACAAAAAGCTACTGAATTTTGCCATCTGTGGTTTTAAATTGCTTGTAAATTCTTTGGCCTCTTCTTTTGAGATATTTGACAATTAGTGTCTGTATAAAAGCATGAATCTTTTTTAAAGGAGAAGTTAGTTAAACTTAAGTGAGGAATACACAATTACAGGGACAAATTTAGGTTGCCTAGGAAACAATAGCCAGAAGAATTTCAGATTTCTCCTTACGCAATGATCCATATCTTTTATAGAATATATTTCTGTAGTGTGTTTTGAGAAGACAGCTGTGAATTGCAGTAACAAATATAACTTTCATCAATCTGATATAGATTGAATCTAATGGACTGAAATTGGCAGATTATGCTTGTAAATCAGTTCAAAATTGGACATGCAGCTTTTGGTCTAACCTCAATAAATAAAACCTAAAGGAATTCAAACAAATCAGGGCAGCAGAGTTATGCATTTCAGCCCTATTAACCTCAACAAGGTTACAGAATCTTTGATTAAATGTTATGTTGTAAAATAGTTACTAAGCAATATTACATTGTTTTGAGTAATTGACTTTAGACCAATGCACCAAGAAAAATTACTCTCTAGCTTTGTTGACAATAAGAAGGAATGTTTCGTTTTATTTGCTCTTTGCCACAGGGATAATCTTTGTATTTTCATAGCATTTCCTTTTTCTATGGAGATTTCAGTTTAGCCTGAAACCATAAAAACTGAACAGCTTTATATATTCAATATATAGCCATCTTGGGACGGGACTTCAAATTGCAAGTCTGAAACTTGAAACATCTGGCCTAATTTTGGAACTTTCTTACTTCTTCCTCCCTTTTCCATTTTTGTAGGTTTTTGGCTGGTTTGAGAGTTCTAGAAAATGTTGGGTTAAATTTCAATGGACCTTAACTATTATTAAGTAATAGATATTGGATTCCATCCCACCACCCAAATAGCTTAGCACTGCTTTTTCTGAAAAATTTACTCCTTTCCTTCAAAGTAGCCTTTCCCAAACTGAATACTAGGTATATTGGACCACAATTCCCATCATTTAATTATACAAGAATGGGATGACTGGAACACATACTCAAAACCTGGTCCGCACTGATCTTCATTTGTAGGTCTATTACATTCTACAAAATACTTCAATTGCACAGAAAACTGGTAAACCAGAGATTTTGAAAGCTATGTAAAAAGGTATTAAGTTACACATTTTTCCCTCTTCACCTTCCTTCTACTGCTACATAGAAAATAAATTCCATATTAGGAATATAATGCCATTCAGGCCACCTGTAATTTGATGGTTATGTTAATATTTTAAAAGACAATCTACAGTATACACAGATAATTGCAAGTGACCCTGAGAAACTCTGTAACTACAGGATGGCTGAAAGAGGCCTTATAACTTGGCTGTAAATACTAATATAAAAAACAAACAAACCCATCCATACCTAATAAAATTTGCAAAAGTCTGACAAGGTAGGCAGAGGCACAATCTCACAAACATTACTACACACACTTATGTTTACCTGCTACAAACAAAACATTGCAAAGGCATTTTGTGACACTGAAATCAAAGTGGTTTTCAACTGAATTGTAACACTCAAGTGATTGTGTAAAAACAACACACGAGCATCCTAAGACAGTTCTCACCTTCATTGTCTCACAATAGTTAACAAATATTATTTCTGGGGAGAAAAATGCAAAACACTCTCAGTAATTATACTGACGCTGGCAAGGCTGGTGAACAAAATATCCGCTGTTCTTGAGTTGCCGGGTGTAGGGATCCCTGGTGAGATTTTGGCGACGGAGACAGTTTCTGTTCAGGGATTGTCTTTCGCTGAACTCTTTTATCCACTGGGAAGGACGAAAACTCTTGGTATTTTGTTCAAGAAAAGTTGAGTGAGCAGCAAGTGCAGCAATGTAGCATTGAACGTGTTGGCCCATTTTGCTTTGGGCTTCGGATCTAAAATTCCAAGCACAAGGATGGGACTGATGGCATTGGCTATAGAGCGAGGATTCAGGCACATGGCAAAGAGTTTTCATAGGTAGCCACAAGGAATCGTAAACTAATCAATCACATTCTAATTTGCAAATACAGTGGTACCTCTACTTACAAACTTAATTCGTTCCGTGACTGGGTTCTTAAGTAGAAAAGTTTGTAAGAAGAAGCAACTTCCTATGGAAAATCAATGTAAAAGCAAATAATGTGTGCGATTGGGGAAACCACAGGAGGGTGGAGGCCGTTTCCTTCCAGCAGATTCCTAGAGAGGCCCCATGAAGGCTTCTCCTCGCCTTTTCCAGCCCTGTTTCCTCCCAGGAGATTCCTAGAGAGGCCCCACGGAGGCTTCTCCCTGCCTTTTCCGGCCCTGTTTCCTCCCAGGAGATTCCTAGAGAGGCCCCATGGACGCTTCTCCCTGCCTTTTCCGGCCTTGTTTCCTCCCAGGAGATTCCTAGAGAGGCCCCACGGAGGCTTCTCCCTGCCTTTTCCGGCCCTGTTTCCTCCCAGGAGATTCCTAAAGAGGCCCCATGGAGGCTTCTCCCTGCCCTTTCCGGCCCTGTTTCCTCTCAGGAGATTCCTAGAGAGGCCCCACGGAGGTTTCTCCCTGCCTTTTCTGGTTACAGTTTCAGAGGCTCGGGTTTGTAAGTGGAAAATGATTCTTGAGATGAGGCAAAAAAATCTTGAACACCTGTTTCTTATCTAGAAAAGTTCTTAAGTAGAGGCATTCTTAGGTAGAGGTACCACTGTATGTGAGCCTAACCAATGCACAAGCAATTCTTGAGCTCTGACCATAATTGAGTCATCATGGTCATAAATTGAATCGTCCACATAACCAATCTAATTTTATGACTTTTTTCCACAATGGTTGTTAAGCAAACCAGTGGTTTGCTATGGCCTGTTTTGCTGAAAACCAAAAGTAAGTGCAATAGTTGACAAAACCTTCATAAAGCCTAGTCACACTTTTGCAGAACACTGCAAACAGCCATAAATATTATCTGATTGCTGAGCATCCAAAGTGCAGTAATATGACTGGATTCAGAGGGAGGAGGGATTGGCCATCAAAACTTTGATTGCAGTTGTAAGTAGGCCCAGGAAGGTTCATCATAACTTAGAATGGTTGCTAAGTAAGCAGTTGTAAGTTGAGGGCTATCTGTAGTTACTTGTTGGCTCACTGTGCAAACATGTGCAGTTAACCTGGTTAATTGTTTGTTAACTGCCTCGGTGGTGCAGTAGTTAGAATGCAGTACTGCAAGCTACTTCTGCTGATCACCGGCTGCCAGCAGTTTGGCAGATCGAATCTCAGTAGGCTTAAGGTTGACTCAGCCTTTCATCTTTCCAAGGTCGGTGAAATGAGAGCCCAGATTGGTGGGAGCAATATGCTTACTTTCTGTATAACGCTTAGAGGTTGGTAAAGCACTGTTAAGTAGTATATAATTCTAAATGCTAATGCTAATTCCACAAATTGGTGATCATGAACCTACGGCACGGGTGCCACAGGTGGCACGCAGAGCCATATCGGCTGGCACGTAAGCCGTTGCCCTAGCTCAACTCCAACTTGCATGTATGCGCCCCCAATGCGTGCACACACGAGATTTGGCTTCTGTGCATGCGCAGAAACTGAAATCTAATGTGAGGAGGCTCTTGCACACAAGATTTTGCTGATTTTTCAGCGGCTTTTTGCTTTTGCGCATGCGCGGAAGCAAAGAAATTACCGAAAATCATCGAAACCTTGTATGCAAGAGCGTCCACACGAGATTTCGCTTACTGAACATGTGCAGAAGCCAAATGTCGCGCCAATGGGTGTGCACTCGCTGGGTGCCCATGCGCCCGCGACAATCCCGGAGGGTGTAACGGTAGCAGCTGGTAAGTGGAACCTCTGTCTGATCTGTTTCAATGCTTTTCTCGCCCGCTCCTGTTATTTGTTTACAAGCAAGCAATGACAAAGGCATTGATATCAGAGCTCAAAGAAGAGGAGAAATGAAGGACAGTGGTGAAGGGGCAGAGTTGGGGGAACAAGGAGAAAAGCATTCTACCCATAGCATCATTCACAGCACTCGTAGTAATTTTCAATGCTGTCTTAATGTAATTTTCCCATTTTTTTTCACCTCTACAATTTGCCTGAATCGAAGAATAGAGAACATACCTATGATTGCTTTCATCGTGGGACTCCACTTCCTCCTCCTCTTCCTCCTCCTCTTCTTTTCCATCACAATTGTTCTTGTTGAGGTTGTGACAGGTATTATGGATTGCATATACAGACATGCTGGGATGTTCAATGAGCAGATTTTCCAGTGGGCTGGTTTCTACTTTGAGGGTGGTTAAACCACCTGCTGTAAAACACGGAGGGGGAGTGATGAACCAGCTTTCTTCCATGGGGCACGGGTCTAATTGGATGAAACAGGATTCACTGGCATCTGCCAAGCAGTCCAAGGAATCCGGCAGACAAGAGAAGATGGGCGAGTGGTCATCAGGAGGTGGTTTGCATAGGTCATCCACTTCCTCCTCCTCGTCTTCATCAACCGTAGAAAAGTTTGAACAGGAATCTATCAGGAATTAAAAACAGGATTTGAGAAATACAAGAGATGATCAAAGTAGCTGGAGATTAGATTTCTTTCTTTCTTTCTTTCTCTCCCTCTCTCTCATTCATTCATATAAGCCGCCCATCTCCTAATGGGCTCAGGGTGGCATACACCAGTAATAAAAAATACAAAATTTAAAACCCCAATATTAAAAGCATTCATACATCTCTCATTCCTTACTACTGGCCAGAGAAGAGTGTTATCGCTCAACAGCCCCAGGCTGCCGGCAAAGCCATGTTTTTAAAACCTTTTGGAAGGCCAGGGGGTAGGGGCCATGTAAATCTCTTGGGGGAGTTGATTCCAGAGAACCAGAGCTGCCACAGAGAAGGTCCTTCCCCAAGGCTCTGCCAGTCAGCATTGGTTGGCTGATGGGACCTGGAGAAGGCCCACACTGTAGCCTTTAATCGGTTGCTGGATATTCTAGAGCAGGGGTGTGAAACTCAAGGCCCTAGGGCTGAATCCGCCCCTTCAGATGCTTAGATCTAGTCTGCGGGGCCACCATGGAAACAGCAAAGAACGAGCCAGCAGTGCCTCTGCCAGTGAAAACAGAACTCATGCTTAGATCTGGCCTGTGGAGGTCTGCAGGCGGCCCTCATGAGCTCCATTTTTGCTTGCAGAGGGTTGCAGGAGGCTATCATAGCTGAAAATGGAGCTCGCATGGGCCGTGGGCAACCCTCCCGAGCTCCATTTTTGCTGGCAGAAGATTGTAGGAAGCAGCTGCAGTCGAAAATGGAGATCAGGAGCCAGTTTTCGCAGTATCTGGGCCACCACAGGTCTTGACATGAGTGATGTCGAGCTGGCCATGCCCACCCTGGCTACGCTCACCCTAGCTCCTCGAGATCAAACACAACCCTGATGTGGCCCTCAATGAAATTGAGTTTGTTCTTTAGTTAGCTTTCTAGTAGCCAGGGACATTTAGATAAGTTGACAATATATATATAACAACTCGTATAGAGGGAATAGTTATGGAAGATCAATTTATAGGAACAACATATAAATTGTTTACAGGATTTACATATAGCTTTTCAACATCAAAACTAATCAAACAGATCACATTAAGTACTGTATATAAAACATTCCATCAAATTAAAAATAATACCTAATTAATTAAACTGACAATTAGTAGCTATATATTACATTTTATATGTATGTATGTACATAAAGAAAACAGGAATCACACTAACTTAGGTTTCAATACTTATAGGATTGAAAATACCATTTCCTGTAGCTACGAAGGTAGATGAGTATTATCTCCTATTATGGATAAGAAGGATTTTCACACCAATGTAAACATTTGAACCAAAAGCATGCAGTACCCATTTCCAAGCTACCCCTCTATCCTTATCAACTTCAGACAACATGACCTAAAGGATTGCTTTGGCCTCGCTGCCTATCAATCTGCTACCAAATTGGAGAAAGCAGCCCTTAAAAATGTATTCCTTTGTTCAGCAATAACTAAGCAAACTTGAACAGGCACAAGAAAGAATGAGGGATGGCCAGTTTTCTGCTAAAATCAATTGTTGAAACACAATGAGATTATGCTACTTCTGAAAAGGTGGGCTATACAGCTTGAAGTTATATTTCCCCCCTCACATCATCCATGTTTAGCCCAATATATTGCCTGCAATATAAAGAACTTTTTTATTTATTTATTCATTAATTCATTGGATTAATATGCCATCCCTCTCTGAGGTCTCGGTGCAGCTTACAACATATAAAAACAACATAATACAATAGTTAAATCTAATTGATTAAAAACTAAACGAACAATCTAAAATCCCAAGTTATGCTAAAAATCAGTCATACCTATTCAAACAACAACCGTACAAACATTCGTTCAGGGGGCAGAGATCTAATCACCCCAGGCCTGGCGGCATAAAGAGTCTTAAGACTCTTGCAAAAGGCGAGGAGGGTGGGGGCAGTGCAAATCTCAGAGGGGAGCTGATTCCAGAGGGCTGGGGCCCCCACAGAGAAGGCTCTTCCCCTAGGTCCTGCCAAACGACACTGTCTAGTTGACGGGACCTGTAGAAGGCTGACTCTATGGGACCTAACCAGTCGCTGGGACTCGTACGGCAGAAGGCAGTCCCACAAGTAATCCGGCCCAATGCCTTGTAGGGCTTTATAGATCATTACCAACATTTTGAATTGTGTCCGGAAACCGATCGGCAGCCCCATGTTTAAAATCTGCCATTTGGACAATTCTGTTTCAAAGATATCTTACCGATAAAGTCTACCAGAATCCACTCTTCCTCTTCTTCTTTCTCATTGAACTCTGGTTCTTGGCTGGGCAAATTACTGAGTTCTCCCAGCAACATATTATTCAGCCTCTGAAACATTACTAAGACGAAACAAGGTTCTGGCAGAGACTTGTCTGTGCCCACAAGATGAGGTACCGTTCCACAGCGTACCAAAGTTTAAGGGTGCAGGTAGATTAAATAAAGTGCATAATAACTTTATCAGCTGAGGCACCGGATGCAGAGAGACATGGTTTGTAAACAGTTGCTACAAAAACCTGCAGAAAAGACAATAAGAAAAGCATAACTTTAATGCTCCATGCAAAGCACAAAACACATAAGGCATCTGCATTCAATTAAACTTAGTTGAGCAGACCTGACTGATACATGCTTAGCTCATTGAGATTATGTGTTTGTATGTATACATAACCATGTTTAGCCAACACACACGTTTATGTGTTGTATATTCTTGACCACCTGAAAATGGCAAATTTCACCCTAGTTTTAATACACCATTGCCCATGATGATGATGATGATGATGATTATTATTATTATTATTATTATGATTTGTATGCCGCCCCTCTCCGAAGACTCGGGGCATGTTGTACATGTTGTGTTTAACATGGCATGGTATAACCAGCCAAGACTGCTGAAGAATTCTGAGTTAATAGTGGCATAGAGTGGCACAGAGTGGAGTAGAAGGGATGGGGATGGAATGGAATGGAATACTTTATTGGCCAAGTATGGTTGGACACTCAAGGAATTTGTCTTTAGTGCATATGCTCTCTGTACATAAAAGAAAAGGTACATTTGTCAGGAATCATGAGGTACAACACAATGATTGTCATAGGGGTCAAATAAGCAATTAGGAAACAATCAATATTAATATAAATTGTAAAGATACAAGCAACAAGTTAGTCATACAGTCATAAGTGGAAGGAGATGGGTGATAGGAACAATGAGATACCAGGATACCAGTTTGGAAGGTGTCACGACTCAACAAAGTTCCCTGAATCTATTTGGTGGTTTTTGGAGTTCTCATAAAATTAAAAACCAGAGAAATCTGCTACGTATGGGACTTTCACAGGGCAATGTAGCAAAGGAGACCTCTCCTTTTGCCATCAGCAATGTATTAATGTTACCAGATATCTCCTTTCCCATGTTGGCTGCCTTGAATATTGTATTCCCTAATCTGGTTGCCTCCACATAGGCACCAGTAATTTCCCAGAATTCTCAGCAATAGCCACCCTGGCTGGATCTTGGAAGTCCATTCATCTAAAACAGAGCAAAACTGGCTGGGGAATTCTCGGAGTGGAAATCCTCCAGGCTTAAAGTTGCCAAGATTGGAGACCCCTGATCTAAAACACCCAGGTTGGTCCAAACTATATTAAGCATAATGAGAACTGGTTCATTATGGTATTGGCTTAGTCCAGACTCACTAGGGTATTTCATGTATTGCATTCAATTTTATAATTTTTAATGAATGTTGCGACTCTATCATTAAATTTCAGCATCAAAAATCATGAACCTTTAGCAATGTGATTTACTATTTTATTTCTCCCCCAAGCATCTTCTAAAACCAACCAAAATAAAGAGAAAATAATAAACAATCTATCGTTGATAGCTTCAAAGGCTATATGGACAGTCAACTATGATTTATTACAACAAGCCAACATTAAGGTGATTGAGGTTTAATACAATGTGTAAATATACTGCTGATCTCCATTTATTCTGACCTTACAAAACAAAATTTTGTGTTTTGGAATCTTATTCCAAATCCTCAAACTTCCTGTTTTTTCTTTTTCTTTGATCATTTCTTTAAATATACTGAAATGTTTAAAGTTCCCTTTGTTTTTCACAACACACTTTTGCTCTTTGACGGTATCACTGCTTCCAGCAGGGGGCTCAGCATTGAAAAATATTTACGGTAAATTCTAGTGTTCTCATCTAGAAACCATTGACCCGGATCCTTCAGTTTTATTGCTTTGCATATCTGCAGAAGGATAAGGCAATTCAGAGTTGCAGTAGATTTATATTATTGGATTTAGAATTTATCCAAAAAGCAAATCCAGCATACCACATAGACATGGTTTACCATAGAAAGATTATTTAAAAGTTATTTACATAGGAAAAAAATATAAATCTGAATCTGGTTATATAGCTAAAACCAATCCAATCCAACCTTATCTTATTCTGAATGCAAATGTAATGCTCTAAAGGAGGTTTTTCCCCCATCTAAGCATCACCGCTGATTAAAATCTGAGAAGCTCATGTTGATGGAAGGCTGAGATTGCATCAGATAACATAAATTGGGTTTAGCCATGCCCACAGTGAAAATAAACAAACAGAACAGTTGCCCAATATTGGAGGCGCCTGTAGAAAAATACTTTTGAAACATAAATGGGTGGAAGTGGGAGGGAAAATTATTCTCTCCAAAGAATCAAAATGATTTCATAAGAATACATTTACTTAGGACAGTGGTTCTCAACCTGGAGGTCGGGATCCCTTTGGGGGTTAAAAGACCGTTTCACAGGGGTCGCCTAAGACCATGGGAAAAGACAAAGTTCCCATGGTGTTAGGAACTAAAGCTTCTACTCTGGTGCCTTGGAGCATATTTTTACAATCTGACCAATCAGGCGTTTACAATGGGGGTGTCCTTCTGACCTTCCTGCCAATCAGCTTGAAACTCTGTTGGGAGAATTTGCGCTAGACTTATGCTTGGGGGTCACTACAACATGAGGAACTGTTTTAAGGGGTCGCGGCATTAGAAAGGTTGAGAATACTGGTTTAGGATAATCCAGTATGCATTAATCTCTCTCTCTCTCTCTCTCGTGTGTGTGTGTGTGTGTTTGTGTGTGTGTGTTTTTCTCTCCCAACTCCAGGAAGTACTGCACCGAGACTGTTTTCTAAAGAAACAATGGAAGAAGTTCCCAAAACCTCCCATAAGGAGGAGGCCCATCTAAAAGTATGGTCAGTCCTTTGAAATTATCTTATGTAGTATTATTTTCATTCAAAATAGTAAATATTGTTGATTAAAACATAATTTCAAAGGTCATTCCAACAATAAAGATTTCCCACACCCACCCTTAGACGACAACAAAATAAAGAGAGCAGGAAATGTATTCATCTGTAAAAAAAACCCTGGAGACGCTTCCAATATATATCTACCAGGGGTGGGTTCCAATTACCTTCGCCACCAATATTTTCAAATTCAGTTTGCAGCCAGGGAAAGTGGGCTTTCAATAAGAGAATAGTTGTACTTCAGGGCTGAACTGTGGAGTCCTTCTTGTTTCCTGAGCTGGGTTGTTTTGTTGCAGATGCTTCATTACTCAATTACCTAACTTCCTCAGAGCACTGATGATGTTTGCAAGCTGGCTAATGAAAGTTAACAAGCAGGATAATGAAACGTCCTCAAGAAAACAACCAAGTTCAAAGAGCACCAAGGACTCCACAAAATGGGATTTGTAGTACTGCATACATGGGAATAACAAGTTGTCTGTAGCATGCATTTTAGGAACTTATTCCTTGCAGTATATGACTCCTACCCCACCCTCAAAGGAACTGCTTCTAATCAGATACAAACATACACACACACACACAAGAGGTTGTCCTTGACATATGACCACATTTGAGCCCAACATTCTTGTTGCTAAGTTAAATATCTGTTAAGTGAATATTGGCTCATTTTATGACCTTCTGTGCCACAGTTGCTAACTGAATTTCACCCCAGTTGTTAAGTGAATCACACAGTTGTTCTGTAAAGGAGAAATTCTCCACTGGCTTTGCTGATTAGGTTGCCAAAGGGGGAATCACACAACATTGCAACCATCATAAATATGAGTCCAGTTGCCAAGCATCCTAATTTTGATCAACATGACTATGAGGAATACCTCAATGGCCATAAATCACTTTTTTCCTCAGTGTGGTTGTAACTTTGAACTAAGTCAAGGACTTTTATGTGCAGGAGAAAGGGAGAGAGAGAGAGATCACCAAGTGGGTTGGATTTCCCTGCAAAGAAATAGAATAGAATAGAATAGAATTCTTTATTGGCCAAGTGTGATTGGACACACAAGGAATTTGTCTTGGTGCATATGCTCTCAGTGGGCATAAAAGAAAAAGATACAAGTCAAGAATCATGAGGTACAACACTTAATGATTGTCATAGGGGTCAAATAAGCAATGAAGAAACAATCAATATTAATAAAAAATTTAAGGATACAAGCAACTAGTTACAGTCATACAGTCATAGGGAGAGGAAATGTGTGATAGGGATGATTAGAAAAACTTAGTAGTAATAGTACTGCAGACTTAGTAAATAGTTTGACTGTTGAGGGAATTACAGTATTTGTTTAGCAGAAACGGAACAGAGTCTGGCCATCTGATTTGTTTTCAATTCAATTCAACTCAACTCTATTCTGTTTATTTATTTAGTAGTTACATAAAAAGTAACAATAAAAGAGGACAATGGGACAGAGACTGTAGGCACAGTGGTGCACTTATGCCTGCCCCTTAGAGACCTCTTAGAAAAGGGGAGAGGTCGACTGTAGACAATCTAAGGTTAAAGTTTTGGGGGTTTAGGGAAGAAACCACAGAGTCAGGGAGTGCATTTTGGGGCAATTTCTTTTCTTTATTCTAAGGTTTCAGGGGGGCAGTAACACAGGAACATGTAGCAAGGTCAGGATGGGGGATTTAAGGTTTCTCGTTAGCAGAAGAGGGATCAGCCCTCTTTCTTATTATTAAGCTTGCAACAGGAGAAGAGGTGATTCAATCTTTTTTAGAAGGCAGTGATTACTTCTTTAGGGCAGATGGCATTGGATCAGATTATTTACAGGACTGTCTTCTGCCGCATCTATCCCAGTGTCCGGCTAGGTCCCACAGAGTTGGCCTTCTCCAGGTCCCGTCAGCCAGGCAATTGCCATCTGGCGGGGCGTAGGGGAAGAGTCTTCTCTGTCACGGCCCCGGCCCTCCTCCCAGAGAGTCATAGTGCCCCCAGCCTTTAAGGTTTTAAAATTTTACCTCTGCTGACAAGCTTGGGATCACTGAGTTTTAACATTTATCCTGGCCAATGATTGAATGTATACTTCTCAAAAAAAAAGGGGGAATACTGTACTCAAAGAACACATCCTAGATCTCAATGTGGACCCCCATTTTAGAAATTCAGGATTAATTAATTAATTAGATTTTTATGCCACCCTTGACTGAGGCGAAGCTATTTCTCTGAAGCAATTGGAAACTATTCGGGTTTTCCCTCAGAAATGTGGACCCCCATTTTAGGATTAATTAATTAATTAATTGGATTTCTATGCCGCCCTTGACTGAGGTAAAGCTATTTCTCTGAAGCAATGGAAACCATTCAGGTTTTCCCTCAGAAATGTGCACCCCCATTTTAGAATTTCAGGATTAATTAATTAATTAATTAGATTTCTATGCCGCCCTTGACTGAGGCGAAGCTATTTCTCTGAAGTAATTGGAAACCTTTCGGGTTTTCCCTCAGAAATGTGGACCCGCATTTTAGAGTTTCAGGATTAATTAATAAAACAAGCAAACAAATAAATATTTCTTTAAGGCAGCAGGTATTGTGAAGAAGAGGGGGATGGACCAAGTGGTTTTGTTCCATTTGTTTTGTTCGCCAGCTAACTCCTCCCTGGCAACGGAGCCCGGGGAGGGTTAGTCAAACCTTGAGCGCCAAGAAAGTGCCCAGAAGTAGTTAAAGGAAGGAAGAAAGGGTCTGAAGGGGGGGGGGGGAGCCATTTCTCGCTCGTGTTGAAACAAAACAGGATATGCAAACGAAGAGG
Source organism: Erythrolamprus reginae (assembly GCF_031021105.1). NCBI lineage: Eukaryota > Metazoa > Chordata > Lepidosauria > Squamata > Dipsadidae > Erythrolamprus > Erythrolamprus reginae. The sequence goes on from NC_091952.1 coordinate 226,814,943, forward strand.
GCGACCCGGCCCTTCCCCAGCCCCCTCGGGCGGGGCCGAGCCCTTCCCGCTCCTCCTCTTTCCATCTCGCCAGGAGGCGGCGAAAGGCAAACGCAACTCCCGCGGCAGGTTGCAAAAAAAAAAAAAAAAAACCCTAGACAGAGAAAAGGGAAGAATGGGAAGTTCTTTAAAAAGTGAGAGGATCGAGGCCTGCCGCCACCGGCGCGAGGCAGAATCCCGTCGCTTTGCCCGGCTTTGGGTGGGCAAGAGCCGCGTCACTCCGATGATCGCAAACTGGCGGGGGGAATCACTATAAGGCTGGGGCATGTTCGCTCCGGAGGCCTGGCTGAATGGGATGGGGGCCCTCCGCTTCGATTTCTCGCGAGTTGACAAAGGAAGTCCTTTCAAGTTTTGGAGCGAAACCACGTTTGGGTTCTGTTGTGATTCCCTTCCTTCGGTTACAGCCAGTTTTATAACGAGCCAAATCCCAACTCCGAAACTTGAACCCGCCGGTCCGTTTTCGGGAGAAGTAGGATTTCCCGCCGGGCATGCTTATACAGTATATACATGCAGAATAAAGCGCGTCGGGATCGCTCTCCCAGTGAATTTGCGCACTTAAACCGGGGAGTCTCCACAACCTTGGCAACATTAAGCCTGGTAGGACTTCGACTCCCTCCCAGAATTCCCCAGGCAACTTCGCTGGCTCTTGACTGAGGGGAAGCTATTTCTCTGAAGCCATTGGAAACCATTCGGGTTTTTCCTCAGAAATGTGGACCCCCCCTCCCCCATTTTAAGAGTTTCAGGAACATGGAGAGATACTTCGCTGGCTGGGGAATTCTGGGAGTTGAAATATTCCAAGGCTTAACGTCGCCAAGGTTGGAGACCCCTGACTTTGAAAGGGCAAAATCTCCCCCTCACGTCAATCGTCTCAACTCGTTTTTGCTCCGGGAAGCCCCCTCCCCCATTTAATATTATTAATAATAATTAGATTTGTATGTCAATCGAGACCCACCCCATCCAGTTAAGAGCAAATTTGAAAAACTTTTAATAAAAATCAGGCAGGCACTTTTCCCTTTCCCCTCCTTCCCTCGAACTCTAAACGGATCATCCTTTAAAAAGCCTGTGAAATCCGCTTCGCCTACTTGCGGGGCAGCCCCCACAGAAAATCACCGCAGGGCGATCGGATTAGCGGACTGCATTTGAATCGCCTCTCTCCGGATGTCCACCGACCAAGTCTGCCCGCCTGCCGTTCTTCCCTCCGAGGGAACGCGCGCAAAGGACGCGCGGTGCTGCGGGGAGGCGACCTCCGAGAGACCTGCGCCACAAGTGGTCGCGCCGTGCCGCGCTAGAGCTCCGCCGAGAGGTTTTTTTTTCCTCGGGACGCGGCTCTTGGAAGGGGAAAAGTTGGAGGGGTCGCGGGGGCGCCGTCTGTGTTTCTCTCGGTGTGTGTGAATAGAAGAGGAACTACTTTTATTGCAGCATTACTGCCTTCGCCACCACCGATCCCGCTTGTTTACAGCTTCGCAGAAGTGTGTGTGTGTGGAAGGGGGGGAAATCGATGGACTCCTTCCTCGTCCACGGAAAGGATGGAAGTCGATCCGCTGCGCCCCACCTAAAGGCGGCGGCGATGAGAATCCCCTTCGCACCCCCCCCCCCCATCTCCTTCCCCGGTTCGGATCTTTAAAATTACCCTCCGGGCGCGACCGATCCGTCCAGGCGGAACATGCCCGGGCGGATCGCGAGCCAGAGCACCCAGCGCGCATGGGGTGGGGGGGAATGTTGGGGCTGAGTCGCTTTGGCCCCCTCCATCCAAGCGGCCCGGTGCAAAAGGGTTGCGATCGCACTCACCCGTCCTTTGCGAACGAAGGCTGGACGGTGGTGGAGGTAGGTTGGCAGGCAGGGCGGCGGTTCCTTCCAAGGCTCCCTGTTGCGCCTCGGCTCCCCGGCTGAGTCTTTTGTTGTTATAGAATCCAGCAAACAGCTGATCGGAGGGGCCGTCTCCCCCCCTTTGGCCCCGCCCCGTCTCTGCTCCCCCCCTCCACTTTCCCATCCCATCCAGGGCTCGAGTGCATGTATGTGGGTGAGAAAACGCGGGCGGGGGGAGCGGTAAGAGGGACGGACGGCGGGCTTCGGCTGCGCACCAATCGCGAGCCCGGCGGCGTCCAGAGCCGCGCCGAGACAGGCTGTCACTAACGCACGTGATCCGGGCCGTTTTCAGGCTTTGGCGGAATCGAAGCGAGTTTTTTTCCCCCCACGAAGAGGTTTTTTGCAAGCCCGGACAACAAAAGGAAGGAGTTGTGGAGAGAGGAGGACGAAGTACTGTAAAGGGAGAAGTTGTGGGAGGTGGACGAAAAGAGGGCGGCGGGGCGGGCGGGGAGGAGGAGGAGGGCAAGACGGACAAAGGGATGGAAAGGTTGGCGAGGACGGAGGAGAAGTATTTTTCCGGGTTGGAAAAATACAGCATTGAAAGAGAATAAAGGGTTGGGGGGGGGGAGGTAGGACTGAGGGATAGGCTGGAAAGGTTCCAGCTGTTTCTGATGTGGAGTAAACAGTTGGGCACGGAGAAGATTTCCCCCCCTCAATGTAATTCTTTAAAATTCTTTCTCAAAGGGATATTTCTGAGTTTAGCATACTGGATGGGAATAAGGAAATGCTGGTGGAAATACACATACACACATGTATATACATACATACATACATACATACATACATACATACATACATACATACACACACATTTATATATATGTATATTTTATCAGCATTTCCCTATTCCCATCTGTATTGTTATAAGTTTGGGTTTTCCCCCCATGTGATATTTTGAGTGTCTTTGCAATGTGTATGTGTGTGTGTGTGTGATTTTTGTCTCCTTTTTCATTATCAGCAAAAATATGTTAAGCACACATATACTGCTCAGAAAAATAAAGGGAACACTCAACTAACACATCCTAGATCTGAATGAATGAAATATTCTCATTGAATATTTCATTTGCACAACTATTCCATTCACACAACAGCATGTAAAGTTGACTGTCAATCAGTGTTGCTTCCTAAGTGTACAGTTTGATTTCCCAGAAGTTTGATTTACTTGAAGTTATATTCTGTTTTTTAAGTATTTCCTTTATTTTTTTGAGCAGTGTATATTGGAAGGGACCTTGTAGGTCATCAAGCAGGAGACCCTATATCAGGGATGGCGAACCTTTTTTCCCTCAGGTGCCAAAAGAGTGTATGTGCATGCTGTTGCACACGTGCAAGTACCCACACCCATAATTCAGTGCCCTCTGGAGGCCATAAACAGCCTGTTTCCCAACTTCTGGTGAGCCGAGTAGGCTCATGTTTCACCCTCCCCAGGCTCCAAAGGCTTCCCTGGTGCCTGGGGAGGGTAAAAACGCCTTCTCCTATCCTTCCCAGAGGCTCTCTGGAAGCCAAAAACGCTCTCCCAGAGCCTCTGTGTGAGCCAAAAATCAGCTGGCCAGCATACACATGCACCTTGGAGCTGATTTAGGGCAGCGGCTCACATGCCAGCGGATATGAGACTGCATACCATGTGTGGCCCCCGTGCCATAAGTTTGCCATTCGCTGCCCTATCCCTGCTGTCCTGCTTGGGTCTCTATGACCGAAGATGAAATTTGAGACTCTATGGATTATTTTTCATGTGGATCTGAAACTTGTGATTAATTGACTTTTCCTCATTTGAGGAGTTTGAGTGTTGTTTGTTTGTTTACCTTTTGCTACACACTGATTGTTACACTTGTACTGTTCGGGTCAACATGACCCGAACAGTTTTACAGGTCACTAATTATTTCTGCCTGCAAAATTTATTTGTTCTCCTGTGTACTTCATCTCATTATTCAAAAGGGTGCATATTGTAAAGTCATTTTTTATTACTGTGCCATGAAGTAAGCTAAAGTGTGCCATTGTGACAAAGCAGAATGAATGTTTGTTTAGGAGAGGGGGGGAGTATTCAGTGTCCTGTGTACTTTATAGGCTTTTATATTTTATGATTGGTATGTGTGTGTTGTATGGTTTTAAATTATGGGGTTTTATATGTTTTTTTCTTTTTTAATATTAGATTTGTTCCATTGTAATATTGTTTTTATTATTGTTGTGAGCCACCCTGAGTCTTCGGAGAGGGGCGGCATACAAATCTAATATATTATTATTATTATTATTATTATTATTATTATTATCATCATCATCTCAAAATGGTGGCTGTTTCACTGTCCCTAATATACAGCTTACTTAGTCAGTCATTTCTTTCACTTCAGAGAGAGAGGACACTGGTTTATGTCAGAGAGGACACTGAGGTGTGAATACACATCTTTTCCGGTATGTAACCTATAAACTATGTCTTTCTTTTCAAAATAATTCAATTCTATTGTTTAGATTGCCTATTGTAAAGTCATTTTTTATTACTGTGCCATGAAGTAAGCTAATGTGTGCCATTGTGACAAAGGAGAGTGAATGTTTGTTTAGGAGGGGATGTATTCTCACTGCTGTGATATATTGATTGCATGGATGAGCATTGAGTACAAATTTGAACAGGGTCTGTTTCAGGGCCCCATCACACACACACAGAGGCACCCTGCGATTGTGATGCTGCAACATCACAAACATGAGGCTCCAGTATCGCAAGCGTAGTGGTCACACTGCACTTTCTTCATCGCTGGGACAGCGATATATATTACAGTACAGTGATCCCCCGATTATCGCGACGGTTCCGTTCCAAGACCCCTCGCGATAATCGATATTTCGGGATGTAGTGGTGCGGAAGTAAAAACACCATCTGCGCATGCGCGCCCCTTTTTCCATGGCCGCACATGCGCAGATGGTGGAGTTTGCGTGTGGGCGGCGGGGAAGACCCGGGGAAGACCCAGGGAAGGTTCCTTCGGCCGCCCAACAGCTGATCTGCTCCGCAGCGCGGCAGCAGCGAGGAGCCGAAGATGGGGTTTCCCCGTTGCCCAGGCAACGGGGAAACCCCATCTTCGGCTCCTTGCTGCTGCCGCGCTGCCGAGCAGATCAGCTGCTGGGCTGCCGAAGGAACCTTCCCTGGGTGCCGCCCGCCGCTCGAGAGCAAGAGGGGGAGAGATAGAGAAAGAGTGAGAAGGAAAGAAAGAGATGAGAGAGGGAGGAAGAGAGTGTGAGAGAGGAAGAAGCAAGATAGTGTAAGAGATAGAGAAAGAAAGATGAGAAAGGAAGGGAGTGACGTCATCGGGTGGAAAAATCGCGATATAGCGTTTCGCAATGATCGGGATCGCGAAACTCGGGGGATCACTAATATATTTTTTGTTTGAAACTGGTTATAGATCTTTTTTGTTGTGAAACTGGTTATAGATCTTTTTTGTTGTGAAACTGGTTATAGATCTTTTTCTCTTTTATTGTTATTTATTTATATAGTTAGTTTTTCTTTATTATTATTTCATAGTGTTGACTCAAGTTGTGACTGTGCATAATTTCAAAATTTGGATAAAAATGTCTCGAAGACGTCTATTGACTGATGCTGAATTGGAAGAGCTTGTCAACACCTCTGATTCAGAAGATGATATTCCAGATGAAAATGTGTCCGAAGAGGAGGACCACATAAGTGATTGGGAAAGCAATGATGAAAATTCTGATTCTGAAGTGGAATATGAAGAAGAACATGATACCCAGACAACTAGTCAGATGCAAGAAATCCATTCTAAAAACAAGGATTTAATTTGGAATTTGCAGCCTAGTCACGCTGATGGATTGCCCACTGAAAATATCATAAAAGCTACTACTGGTCCTACTACGTACGCTATATCAAGAATATCTGATATAAGGTCAGCATTTGCATTGTTCCTAAATACGACTATCCTGAATATTCTAATACAAATGACAAACATTGAGGGACAGCAAGTTTATGGTGATAAATGGCACAAATTAGATGTGACAGCACTAAATGCTTATATTGGTTTACTTCTTTTAGCAGGAGTGTACAAATCTTATGGTGAAGCTACTAAAAGTTTGTGGAATCCTGAAACCGGTCGCCACATATTTAGAGCTACAATGTCTCTTGAAAGGTTTCATGAGATTTCTAGAGTATTAAGGTTTGATAATAAAACAGATCGAAGTGAAAGAAGAGCTAAAGATAAACTAGCCCCTATTAGAACTGTTTGGAATAAATGGGTAGAGATTCTGCCGCAATTATATAATGTTGGTGAAGCTATAACTGTCGATCAACAACTGTTGGGATTCCGAGGTTGGTGCCCGTTCAGGCAATACATACCGAGTAAGCCTGCAAAGTACGTCATCAAGGTATGGACACTGTGTGACAGTAAAAGTTCATACGTTCAAAATGCTCAAGTGTATACAGGAAGAAACCCTGGAGAAAGACCTGAAAAAAATCAGGGTATGCAAGTTGTTCTTGATTTGACTCATGCGCTAAAAGGACAGAATGTCACATGTGGCAGCTTTTTCACATCCTACCAACTGGGCCAGATGTTGCAAAAACGACACCTTACCATGCTTGGTTCTATAAGGAAAAACGACCCAGAACTGCCGCAAGGTATCCTTAGTAAAAGAGAAGTGTATAGTTCTACTTTTTACTTTAATGGAGATACAACAGTTGTGTCTTACGTTCCCCCCAAAAATAAACAGGTAATTCTAATGAGCACAATGCACCATGACAATGCAATAAGTAATCGAGAAGACAAAAAGCCGGACATGATATTAGATTATAATGCCACGAAAGGGGCAGTTAATACACTAGAACAAGCAATATCAACATACACGTGCAAATGCAAAACTAATCGTTGGCCAATGATAATGTTTTACAACATTCTGGATGTTTCGGCATACAACGCATTTGTTTTATGGAGAGAAATCGACCCCAATTGGAACAGAAGTAAGCTGCATAAAAGACGAATGTTTATTGAAGAATTAGGAAAATCCCTAGTTAGGCCGTATATCGAAACCAGAAAAGTAAACCCCAGAATTGAAGGAGCAGCCGCCATTTTGAAGAGCGTCCAGCAGCATGCTCAAAAAAGAGACTCCGCGGCCTCCACCAGCACAGCTACCAGCCAAAAAAGGAGGAGATGTAGATTCTGTCCATCTTCTTGTGACAATAAAACAAATGTGACATGTGCCGGGTGTGCAAAATATGTTTGTAAAGGACATGTGTTTCATTATTGTGCTCAATGTAAAAATGAATGAACTTGTTCAAGCTTTTTATAGATAAAAAAAGAAAAACTGATGTTTTCGTTATTTTTCATTTGTTGTTTTATAAAATATGTTAAGACAAAGTTATGCTTGGCTAGATTTAAAGTTATAGTAAATTAAAATAAGCATGTTTGTTATTTGTGTGCAGAATTGTATAAAGCGAACATAATTGCAAACAGCTCTTGTAACCTTTTTTTGAAAAAATAAATAAAAATGAAGTTTTAATTTCATTTTTCATTTGTTTATGATCAACCATGTTCACATACAGTTCAATAATGAAATAGGTATTCAAAAAAAACTACAGTAGCTAAAATCAACATTTTGATAGATCGGGTCTTATTGTAAATACGAATAGTACAGCAGGGACCATGTCCTGACAAATGGCAGTCCAATCTCCCCTTGAAAGTCTCAAGTGTTGGCGCGCTCACAACCTCCATAGGCAAGCTATTCCATTGGCTGATCGCTCTCACCATAAGAAAGTTAAAGGGACACCTCTTTAAATGTACATAATTTATGCTACCATCAGAGGCCCAGCTATATCACAGCATTGTTTCTTAAAGACAGGTACTCAAGAAATGTCTCTTTGATATAACCATCTTAATCACAGACTTACTTTCTGAGATAGATAAGACTGCCTCTTCCTTGTTCTCTTTCAATAGCTAGTTGAGGTTATGAACATTTTAACAACTTGTGATTAGATCATTTAAGGTCACTCTGACATTTGACTACATGTCTTTTAATCCTCAGTTTCTTGGTTTTATATTAAACTAATCTCTTTAGGTAGAGGGCATAATTTACACTGAACAATTTAACATAAGTTTAGTAAATTTATAAGTGCAAATGTGGAAAGGCTTGTACATCTCTATGTGAACATTCTAACACTTTTGTTTAAACACTGTCCTTTCCTTCTGCTTATGCACAAATACCAGCAGGGACTGTTAGTCCTTGAAAGAATAATTGCAGCTCGATACGCCCTGACTTTTGGTGGCCTTTGTCCTATCTTTAAAAGGGCTATATCATTTGGGACACAGCTGTGCAGTGCTAAGATGTGGGAGTTTTTAAAAACACAAATGAATACTAGAGAGCCCTTGAGATATTATATTTATCTATGCAGAAACCCAGGGTAGGAGGTGTGAGCTTAGCATTTGAACATTGAATTGCAACTGGAATGTAATATCTATCTTGAAACACAAGAAATGCAGAAAAGGTGGCTTCTCACTTTAGAACAATGGTAGGTTGACCAGAAGAGAGAATTGATGAAAGAACAAGCCAAGATGCCCAAAGCTTGTTGTTTGGTTATAGAAATCTTTCATTTGCACTAACTGATTTTATAATGATTACTTTTATATATTTGTTGTTTTTATTGATTGTGGTATGGTGCCTAGAGTCCCTTATGTGAAATGGCCGCCCTAATAATAATTGAAAAAGTTGGAAGGGACCTTGAAGGTCTTCTAGTCCAACCCCCTGCTTAGACACTATTTCAGACAAATGGTTATCCCCACATCATCTTAAAAATTTCCAGTGTTGGGGCATTCACAACTTCTGGAGGCAAGTTGTTCCACTGATTAACTGTTCTGACTGTCAGGAAATTTCTCCTTATTTCTAAATTACTTCCCTCCTTGTTTAGTTTCCACCCATTGCTTCTTGTTCTACCCTCAGGTGCTTTGGAGAACAATTTATGTGGAGAACAGACAATTTAAGTTTCCTCTTGGAAATCCGAATTTTAGATTTGTCCCAATATATTTTGAGGGAATTTTGCTTCCCATAATCAATAAAGGCTTAGAAAGTATTTGAGTCTCGATCTTGAATGAGAGGATAAAACTATATCACCTGCATGCAGCATCAAGTATGGTCTTCTACAGCCAAAGGAAGGGAAGTAGTTTTTCTTGCAGTTTAGAAATTATGGCAGGTCATTAAGATAGATGTTAAATAGCATTGAGGTGAAAATTCAGCCCTGACATGTATCCTCATTCATAGGGATAATGTTTCTAAGAACACCACCATTACAACATCTTATTTGCAATTAACTATTTTTGTACAGAGCTCTGTCTTTGTGCAGAGATTAGAAGGACTAATCTCTTGTCAATAGCATTTTGTTGAGCTTTTGTCAGACTTTGGATTTAGGGGAAGTAAAATATAGCCCTCGGCCCATGGAGGTAGCAGTTACTCTACTGGAGGACTGCAATATTTTTCTGCAATGTGAGATAGCCAGAAATACAGAGTGGAGTGCCATTTCCTGAAGGCAGTTTGGGCTTTTGTGACTAATGATCTTTCCCCCCAGAAATGATGTTAATTTATTATTTAGAAATCTGGACACAGTTTCCTACATTAAATTTATAGTCTACAGTTTGCAGCATTCATTGGAGACTCTTTTCTGTAGATTGGGCATATTATATAGTATCCCTGAGTTTGTAAAAATTGTAAACAGCACGGCAAGTCAAAATACTCATAGATCACGTTTTGTCTGGTAAAATCAAGGGGAATTTAGAGGGAACGCCCAAGAGCTTTCCCTAATCTAAAATGTTGAACAAAGAAACAGTTTCAGTTAGAAGAGCTCAAAGGAGAGAATTCATAGTATTAAAATCCTTGTGGTTGATATCAAAAGTCTTCTTGAAAAAAATAAGAGTTTGAAAATGATCCTGCAAATAACTATTGCAATATTGTAATTCAAAGTAGGAATGATTATTCGAAGAGACAGCAAGTAATTTGTACCAGGTGTCTTTAGTTTTTTGAGATTTGTAACATTTTCAGTGTTACCAAAATCTTATAAACGTTTTTTTAATTGAAAGCAATTAAGTGGAAGATAAGGAGGATTGTATAAATGATATGAAATATTGGTTTCTCTTAACTGCTTTCTAAAAAAAAAAAAGAGACACACATTTATATGGTTTATTACCGACACACTTCACGTTCTTGTTTGTTGTTGGATTATAAATGTTAGAGCCTTCAAGCTGTAAACTTTTAATTAGAAAAGAGAGTTTATCATAACCTTTTATGACATCCTAAGAATTTCGACTCTCAGTTATAATAGTTACTAATTTAAGAGAATTTAAATGGGTCAGCAAAAATTGATCTGGCAACCATTTAAGTTTGACTACATTTTGTTGGTGCTAGTTAATTACCAAGGTAAATCCATTTAGTTATTGTTAGAGAATAGCTGGGATTTAAAAGATATGTTTGTAGAGACTAATGATCTAGGTCAGTTAAAAACATTGAATTAAAGTCCTAGAAGTTTTGGTACCAGGCTGTTCTACAGCCTCTCTTGGATAACTCTGCAATCAACTTGTAGGTGATTGCAGACTTGACCTTTGATAAGATGGGCAGCCAATAAAATAGACAGGCAGGCAGACTCAATTACACCTAAAATTTATGCAGATGCAATTGAGAGTGACCAAGAATAGCCTTAAATGATAAGAAAAGGATGTTATCTCTGCCTTCTGTCCAAACAATGCCTCTTGGTAAAAAGCTTTCACTGTTGGCGTTTTCCCCACTCCATTCTTTCAATTTAAAGGGAAGAGGCGTGATCACCATACTTAGCCTCATCCCCCTTCTTGTGTGCTTATGCATACATCTCACTGGCCTTTAAGGAAGCCCAAATCTCTCAAAGAACAGCATGTCCTGTATGAGTACACATTGTTACAGAGAAGGATCAATCCAGTGCTTTGCAGTTCAAAAATTTCCTTGCTATGGCAGAACATTATCAGCTGTATAAGAGATTATATTCACTTACCTTTCCTATTGGTTCACAAATCCATGCACACGCATCCTGTCTGGATACAGCAGTCCTTCCACACCTGCGCTTTCCTCTCGCACGTGCCTTCCAAACATGCGCCTGGCATCCAAAACGTGGCTAAATAGGAGAGCATTACTTCTGGGCGGGTGGCCAGACCCACCCACAATCTCCACTACCGATTCAGTCCGAACTGTCTGAAAATAATAACAACAATAATAATAATGATAATGGCAATAATAGGAATAATAATAACAACAACAACAACAACAACAACAACAACAACAGAGAGACAGACAGACAGAGTGGAAGAACAGATAGAATAATGGAAGGGACCTTGGAGGTCTTTTAGTCCAATACCTTGCTTAGGCAGGAAACCCTACACTACTTCAGACAAATAGTAATCCAATATCTTCTTTAAAACTTTCCAGTGTTGGAGCATTCACAACTTCTGGAGGAAAGTTATTTCACTGATTAATTGTTCCAACTGTCAAGAAATTTCTCCTTAATTGTAAATTGTTTCTTTCCATGTTTAGTTTCCACCCACTGCTTCTTGTTCTACCCTCAGGTGCTTTGGAGAATAGCTTGACTGCCTTTTTTTTGAGATATTGGAACACTGCTATCATGTCTGCCCTTGTCCTTTTTTTCATTAAACTAGAAAAGAAGGAGTAGGGGAGACATGATATCACCATTGCAGTTTATAGCAAGATCACAAATCAAAGAGATAAGGAGACATATTGAAAGCATCATTTGTGGGTGATTTACAATTAATTTCAATTCTTTGGGGGAGTTGCTACCTGTGCTGAGCCTTTCTGATTTGAGTTTTGATTTTAATGAGCAAGGGAGTTTGTAATACGATTGCTGGCAATTCCTATCCTGTTAACATTTCTCTTTTGTTGAGATCAAGCCATTCAATATAGTTTTTTAAGATTGTAAAAAGTTAACGCCCCACCCCTCTCCTAGAAGAATGAAATACTTTGAGAAATATTTTTAAAAGGCAGAATATTATATTTGCCCTAAAAGAGAAATAGAAATCTTAAAGGAAACAGAAGTTCAGAGCCACACTTCCCTGCCCCCAAGCAGATACTAAGATGAGGCCAACTTTTAGAAATGCAGATTGGGTAATTCATTCAAGACAGGCTATTTTGAACAAAGGAAGAACTGGGTAGAATGGTAGGATCAACCTTCACTCAAGATTCAAACCAGGAAAGCCATTAAGACACAATAGGAATGGCCCAACACCTTTTCAGGACACAAACCTCCTCATTGCATCATCTCAGAAAGTCTAGGCTTCAATGAAATTTACTGTATATTTTTCGGAGTATAAGACCTACCCCCCCCCCCAAAAAAGAGGCTGAAAATTTGAGTGCATCTTTTACTCCAAATGTAGCTTTTCCAAAGCTTTTTTATCCCCAGGTGCTAACTATCTTTTCCGGCTTGCAGGATTTTTTTCTTTCCTACTCCCTCCAAAGAAGGTTTTTTTCTAGCCCTAATATTTGCAGGCTTCTTTGCTACTTCCTGCAAAAAAAGGTTTTTTTCAGCCCTAAAGAGGTGCTAACAATCTTCCCAGCTTGCAGGATTTTTTCATTGCTACTCCAAAGAAGGTTTTTTCCCCACCCCTAAGTCTTTGCAGGATTTTTAAAATTGCCACTCCCTCTGAAGATGAATTTTTTTCAGCCCTAATCGGGATAAAATGATGTGCTGCAGCTGACCAGATTAAGGACGGTACTCTGATGAATACCTGGTAGGTAGATCCCCCCCCCACCTATTTTCCTTCCCCCAAACTAAAGTGCGTCTTATATCTGGTATGTCTTATACTCTGCAAAATGTGGTAATTCAGATGACCTAAAATGTTAGCTATGACCCCTATATGGTCCTCTGGGAGTTTGATAAACAATAGAATATATTTCTTGCACAAGAAAAGTAAGCTCAAGGACCAAGAGAGGGTATACATACCTGTTCTGCCGGGCTCTCTGATAGGAGCCTCCTGAAAATTCAAGAGTACAAATTTCAGACACACACAGGTTTGAAAATTCAAAACAATGTTCTTTATCACAAAAGTCAAAATAAACTAAGCACTCTTTTTGTATTGCAAAGAGCACTCTTCCCAAAACAACCTAGTAGTCTGTACAATTTCCCTTAAGCAGTCATTAAGTACTTAGCCAGCAGCTGTGAAGAAACTTCACACCCCTTCTTCTTCCAACGAAGTGAGACACACACACACACACACACACACACACACACACACACATTGCTCTGCTTTGTTTTCCAAGGCGTGAAAAAGCAACAAAGTCCAGAAAACACAGGATTCCTGACGAACTCCGATCAGATATTCTTCCACAACGGCCAAACCCACATGCTGCTATTTATAGCAGCAGCCCTAATTACTGGAGCCCCACCCAAACACAGGTGGCCTCCCTTATTTCCTGTAATATGTTCTTACTTGGTCTCTTCTACACATAATTATGCGCTTGCGTGGGTCCAAAATGTCATCATCTGAAGCAATAGAAGATAAGGAAGATTGACTGCCTTGGCTGTGTGCCAAGCCCTCCTCTGCCGAGTCACTCCCTCCTCCTTCTTCGTCCGAGGAAACTAAACTCTGAACTGATTCTGTCGGCAATAACACAGGCCTGTGACATGTTGAAGTTTCCCCTGCATCCACCTCCCCAGTCCCTCGGGCAGGAGCTGGGCCAGAGCCAACCACAACACATACCTCTCACTCCTCACTCTATGTGGTCAACTGCCCAGAAGAACCCGAAACCCATGTGGTCCTGTCCATCAATAAACCATCTTTCCAATCAGCCTCCATGTTTCCAGTGTCTTTCTCCCCCACTTGGAACGGAACTCAATGAATATTTCTACCAACAAGATAGAAATATTAAGTTGAGTCAACTCCTAATGTTTACATAAACTCATCAATGGAGCCCTTTTAGCAGCTGTATCAAAATATTTTGCAACTGCTTTCTTCCAGGATTTTAAAAATGTCTATTTCTGGCCTCCAGGTCTAAAACACCCTGATAGACTTCTTTCTACGCTGTAACCTGATTTGATCCTGCTTGTACTCAGGTTGCAACAGGTTAGTATTAGAGCCAGAGACAAAAATGCACACAGTGTGTCTTTGTTGATAGAATAACAAAAAAACAAAACAAAGAAAAAGAACAGCTTTACCCAATGATAATTTAGTATCCATTTTATACATCTTTCTTGAATAATTGCTTGCGGCTGTTGTAATAATCCTGCTAAAGAACCATTAAAAGGCTCAATCCAGATATTACTCACAAACAGCAAGGTCATTGTTATAGATGACTTACTCCCCACTAGTGGTGAGACGCTTCCGGTTCAGAACGGTTCTAAGAACTGGTAGCACTGGTGGCTGGTGGGCGGGATGCTTCTGCGCATGAGTAGATACGTCATGCATGCACGTGAGTGCACACTATTTTGCATTTTCCATAATCACGGTGTTTCAGATACTAGGTATATAATACTACAGCAAAGTTGTATGAAAGAATGAAATAGTTAACATCGGCTATGCCTTCACCTTGATTTGATTCTGATCTGCATCCAGAGAGACTCTCGAAAATTCCAAATTTGCAGCATGGAGATAATCTTGGTTTCACAGGATTCATAGAGGCCTTGATTGCAGCCCTTTGTAAACATAAATCTTGCTCTCTTCCCTGATTATCATGATCGTTTTGCTGAATAAGCCTTGTTAAGAATGTCGGTCGGAGACAAACTAAGAAGGAGATTTCTAAAATACTAGACAGCACAGTATCAACAATAGAGATCTTCAAATTTCTAGGTTTTATCAAATCTCAAGACCTAAAATGGATGTCTAACATCAAAAACATCATCAAAAAAGCACAACAAAGAATGTTCTTTCTACACCAACTCAGGAAGCTCAAACTGCCCAGGGAGCTGCTGATACAGTTCTACAGAGGAATCATTGAGTCTGTCATCTGCACCTCTATAACTGTCTGGTTTGATTCTGCAACCCAACAAGAACAACACAGACTTCAGAAGATAAATCAGAACTGCAGAAAAAATAATTGCTGCCACCCTGCCTTCCATTGAGGACCTGTATACTGCACGAGTCAAAAAGAGGACGGGGAAAGTATTTACTGACCCCTTGCATCCTGGACGTAAATTGTTTCAACTTCTGCCCTCAAAACAATATTATAGAGCCCTGCACACCTAGACAATTAGACACAAGAACATTTCCCCCCGAATGCCATCACTCTGCTAAACAAATAATTCCCTCAACATTTACCAAGGCTGTATTACTATTAGTCTTCTCTTCAAGAAGAGAAGGAAAAATTAAAACAAGGTTCCGCCCGCTTCCATTCAGTTCAGAAAAATATGAAGTCTCTGGGCTAATGCCCAGAACACGCCTAGCAATGCCATTTTGTACTATTAAAACAATTTGATTAGAATAGAACAAGGGTATCACACTCGATTTCATTGAGGGCCGCATCAGGGTTATGACTAACTTTGGGGGTCCGGGTGGGCATAGACAGGGTAGGCTATGTCCAGCTTGATGTCATATATGTCGTCATCATTTTGAGTTAGAGACTTTGAATAGTAGAATAGTACTGTCTGCGGCAATTAGCGAGGGGTGGTTGCATGAGAGGGAAAAATTCTAGCCACAACAAATCCTTTCCAGAGATTCAAGGTCATCTTTTATTCAGCACCAGCTGGAAGTACACGGGAGGCTCATGGATGTTATAATTTACTTTTGGGTGTGGGGACAAGGGGTGAACCTTAACCTAGGTAGGAAAACTTACTATTGGGTTGACTATAGTTTGTAACCAACATGTCAATAAATTGGGACTTGGAAGAAGGCCAAGGTCTAGACCAGTGATGGCGAACCTTTTTTCCCGTGGGTGCTGAAAGTGTTTGCACGTGCGCTGTTGTGCATGTGCGAGTGCCCACATCCATAATTCAATGCCTGGGAAGGGTAAAAACGGCCTACCCCTCTCCGTGGAGGGCAGAAATGGCCCATTTCCCAAATTCTGGTGGGCCTTGTAGGACTGTTTTTTGCCCTCCACAGGCTTTAGTTTAGAGGGTTCCCTGGAGAGGGCAAAAATGCCCTCCCCCATTCCCCCAGATGCCCTCTGTAAGCCGAAAATGCCCTCCCATAGTCTCCGTGTGAGCCAAAAATCAACTGGTCGGGATGCATATGCAACTTGGAGCTGAGCTAGGGCAATGGCCTGTGTGCTAGCAGATATGGCTCTGTGTGCCACTTGTGGCACCCATGCCATAGGTTCGCCATGATTGGTCTAGACTCTGATTTATGTGTTGGATGTTATTTGGAATGCTGTCAAGGGGTAACCTGAATGCTGTGCCAGAGAAAATGGGCTCCCAAACTGTTCTGTCGGGCTCTCTGGTAGAATCCTCCCAAAAATTCACAGGTACAAATTTCAGACACACACACACGTTTGAAAATTCAAAACAATGTTCTTTACAATGAAAATTCACTTAAATTAAGCCCTCTTTTGGTGTAGCAAAGAGCACTCGTCTCCAACCAAACTGGTAATTTGTACAAGTCCCTTATCAGTTCTGTGATACTTAGCTTGCAGCTGTGAGGCAATTCACAGTCCTTCTTTCACAAAGTGAAACACACTTTCCTCTGGTTTAGTTTCAAAGCGGGGGGAAATCAGCACACAAGTCAAAGTCAGTAAAGCAGTCACGAAACACAAGGATCAGATAATCCTCCACAATGGCCAAACCCACAGGCTTCTCTTTATAGCAGCCTCACTAATTACCACAGCCCCACACAACCACAGGTGGCCTCATTTTCTTTGATAATAATCTCTCAGTTGTTGTTGCCTATGCATCATTCTCTGCACGCGTGGCTGTATCATTAACTCTTGTTCCGAATCCAAGGAGGAGCTAGATAATTGATCTCCTTCTGAACTGTCTGCCACACTCTCCTCCTCCCTGTCACTCATGTCTTCTTGGTCAGAGGAGCCCTCATCAGCAGATTCCACCAGGGGCAAAACAGGCCTGCAGCATGTGGATGTCTCCCAGGAGCTGGGCCAGAGCTAACCACAACAGGAGATGGTGGGGTGCCAGCATGCAACCCCAGAAATGCCCAGTTGGGAAGCCACAGCCAGCCCAATCTAGTCACAGTAGGCCAAGCCACCCTGTATTCTTCTGCATTCATTTCTCGATCTATACAGCACCTATTATAAGCACTCTTTTTTATGACCCTCGCCTTGAAATTCTGCTTCGGTATGAAATGTTTCAATATCTAATAAAAAGGGGAAGAATTTGCCTTCGCTGTCATTAGGCTTAGCAATTCACATTTTCCCCACTAACGTAAGAGCCCGACTCAATTAAGTAGCTGTCAGAGGCAATTCATTTGATTTTCAACATTTATACATTCCATAAATACTGTACTTTATTTAACTCAGTCTCACCCAAGCTACAGCATTTAGCTGTAGCAAGCAGTCAGTAAGGCTTCTATTGTTCAGGGGCAAAACAGGCCTGCAGCATGTGGATGTCTCCCCCACATCCACAGTCCTTGGGGCAGGAGCTGGGCCAGAGCTAACCACAACACAAACTATGGTTTCAGCTGCAACAGTCTCTTGTGGACCTCTGCCAGTTTGGAAAGGCTGCATTCGGCCCTCCTGGCCTCCATTTTCACTGGTAGAGGCAGCGTGGGCCGGTCCCTCATTGTTTCTAGGGTGACTTCATGGGCCAGATCTAAGCATCCCGTGAGCCAAATCTGGCCCCTCGGCCTTGAGTT
This sequence comes from Erythrolamprus reginae, assembly GCF_031021105.1. Lineage (NCBI taxonomy): Eukaryota > Metazoa > Chordata > Lepidosauria > Squamata > Dipsadidae > Erythrolamprus > Erythrolamprus reginae. The sequence continues at coordinate 226,832,582 of NC_091952.1, forward strand.
TGACGCCCCTAAAAAAGAGCTAGGAAACCTTCCACTACAAGCTGTTTTAAATTTAAACTCTCACTAGCTCGGGCCAGCAGGGCCAACAACGCAAAGAATTGTGGAAATTGTTGTACTTCATTACTGCTGATTTATAGTACTTTTTTTCCCCAATCAAGGGCCCTCCAGCTGCCCTGAACAATAGAAGCCTTACTGACTGCTTGCTACAGCTAAATGCTGTAGCTTGGGTGAGACTGAGTTAAATAAAGTACAGTATTTATGGAATGTATAAATGTTGAAAATCAAATGAATTGCCTCTGACAGCTACTTAATTGAGTCGGGCTCTTACGTTAGTGGGGAAAATGTGAATTGCTAAGCCTAATGACAGCGAAGGCAAATTCTTCCCCTTTTTATTAGATATTGAAACATTTCATACCGAAGCAGAATTTCAAGGCGAGGGTCATAAAAAAGAGTGCTTATAATAGGTGCTGTATAGATCGAGAAATGAATGCAGAAGAATACAGGGTGGCTTGGCCTACTGTGACTAGATTGGGCTGGCTGTGGCTTCCCAACTGGGCATTTCTGGGGTTGCATGCTGGCACCCCACCATCTCCTGTTGTGGTTAGCTCTGGCCCAGCTCCTGGGAGACATCCACATGCTGCAGGCCTGTTTTGCCCCTGGTGGAATCTGCTCATGAAGGCTCCTCTGACCAAGAAGACATGAGTGACAGGGAAGAGGAGAGTGTGGCAGACAGCTCAGAAGGAGATCAATTATCTAGCTCCTCCTCGGATTCAGAACAAGAGTTAATGATACAGCCACGCATGCGGAGAGCGATGCATAGGCAGCAACAACTGAGAGATTATTATCAAAGAAAATGAGGCCACCTGTGGTTGTGTGGGGCTGTGGTAATTAGTGAGGCTGCTATAAATGGCAGCCTGTGGGTTTGGCCATTGAGGAGGATTATCTGATCCTTGTGTTTCATGACTGCTTTACTGACTTTGACCTTTTGTGTGCTGATTTTTCCCCGCTTTGAAACTAAACCAGAGCAAAGTGTGTTTCACTTTGTGAAAGAAGGACTGTGAATTGCCTCACGGCTGCAAGCTAAGTATCACAGAACTGATAAGGGACTTGTACAAATTACCAGTTTGTTTGGAGACAAGTGCTCTTTGCTATCCCAAAAGAGGGCTTAGTTTAAGTGAATTTTCATTGTAAAGAACATTGTTTTGAATTTTCAAACGTGTATGTGTCTGAAATTTGTATCTGTGCATTTTTGGGAGGATTCTACCAGAGAGCTCGACAGAACATCTCCAAGGCAGGTACAGGGCAGCCAAAAAGGCAGAAATGGGAACGGATAAAATGGATGGAAGGAATTGAAGGCGGTTCCTTATTTTACTGAGGTTCAGGACTAGGGAGGTTAGTTCAGTGCAGCACAGTGAAATGTAGCAGCCGTGAGCCATGCTTTCCTCTAAATGCTGTGGACGGCAGAGGGAAACTGCTGCTTCTCTCTGCACGGAGCGTTCTGGATGAGACCTAGAGGAAAGCATGGCTCGTGGCTGCTACATTTCCCTGTGCTGCGCGGTTTCCCAACAGAAACAGCCAGTGGAGAGCACACAAAACTGCTCCAGACCACATGTTCTCCAGGCCAGCGGCTGTTTCTCTCCTTCATTGCTCTTTATGGGAAATCGTTTAGTTCAGCACAGCGAGATGTAGCAGTCATGAGCCAGTCAGGCGGTAGGGAAAGCAAGTAGGATGCTTGGCTGCATAGCTAGAGGTATAACAAGCAGGAAGAGGGAGATTGTGATCCCGCTATATAGAGCGCTGGTGAGACCACATTTGGAATACTGTGTTCAGTTCTGGAGACCTCACCTACAAAAAGATATTGACAAAATTGAACGGGTCCAAAGACGGGCTACAAGAATGGTGGAAGGTCTTAAGCATAAAACGTATCAGGAAAGACTTCATGAACTCAATCTGAATAGTTTGGAGGACAGAAGGAAAAGGGGGGACATAATCGAAATATTTAAATATGTTAAAGGGTTAAATAAGGTCCAGGAGGGAAGTGTTTTTAATAGGAAAGTGAACACAAGAACAAGGGGACACAATCTGAAGTTAGTTGGGGGAAAGATCAAAAGCAACATGAGAAAATATTATTTTACTGAAAGAGTAGTAGATCCTTGGAACAAACTTCCAGCAGACGTGGTAGATAAATCCACAGTAACTGAATTTAAACATGCCTGGGATAAACATATATCCATCCTAAGATAAAATACAGGAAATAGTATAAGGGCAGACTAGATGGATCATGAGGTCTTTTTCTGCCGTCAGTCTTCTATGTTTCTATGCTTTCCTCTAAGATGGTGGTTCTCAATCTGGGAGTCGGGACTCCTTTGGGGTTTCACAGTGGCCGCCTAAGACCGTGGGAAAAGACAAATTTCCCATGCTGTTTAGGAACTAAAGCCTCTTTTCTGGCACTTTGGAACATATTTTTACACTCTGACCATGTTCTGCCGGGCTCTCTGATAGGAGCCTCCCGAAAATTCAAGGGTACAAATTTCAGACACACACACGTTTGAAAATTCAAAACAATGTTCTTGATCACAAAATTCAAAATAAACAAAGCACTCTTTTTGTATTGCAAAGAGCACTCTTCCCAAAACAACCGGGTAGTCTGTACGATTTCCCTTAAGCAGTCATTAAGTACTTAGCTAGCAGCTGTGAAGAAACTTCACACCCCTTCTTCCAATGAAGTGAGACACACACACACTTTGCTCTGCTTTAGTTTCAAAGGCGTGAAAAAGCAACAAAGTCCAGCAACACATGTTTCCTGACGAACTCTGATCAGATATTCTTCCACAACGGCAAAACCCACATGCTGCTATTTATAGCAGCAGCCCTAATTACTGGAGCCCCACCCAAACATAGGTGGCCTCCCTTATTTCCTGTAATATGTTCTTACTTGGTCTCTTCTACGCATAATTCTGCGCTTGCGTGGGTCCAAAACGTCATCATCTGAATCAAGGGAAGATAAGGGAGATTGACTGCCTGGGCTGTGTGCTAAGCCCTCCTCTGCTGAGTCACTCCCACCTTCTTCTTCTTCCGAGGAAACTAAACTCTGAACTGATTCTGTTGGCAATAACACAGACCTGTGACATGTTGAATTTTCCCCTGCATCCACCTCCCCATTCCCTGGGGGCAGGAGCTGGGCCGGAGCCAACCACAACAGACCAATCAGGCGTTTACAGTGGGGGTGTGCCTGTGACCTTCCTGCCGGCTCTGTTGGGAGAATTGGCGCTAGACTTATGGTTGGAGGTCATCACAACATGAGGAACTGTATTAAGGGGTAGCTCCAATCAGCGTTCCCTGTAAGCTGCGCGCGTGCGCATGCGCGTGCCCCAAAATACCCCCCGCGCACCCTTTTTCACTGGCACGCACTCCCCATCCCCCTGCCAGCCCACGGGGGGGGCAGGGAGGTGCCGGCAGTAGGAGGAAAGGGAGCCGCGGCCGCCCCTGCCTCCCCACGGTGCCTCCGGCCTTCTCACTCCCCTGGCCTCTCGCCCCTGCCCCCCGCCCGATCTGCCCCCTCTGCTCCTCCTCTGCCTCCTGCCTTGGGGCGCGACTTCTCTCGCGGCGGTGGCGGCTGCGGCTTTTCCTCGGGATGAAAGCGCTCCCAGCCAGGGGGCTGTGAGAGAGGGTTTTCTCCGTGCGCTTCGGGAATGCCCGCCCCACCCCTCTCGCAGCCCCTTCGCTGGGAGCGCTTTCGTCTCGGACTTTCAGCAACGGGGCTGCAGTAGAGGCAGGGCAGGCGTTCCCCAAGCACTCGGAGAAAGCACTCTCGCAGCCCCCTCACTGACAGAGAGAGAGGGAGAGAGAAAGTAAGTGAGAAAGAGAGAGAGAGAGAAAGGGGGGGAGAGAGATAGCAAGAGAGAAGAGAAAGAAAGAAAGAGATAGAAAGAAAGAGTGAGAGAGAAAGAAAATGAGAGAGAAAGAAAACAAGAGAGAGAGAGAGCAAGAGGGGGAGAGAGATAGAAACAGAGGGAGAGAGAAAGTGAGAAAAAGAGGGAGGGAGCAAGAGTGGGAGAGAGAAAGAGAGAGAAATGACTCTTGATTTAAAGCATATGGTAAAAAGCACCCAAATAATACCAGAGAAAAAAAAACCCAGCCGTTGTGTGTGTGTGTGTGTGTGTGTGTGTGTGTGTGAACTCTCGAACCATTTCCAATAGCTCACCTGTTGTTGGAAATTGTTCAAGAGTTCACACACACACACACACACACAAGGGGGGAGGAGACAGGGATGGAAAAAGAGGAGAAGATAGTAATAATAGTAATAGATTTTGGTTTTGTTTCATTATTAATTTCTTTTAATAAAAAAAGAAGGGAATTTTATTTGTTTGTTTGTTTGTTTGTTTATACTTCTATGCCAAAGGGACTGTCGCTCAGACACTATACTTTTCCGCCTACACCGGAAAAAAATTAGAGGGAACACTGGCTCCAATGTTACATGGCTGATAACAAAGCACTGATGTCTCATCTTTGTAAAAAAACATCCCGAATATAATGGCTAAAAAAGCTCAGAAAACTACAGGTAGTTTCAATTCTTACTGGCCAGACATATCAGCTGCCTATTTTACCTTTAGAACACTTTCCAAATACTCTTTCACTAATCTAAGAAACAGGTTCTGTGGCCACAAAACCAAAGTGAAGTGGTGTCTTAATACAAATTGCTTCCATGCAGTCTGGAGCAACTTCCTGTTGCCCGAGGCCTATTGGGACACAGCGTGCCTTGTCAGCTTTCCCTATTTAATATAATAATAATAACAGAGTTGGAAGGGACCTTGGAGGTCTTCTAGTCCAAACCCTTGCTTAGGCAGGAATCCTTACACCGCTTCAGACAATTGGTTATCCAACATCTTAAAAACTTCTAGTGTCTCATACAGTGGCTGTATGGATAAATAAGCGTTCTAACCTAAATTTATATATTTTTATCAAATGTCATAGAAATCAATTAAGTTCTTTCTAATTATGGGCTTACTCTGATGCTCCTGAAGATAACTTCCCACCCAAGGCTTTTTGGTGTCTGATTTATATGATTCACCGCAGAATTTTAAAATAATTAACGAAATATTTGGCAAGCTCCCAAAATCTCAATGATAGAACTTGACCCAGGTGTAATACCAGATGGTCAATTAAATGCTATGCTTATTTACTTAGGCAACTGAATAAAACGTACATATAATTGCAGTCTTAACTGTAATGTCTGTAGAGGTACTCCCAACAACATCATTAATGCTACCTTTCCATCTGCTTTCCTTGAAGCATTATCTTACCTTCGGCCTGTGTCATGCTGACCTACTTGAACTTCACAGACTTTGAGAAAACAAACAACAAGGACAGAGTTTGAGGAGGTTGCGTAATCTCGCTGATAGAAATGAGTAAAAAGGAAATTTAATTAGGAAGTGGGCTTTTTTCAGACTTTTTTTTAAATCTAGAGAGTGTTTTCCTTGGCATAGTCCCGAAGTAACAAACTTTTCTTCATATAGTATTGTTTGTCAGTAGTGATGGGCTCCTACGGCTACGGTCAGGAACGCAGTTCCGGTAGCAAAATTTGGAGCTCCACCCCAGAGCACCCAATTTGCACTGAAAGATGTTGAAACCAAATGCATAAGCCACGGCCACAGCATGGTAGTAAAAATTTTGGTAGCCCATCACTGTTTGTCAGCAATCCTAATATTTTTCTTTGCAAGATAAATTGAGCTGTTAATCAAGAAGAGTTATGTATGTATGTATCAGTAGTGGGCAGCCACTTATCTTGCTACCCAGCCAGTTCTCAGCGGCGGGTGCGGGCACTCCCAACATGTGCATGCGGATGCCCCACACAAGATTTGGTTTCTGCCCATGCGCAACAAGGCAAATCTCATGAGATTTCATCTATTTTTGCCAACATTTTGCTTCTGCGCATGCACAGAAACAAAAAAATGGTAAAAATTGATAAAATCTCACAAGTGCAAGAGTGATTTTGGCTATTTTTGCTGGTATTGTAGCTTCCGTGCATGCGCAGAAGCAAAAAAACCTGGGGATTTTCACCAGAAATCTGTCAATCGTGCTGTTCCTGGGCCATTTCTGCTACCCGGATGGTGTCCCCCCATTTGGGGGGAGGAGCCCATGACTGTTATGTATGTATGTAAGTATGCATGCATGCATCTATCTATCTACCTATCTACCTACCTACCTACCTACCTACCTGTTCTGCCGGCGTGTTTCAACCGCCCGTAATTACAGGGTAATTAGTCCAGGAAGACACACACCACATGATAAAAGGAAAACCCAAAAGTTTTTATAAACAGAAAAACAGAAACAGCTCCCTTTTTAAATGTCAAAGGGATTTTCTGGTACACACAAGGCACAGGTTAAATGCAATCCAATTGCTCACCCAATAACTGGGAAATTGAGTCCAATTCTAAAGTCCAGAGAGTCCACACACAATCTTGAACAGCACAAAAACCACGATCTTGACGAAATAATGAATCAGAAACTGCCACAAAGCTAAACCAGCACGCTGTTCTTTTTATCTGTAGCACTAATTACAGCAGCCCCACCCAACCACAGGTGGCCTCATTTTCTCTTGTAATAATCCTTCAGTTGTTGTCTCCTATGCATCACTCTACGCATGCGTGGATGTGTCATTAATTTTTGTTCAGAATCCAAGGATGATACAGATGATTGATCTCCTCCTGGGCTGTCTGCCAAACTCCTCTCTTCCCCGTCACTCACGCTTCCTTGGTCAGAGGAGACTTCTTCGGCAGATTCCATCGGGAGCAAAACAGGCCTGTGGCATGTGGATGTTTCCCCCACATCCACCTGCACATTCCTTGGGGCAGGAGCTGGGCCAGAGCTAACCACAACACCTACCTATCCATCCAATTTACCCACTCACAGAAAGCAATTCTGGGCAGAGTACATCAATTCAATAAAACAGTAAAAATACAGTTGATCTTCGAGATGCGATGGTTCACTTGGCGACCATTTGAAGTTATGAAATGCCATCCCCCAATTACGTGTGACACAGTGGGGGTGTCCCTCTGACCTTCTTGCCAATTTGCTTAAAGCTCTGAGGGGAGAATTGGTGCTAGACTTATGATTGGGGGTCACCACAACATGAGGAACTGTATTAAGGGGTCGCGGCATTAGAAAGGTTGAGAACCACTGGCCTAGAGGGTGGGACGCGGTTGGCCTGCTCTCCCTCTGCTCTCACCGCTCCACTTTTGGAGCACCCGGAACAGGCAAAGAAATGGCGCCAAAGAAGAGACAACTCACCAGATCTTCGCAAGTAGGTGAGATCTGGCACAGCAGGATGTGGGGGGGGGGGAAGCAATTGTGGGGAGCATGAAGTATCTCAATAGGTCAAAGAAGACTTTGGGTGGACTGTTCCACCATTGGCCCCCTCATGGTCTTCCCCACCCTCAGATACCTTGTGCACTTAATGACCTGCGCATTCGATTAGCGACTGCATGGGCAAAAGCAGGGAGTTTTCATGGTCCCTTTTGTGAATCACTCCAATGAATCCTCGGGTTATGAATGTAATTGTCAGACTCCATTATATTCATAACTTGAGGACTACCTGTATAAAGATACCGTTATTCTGGCATAAATGTCCAAGCAAACCAGGTGAATCATTCTTGATTGAAGTTTTCTCTCCTTCCCTTTTTTCATTAACATGGTGTTTGTAGGCTAATTATTAGGGTGAGGAGCAAAAATAGAGTTTGTGTTTAGGACTTGCACATTTGATATAATGGTAAAGTTTAATTCTTCGGAGAGGGGTGGCATACAAATCTAATAAATTATTATTGTTGTTGTTGTTATTATTATTATTATTATTATTATTATTATTATTATATAAGCACTTCCATTATTCTATCCAACCTCCCACTACAGTAATAAATAGCGCACACGAGGTGTCTCAAATATATTTATTATTTCACCAAACAACTCATAATCTAACAGATAAAAATAATAAATGGTTTTTAAAAAGTCACTATGTTAAATGGTAGTAATACACAATGAAATGATCCACGCCTTGGGCAATTTAGAAGATGACAGATTAAGAATTTGTCATCTTCTAAATCCCACCTTCTTTTTTGTCTACAACCTTCTTAGTATCTGATATTCTGCTGCTATTGTACTTTACGTAGAGTTAGGGTTACATTAGGTAATATATTTATGAACCCTGGCTGAAATAGGCTATTTTTCTTTCAACACAGGCTAATTAACTCAGGGCAACCAGGTCTAGGTTGTAAAATATATTTATTTATGAGATATATATGACTGCCTGTTTTGTTACACAACTCTGGGCGCCTAACAGCAATAATTAAAAAAGAACAATAAAATAATCCAACAAAAACCAAACCAAAAAAACTAGCACCAAATCCCACAACATTCATCCAATTATAGTGGTACTTCTACTTAAGAACGCCTCTACTTAAGAACTTTTCTAGATAAAAACCGGGTACGCAAGATTTTTTTTGCCTCTACTTAAGAACCATTTTCTACTTAAGAACCCGAGCCTGGAAAAATTTCCCAGGAAATTTGAGGGTGGCACGAAAGCCCAGCCACTTTCCTGCCCTTCCCCCTTTAATCCTGGCCATCTCGGGCTTTTCTGGGCTGCCAGAGGAGCCTTTCGGTGGTGCTTAAGGAGGCTTTGACAGCCCAGAGCGAACAGAGCATTTTCCTTTCTCTGGGCACTTGAAGAGGGGCGAGTACAAGTGCACTAGAGTGCCTTCCGTCCCCTGTCCTATTGCTCTCCTATATCTCCTATACCTTTCTTCTATTCCTATATCTCTTCTTCTATTCTTTCATTGATATGTTCTATTCCTATACCTTCTTTTCAATTATTTCTTAGATATATTTTACTATGAGTATCTCTTCTATAACCTTCATCATGTATTTTACTATATGTATATAGATACAGTATATGCCCACAAAACCCTCATTGTGTATTGGACAAAATAAATAAATAAATAAATAAAATAAACCACTTCGTGATGGTGACTCCCTCATGCTGCCTCCCATACACTCGACACAAGGTTGCCTCCCTTTTGTGAATCACTCCAATGAATCCTTGGGTTATGAAGATGGATAATTGAAAGGGAGAATAAAGAAGTATTATGGCGGGAGGAGACAGGGTTAGAGAAAATAATAAGAGAAAAAAGTGAGGGGATAAAGGCGCAAGCAACTAATATATACAAACTGCTAGTGCAGTCAGATGGGGACACGATTGATGGATTGACTAAATGGTGGCAAAATGAGATATTAGTAGAGGTACAAGAAATGGAAAATATAGTAGAAGATATAAGGAAAATTAAAAATACAAGAATTAGGGAAATGAGAAGGAAAATATTACATAAGTGGTATTTTACTCCCGTTCAATTTGCACATTTCCAGCAGAATGTTAGGGGGAATTGTTGGCATGGTTGTCAAGATAAAGGAGTGTTTATGCATATGTTTTGGGAATGCCCGATAGTGCAGGAATTTTGGCAAAAAGTGAAAGAGGATATCAATGGAATGTTAAATATACAATGGACAATCACTAAGGAAATGGCAGTACTAGTAAAAAGCAATGCGATGGGAGAATTTAGAGAAATAAAAAAAGCAGCAATAGAAAGTGCTCAGGCAGTAATAGTTTTGGGTTGGAAGGATGCGACAAAATGGACAATGCAAAATTGGTATAGGTACATGGTGGATCATATTCAATTTGAAATTATGGAAAAAAGGATAAATTTGGATAATGAAACTGATTTGGGACAGCTGATGGGACGGTGGGACAAGGTAAGACGATATATGATGAGCAGAATCCGAGACCAAGCTACAAGAAATAAACTAGAATCACTCTATAATATGTAGACAGATATATTGCTCTTGGGTTAAGTGGATTAAAAAAGAAATACCCCCAATTTGGTGGTGGGGAATGTGTGTATGTCGGGGTGATGGGCACAATTCACATTTCACTATGCACTGTTTTATGTTGTGTGATTTTAAATTGTTAAAAATCAATAAATAAAATATTAAAAAAAAAAAAAAGGATAATTTTATAGAAGCCTCTGGAAAAAAAGCAGGGGGCAAACAGACTCTTCCTAACTATAATTTATGCATTACACTTAAAATACTAGACAGCACAGTATCAACAATAGAGATCTTCAAATTTCTAGGTTCTATCATATCTCAAGACCTAAAATGGTCACCTAACATCAAAAACATCATCAAAAAAGCACAACAAAGAACGTTCTTTCTGTGCCAACTCAGGAAGCTCAAACTGCTCAAGGAGCTGTTGATACAGTTCTGCAAAGGAATCATTGAGTCTGTCATCTGCACTTCTATAACTGTCTGGTTTGATTCTGCAACCCAACAAGAACAACACAGACTTCAGAAGATAAATCAGAACTGCAGAAAAAATAATTGCTGCCACCCTGCCTTCCATTGAGGACCTGTATACTGCATGAGTCAAAAAGAGGGCGGTGAAAATATTTACTGACCCTTTGCATCCTGGACGTAAATTGTTTCAACTTCTACCCTGAAAACAATATTATAGAGCACTGCACACCAAGACAATTAGACACAAGAACATTCCCCCACGAACGCCATTATTCTTCTAAACAAATAATTCTCTCAACATTTACCAAGGCTGCATTCTCATTCCTATCACCCATCTCCACTTATTTATGACTATATGACTGTAACTTGGTTGTTTGTATCTTTATGAGTTATATTGATATTGTTTCCTGATCGCTTATTTGTACCCTATGACTATTATTATAGGTTGTTCCTTATGATTCTTGATGAATGTATCTTGTCTTTTTATGTACACTGAGAGGATGTGTATCAAAGACAAATTGTTTGTGTGTCCAATTACTGTATACTTGCCCAGTAAAGAATTCCATTCCATTCCACTCCACTCGGTTTGCTAGTGGAATGGGTGGGGCACTGTTATAGAGCAATATCACTGCATTGTTTATATTTCCATTCATTCATTCATTCATTCATTCAACATCTGTGCTGCCCAATCCCAATGGGACTCAGGGCGGCTTACAACAATATAAAAAATACAGTACAATAAAAAGAAGTCAGATATTAATTACGAAACTAATAAAAACCCCATTTATAAAAACCCACAAAGCAATAAACCAATCAAATATACACATACATACCATTCAACACTATTCGGCCGTGACAGATGGTAGTAATCATGACCCCCAGGCCTGCCGGCAAAGCCATGAGGCTGGTGGTCGAATCTCTAACAAGCATCAGCATCAGAAGATTGGAGACTCTATGGCAGGGTTCTCAAACTTGCAGCCCGCAGGCCAACTGCGGCCCCCGGGACAATAGTTCACAGCCCCCACCTCAATATCAAAGTTTAATGTTAGTTCGGCCCGAGTTTGATGTGAATGGCACTTTTCAGTGTTGTGTGCCGAGCTGAATGAATGTACCAATCATGGTGGGGAATATTGCTCTTAGAGGCGGGACATCAGCTGGGCTTATTGCGAACTTGCGCCATTACCCCAGGCTCAGAAGCAGTCGAAGCAAGCTACGTGATTAGTGAGATGATTGTTAAAGCAGGAAAGCCATTCAAAAAAGGTGAATTTGTAAAAAAAAGTGCATATTACAACATCAGCCTTTCTGCCAACACCGTAGTAGAGCGTATTTCTGACCTATCAAGTGACATTTATGATCAACTGTGTGAGAAAGCAAAATGTTTCAGTGTATACTCAGTCACTCTTGATGAGACCACAGACATCACTGACACTGCCCAGCTCGCAATCTATGTCTGTTAAATGTTAAAGAACTGTTAATATAGACAATTGAATCTGAATAATAATAATTACATTTCTCTAGTCACCAACTACTGTATATGTGGTTTCTTCAATCTTCTATATCTGCTGTATTATTAGTACCATTTTCATTTTATTTATTTATTACCGATTTATTTATTTTTTTCTTATGAATTTGTTAATTTATTTTTATTTTTTCATACAAAATAAGGTGAAAAAACAAAGACATTCGATAACATTGGAATGTTTTTGTAAGAGCTTTTCTTGTGGAAAACTTGATGCGGCCCAGCCTCACCCAGACTCTACCTCCAGTGGCCCCAGGGTAAATACCCTATGAGACTAGACTTTCAATCCTGGGCCTAGAAAGTTTAGAACTAAGACGCCTTAAACAAGATCTAAGTATTGCCCACAAGATCATATGCTGCAACGTCCTGCCTATCGGCGACTACTTCAGCTTCAACCACAACAACACAAGAGCACACAACAGATTTAAACTTAATATTAGCCGCTCCAAACTTGACTGTAAAAAATATGACTTCAGTAACCGAGTTGTCGAAGCGTGGAACTCATTACCGGACTCCATAGTGTCATCCCCAAACCCCCAACACTTTACCCTTAGATTATCTACGGTTGACCTATCCAGATTCCTAAGAGGTCAGTAAGGGGCGAGTACAAGTGCACTAGAGTGCCTTCCATCCCCTGTCCTATTGCTCTCCTATATCTCCTATTCCTTTCTTCTATTCCTATATCTCTTCTTCTATTCTTTCATTAATATGTTCTATTACTATACCTTCTCTTCTATTCTTTCTTAGATATATTTTACTATGAGTATCTCCTCTATAACCTTCATCATGTATTTTACTATGTGTATATAGATATATACCCACTAAAACTCTCATTGTGTATTGGACTAAGATAGATAGATAGATAGATAGATAGATAGATAGATAGATAGATAGATAGATAGATAAATTGCGTTTGAGACCCCTGCTCTAAGGACTCTGCAATTACCTTCTCTTTCCCATGCCAGCTTTTGCCCCAGTTCCTTTCAAGAGGAGAGAACAGAAGAAAAAGCTGCCTTTAGGCATAAGCACGGAACAATACATTGCGTTTCCCAGCACCTCAGAAGTAAAAGAAATGTCAGAATTGAACAGGAGGCACAATTTTATTTTACAGAATTGTGGGCTAACAACTACAGAGCAAGGCAATTACTGCCTGAGGAAAGTGGAGATTTAAAAAAACCAACAACACTTAAGTGTGAACTTTCCCTTCTGTCTGCCCTTGGACTACATTTTACAGAGACTTTTGTCATTAAAATACTCTTATTGACCCAACTAAAAACAGCCATTACTCACAGTTGTATGTTGCTATAGCAATAAAAGAAAAAGGCAGTATGCTAGTAAGACCTAAAAAAATAATGCTGTTAATTGCAAAGTCATGTCCCACCCATCCTGAGTCCATAGACCAGTGGTTCCCAAAGTGGGAGGTATCGCCCCCTGGGGGGCAGTGGGAACACTTAGGGGGGCAGTAAGAGGCAAGGGTGGCAGCAGGGACGCTAAGAGGGGCCAGGGCAGGGCAGCAGGTGATTCGCCATGCTTTTCCCACCACTTGGCATTTCCGGGGGCCCCCCTCAACCCCCCCCCCCGGCACTTTTACCTTTACCTTCTTCCAGTATTTTAAACACTGCAGGTTATGAATTCAGAAAAAACAACGATGTAATAAACTTGTTAACGGCGCTGTATGTGATAGAAATATACAACACATGCCACATGAAATATTTGCTGCAGTGGCAGAATAGAAATTGGACAAAACCAAACTGTATTTGCATCTCTTTCTCTTAAGCCACAATGTCTTTTAAACATGATTTGCTGAGCAACTCCAAACAAGAGACTGCATATTGTTTTTCTCTTTCATCATTGTTCCTGAATTTGTGGGATAAGTGGAAAAATAAGAGGAATGTTGGTGTGACATGGGCGTACCTGGGGAAGCCCATGACTGCTCTCGCAGCTGCATTCTGCACGATCTGAAGTTTCCGAACACTTTTCAAAGGTAGCCCCATGTAGAGAGCATTACAGTAGTCGAGCCTCGAGGTGATGAGGGCATGAGTGACTGTGAGCATTGACTCCCGGTCCAAATAGGGCCACAACTGGTGCACCAGGCGAACCTGGGCAAACGCCCCCCTCGCCACAGCTGAAAGATGGTTTCGGGAGTGTACAGAGGTGCCAAGGAAAGTGTGCAAGGGTGCAGCACAGATCAGGAAGAGTATGCAGCAGTAATGGCTTCCAGTTTATGCTATCAGGTGCGCCGTCCCGGTAGGATGCTCATGCAGCTGTGCATTTCATGTGTGCACGCGCACCCCGGGGTAAATTTTGGCTTCTGTGATTTTTGCTGATATTTTGCTTAGGCGCATGCACGGAAGCAAAAATATCAGCGAACATCACTGAAATCTCACTCTCGTTGTGCATCCTCATGCAGGATTTCACTTGCTGTGCATGCGCAAAAGCCAAATCCGCGCTGATGGGTGTGTGTGTGCTTGCTGGATGAGCCCGCACCCACGATGGCCTTGGAGGGCACCCTGGTAGCATCAAAGATGAGCAGCCCTTCCCTGGTATGCAGGGCTGTAAGTGGGTGTGTATAGATGCAACAGAACCCCAGGGAGAGTCAAAGAGAGTGGGTAGGGGTGTGTGAGTGACTGGCACAGCTCAGGTACAGAAGCATCATATGCAGTTAGGGAAAATTAATCCAGCAATTTACAGCGATTTCTGCCGGCTTCCTCATTGATATTTTGGGGAAATCACCAAGGAAGGTTGGAAATTGTTGGCTTTCTAAGGACTTGGGACTAACCATCAGATTCTATGGGAATGGAATCTTATTGAATTATCAATTCAGGTCCAACCATTTGATTCTGTTATGTCTAAATAAAGTGATAGGGTCCCATAGAATGTAATCCCAGCGGCCGATAAGGTCCCACAGAGTTGGCCTTCTCCAGGTCCCATCGACCAAACAATGTCGTTTGGCGGGCCCCAGGGGAAGAGCCTTCTCTGTGGCGGCCCCGGCCGTCTAGAATCAACTCCCCCCGGAGATTAGAACGACCCCCAGCCTCCTTGTCTTTCGCAAATTACTCAAGACCCACCTTTATCGCCAGGCATGGGGGAAATGAGACATCCCTCTAAGCTGAGCAGTGAGCAATCGCTCAATTAAAAATCATCATCAACTCAGAGTTTTCCAAACCTGCCCAGAAGCCGAGAGGGAAAGAGTGAGAGGGAAGGAGAGAGAGAGGAAGAGAGGAAGAGAGAGAAACAGATAGAAAAAAGAGAGGAAGGAAAAGAGAAAGAAAAAGAATGGGAGTAAGGAAGAGAGAAAGAAAATCAAAATCTAGTTTGAAACTAGCTCAACTATTTAAGTGGCATTTTGATATTGATAGAGTTGCCCTATTATGAGCTCACTGTTATAGACACACAGTACAGTATTTTATTTTGAAATTCTCTGAGGCAAAACAGGGTGGGTTGTTTGTTTGTTTGTTTGTTTATTATTTCTGTGCCGCCCAGTCCCGAAGGGACTGCCACTCAGACACTATACTTTTCCGCCCACCCCCCCCCAAAAAATTAGAGGGAACACTGGTTGGGGGTTTAGATATGTTTTATTTTAATATTAGATTTGTCTCACTGTTATACTGTATACAAATCTAATAAATAATAATAATAATAATAATAATAATAATAATAATAATAATAATAATAATAATAATAAATGTCTCTATTTGTCCATAAGATCCATGCCCATCTTGGCTAGTTGCCTGGGAGAGGCATCAAGTGATGGTGATTTCATCCTTGTTGGAGGATGCATACTGGGCTTCTTTTAAAGAGACGCTGGTGTGCCCACTACTCAAGAACCCCGGCTGGTTCTAAGGTAAAAAAAAGAAAACCATGTTGCATTTTTCTATTTTTAACATTTTATTGCACACTGCCCAATGCCCAGCATCCACCTCTGCCTGTGAAAAATAAATAAATAAATTATCCCTTCGGCACAATCGTAACTTCTGATAATAGTAATCTTGGAAATGATAAGCAGCCTCTTGGGTTGGTAGACGGCATGATTCACCTCTCGGTGTGGTAGGAAAAAAACAGGAGAAAGGATTATTATGTATGTTCGCTGCCTTGAATTACTTATGAGGTAATACAAGTCTAATACATAAGTAAAATTAATCAACATTCAGATAGGCTTGCCTTCAAATACTATGAATGCTTGTCAGTGGCCAAAGCCGCCGTGGAAACAGTTTGTGAAATAACCCACAAATGTATCAGCTCAATCCATTTCCATGTGTGCCTACTTTACAACAGAACAGAACAGAATAGAATTCTTTATTGGCCAAGTGTGATTGGACACACAAGGAATTTGTCTTTGGTGCACATGCTCTCAGTGTACATAAAAGAAAACATAAGTTTTAGAATGCTTGTATTTGTCAAAAGTTGTAGAGATGAAATAGATACATATAGACAATTTTTCCTTCATATCATGGAATATTACATAGAAATTTAGGGCAAGCAAGGTTTGGGCTACTCAGTTATTTTCCTTTTTCTAAACCAAAAAAGGAAAAAAGGAAGAAATTTGAACTTGCCATTCTGGATGGGCAGGTTTTCAAAGAGCATGCTCAGAAATACCGTCATAAACTTTGCATAGATTATCTGGTACCATATAGCTGATGCAAGTTGAGTAGCACATGTCATACAATATTGACATAATATTACTGCTAGCAGATATTTCCTTATCACAGCAACACAGTAATTCCCCATTCTCTCACCTGTTGATCTTTTCTTAAGTGAAAAAAAGGAGTATTTACAAGAGCTATAATGTAGTTCAGTATTCCCAAGATCCTAACATTTATTGCCTGCAAAATAAGCCTAAATAAAAATACTAGGTTCAAATGAAACTTTAGTAGATAGAGTTGGATCCATATTCTATACTGGATGGAGACTAGTGGTCCTCTTGATATTGTTGAAATACAACCTAATACTTCTCATAATTGACCATCCCTCTTTTGACCTTTTCAAGATTTAATTTTGTGACATCTGGACAGCGTAGCTAGGTTCCCTATCCCAATTTTATTCTTTTACAAAACTGAAAAGGAGAGGTGAGTTTTGGGCCCAGGTAAGTGCATCATTGTATATGTGATGTCATTATGGCTTCTGGCCACAGGTGATATTCACTTACTTTCACTACCGGTTTGTATACAAATCTAAATAATAAATAAATAAATAAATGTGAGCATGCATGTACAGTGTTCCCTCGATCTTCGCGATGGATGCGTTCTGAGACCGCCCGTGAAAGTCAAATTTCCGCAAAGTAGAGATGCAGAAGTAAATACACCATTTTGGCTCTGAACAGTATCACAAGCCTTCCCTTAAACCCCTAAATTACCATTTCCCATTCCCTTAACAACCATTTACTCACCATTATTACTGGTACTCACCATTGAATGGTGATCCTGATATTTATAAACATAATTATTTATTAATAATAATTATTTTTTTTGTTATATATTTGCAAAAATTATTAGTTTGGCGATGACGTATGACGTCATCGGGAGGGAAAAACGATGGTGGAGAAAAAAACCCGTGAAGTGTTTTTTAATTAATATTTGTTTAAAAAACGTGGTAGAGGCTATTTGCGAAGTTTGAACCCGCAAAAATCAAGGGAACACTGTACCCCATTTTTTGTTTCATGGGGCATATACACATGCACAAGCACACCCACACCTACACTTCTTCATTCATGGAGACCTCTGGGGAAATTTTAAAGAGTGCTCCTAATGAAACCCAAGCACATATGACTGGATAGTCTCTTGAGAGAGTAACTTAGAAGTTCTTGATGAATTTGAGAATAATTTGTTTGCAACTTATTTTCTGATGTAATCAATAGCCGCCTCTAGGTATGACCCACTTAGTTTCATTGATTTTTTTCCCTGTGAAGACCAATTGAGATAATGTCTGATGACTCAGAAGTTGACCCCAAGGTCTGCTGATGTAATCATTGTGAAAATAGCACGCTAGATGTTAATTTACAGCTCTGTGGAGCTCTGCATGTCAATATCATCCAACCTTTTTCTTTAGTTACTTTTTAACAAGAATAAAACCCAGGGCACGTGACCTGGCACTCCTTCTATCACCAAACAAAGCAAATGAGTAAAAACTACAGTGGTACCTCTACTTACAAACTTAATTCGTTCCATGACCAGGTTCTTAAGTAAAAAAGTTTGTAAGAAGGAAGCAATTTTTCCCATAGGAATTAATGTAAAAGAAAATAATGTGGGCGATTGGAGAAACCACAGGGAGGGTGGAGGCCCTGTTTCCTCCCAGGAGATTCCTAGAGAGGCCCCATGGAGGCTTCCCACTGCCTTTTCCGGCCCTGTTTCCTCCCAGGAGATTCCTAGAGAGGCCCCATGGAGGCTTCTCCCTGCCTTTTCCGGTCCTGTTTCCTCCCAGGAGATTCCTAGAGAGGCCCCACAGAGACTTCTCCCTTACAGTTTTGGAAGCTCAGGTTTGTAAGTGGAAAATGGTTCTTGAGAAGAGGCAAAAAAATCTTGAACACCCGGTTCTTATCTAGAAAAGTTAGTAAGTAGAGGCGTTCTTAGGTAGAGGTACCACTGTATCCTCTTTCCTCTGAGCAGGTTGCCCTCCATACTGTTGCAGGAATTCAGGAAAGCTGTGGAATCCTTGGTTCCCTTCTACTGAAGGCAGGAAAACTTTAAATATTGACATCCTGGTTTTAAAATTAGCTCTGTGACCACCGTGTGAACTACTTTATCTGATGGGCAATATTCCTGTAAGAAAACATTCAGGCTGAAAAACGTGCATAGGAATTTCAAAGGATATAGATGTTCAACCAACAGATGTCTCTAGGATATTAAGCATTCATCCACCATGGCATATCTTAAGGGCTTGGGGCCATTTTGTCAGATATACATAAAAGATTGGAAGATCAAAGACCAACCTAGTCCATTTTTCTATTCTCATAATCAGGGGTCCCCAAACTTTTTACACAGGGGCCAGTTCACTGTCCCTCGGACTGTTGGAGGGCCGGACTATAAAAAAAACTATGAACAAATTCATATGCACATTGCACATACCTTGTTTTAAAGTAAAAAACAAAATGGGAACATACTATTTAGAGGGGGGAGAAGGTCTGAAATTCGTATATTTTTATGTTTTGTTTTTAATTTTCTTTTGTTGACATCTGATTGGCTATACAAGGTTTTCTTGTCTTATGAAAAATGTATAAAGAAAGAAGCACTTTGGCATAATGGTTAATAAGTTGCACTTTTTGAAGGAACATTAAGGAGGAAATTTAATTAAAAGAAAATGAATGTAACTGGATGACAAAATTAGAAAAAAAAACCCTTTTGCAACTTTTTTGATGATTGATATTAGTTACTAACAAAATACTGCATTTTATTCATGGAAAATTAGATGGTACACTGTGTTGTTTGAATGTATGTTGAGAGAAAAAATAAAAAAAATTACACCCCCCCAAAAAACAGTCCTTCCTTCCTCTGTCCCTCCATTCATTTCATTCTTCCTTCCTTCTTCCTTCCTTGTTCCCTCCATTTCTCCTTCCTTCCTTCCCTCCTTCCTTCCTCTCCACTTCTCCTTCCCTCCCTCTCTTTCCCTTTTCTTTCTTTCTCTCTCTCTTTTCCCTGTGCTCTTGTCACTCACCGACGGGCCGGATAAATGGCCTCAGTGGGCCGCATGTGGTCCGCGGGCCGTAGTTTGGGGACCACTGCTCATAATGATCAATAAGATACTAGGGGGAAGGACCTAAACAGTATATCGGAATGATCATGCATTTATCTCTGCCAAAGCCCTTCAGCAATTCAGAGGAAATCAATTTCTTCTGTATTGTTTGTCTTCTTAGTGGGTTGCATTGGAAGACCCCAAAATGCTAGAATTTGTAAGGCGATGCTTGTGAACAGAAGCACACATACACAGAACAGAGAATGATGTTTGTTGCATGGGTTAAAATTGAAACAAACACTATTGATATCTGTTTATCTTTATCTGGGTCTTCTATTTAATTTATATCATGCATTGATAGAAGAACTCATACTGCTAACATGGAAGAGAACTCTAGCTATTTGGCTGGATTAACATGTAAGTAAATGAATACATTTCTAGAAAGGATTTAGTGTGATTGTCTCTGGGAATAGAGCAAAAGGGTTGAGTGGCCAAAGATTGCAAGTTATTGCATTTATTTATTTAGTTTCATTTAGTTACTTTTTGTGTAAATCAGTAGCCTGGAGATGTTCTTCTGTGACTCATTGTAGAGATAAGGAATTGGCTTTCCTATAATTATATTATTTTACCTGTAATACAGTGTTTTCCCCAAAATAAGACTTGGTCTTCTTTTCTTTTGAGCCCCAAAATAAGCATCAGGTCTTATTTTGGGGGGATTTATTTATTTATTTATTCATTCATTCATTCATTCATTCATTCATTCATTAATTAGATTTGTATGCCACCCCTCTCCGCAGACTTGGGGTGGCTCACAACAACAATAAAACAATTCATGACAAATCTAATAATTTAAAAAACATTTTTAAAAAAACCCCATTATTAAAGCAGACATTCACACAAACATACCATACATAAATTGTATAGGTCCGGGGGAGATGTCTCAATTCCCCCATGATTGACAGCAGAGGTGGGTTTTAAGGAGTTTACGAAAGGCAAGGAGGGTGGGGGCAGTTCTAATCTCCGGGGGGAGCTGGTTCCAGAGGGCCGGGGCCGCCACAGAGAAGGCTCTTCCCCTGGGACCCGCCAAACGACATTGTTTAGTCGACGGGACCCGGAGAAGGCCAACTCTGTGGGACCTAATCGGTCGCTGGGATTTGTGCAGCAGAAGTCTTACCCGCTTACTTAGGACCACCGCAGCCAAGGCCTATCACATCCCAACATTCGTCACACCTGACTTCTTCTATGACTGCTTGTGGATGCTTGCGGCCAAATGCCGCATGGTTTGCTCTGTCGGTGCCACCAATCAGGGCAGGAGTCTGCATGGCATGCTGTGCTGTTGCACTTGTGCAACATACCTCATGGGATCCTGATACACTTGGCAGCACCAGCACAACAAACCCTGGGGCATTCTGATGTGAGTGGTGGCACCAGCACGAAGCGCCATAGCCATAGTTCCCTCTAAGCTGAGCAGTGAGCAATCACTCACTTAAAAATCATCATCAACTCAGAGTTTTCCAAACCTGCCCAGAAGCCGAGAGGGAAAGAGTGAGAGGGAAGGAGAGAGAGAGGAAGAGAGAGAAACAGATAGAAAAGAGAGGAAGGAAAAGAGAAAGAAAAAGAATGGGAGTAAGGAAGAGAGAAAGAAAATCAAAATCTATTTTGAAACTAGCTCAACTATTTAAGTGGCATTTTGATATTGATAGAGTTGCCCTATTATGAGCTCACTGTTATAGACACACAGTACAGTATTTTATTTTGAAATTCTCTGAGGCAAAACAGGGTGGGGTTTTTGTTTGTTTGTTTGTTTGTTTGTTTATTTATTTATTATTTCTGTGCCGCCCAGTCCCGAAGGGACTGCCGCTCAGACACTATACTTTTCCGCCCACCCCAAAAAAAAATTAGAGGGAACACTGGCCATAGCCTACTGCTGTAAGAAGCAGCATCAGTGGGTGGGGCTTAACTAGGGCTTATTTTGGGGGGGGCTTATAATTAGGCACAGGGGTGAAAATCAGGCTAGGGCTTTATGTGCAACAGTCTCAACTTAGTGGTAATCAACCTATCTAAGACCAACTCAAACCAAAACATTTTGAATAATAACTAGTATAGCTGAAAACAGAATATTGAATAGAATAGAATTTTATTGGCCAAGTGTGATTGGACACACAAGGAATTTGTCTTGGTGCATATGCTCTCAGCGTACATAAAATAAAATATACATTTGTCAAGAATCATGTGGTATGACACTTAATGATTGTCATAGGGGTCAAATAAGCAATGAAGAAGCAATATTAATAAAAATCTTAGGATATAGGCAACAAGTTACAGCCATACAGTCAACATGGGAGGAAATGGGTGATAGGAATGATGAGAAAAACTAGTAGAATAGAAGTGCAGATTTAGTAGAAAATCTGACAGTGTTGAGGGAATTATTTGTTTAGTAGAGTGATGGCGTTCAGAAAAAAACTGTTCTGGTGTCTAGTTGTCTTGGTGTGCAGTGCTCTGTAGTGATGTTTTGAGGGTAGGAGTTGAAACAGTTTGTGTCCAGGATGTGAGGGGTCAGTAAATATTTTTCCCGCCCTCTTTTTGACTCGTGCAGTATACAGGTCCTCAATGGAAGGCAGGTTGGCAGCAATTGTTTTTTCTGCAGTTCTGATTCTCCTCTGAAGTCTGTGTCAGTCCTGTTGGGTTGCAGCACCAAACCAGACAGTTATAGAGGTGCAGATGAAGACTCAATGATTCCTCTGTAGAACTGTATCAGCAGCTCCTTGGGCAGTTTGAGCTTCCTGAGCTGGCGCAGAAAGAACATTCTTTGTTGTGCTTTTTTTATGATGTTTTTGATGTTAGGTGATCATTTTAGGTCTTGAGATATGATAGAACCTAGAAATTTGAAGGTCTTTACTGTTGATATGTTGATATTGTTGCTAGGAAAATACAGCTGCCCAGTACACCAACACTTTAAAGGGTAAATAGAAACTTGAAAGAATGCCAGATAACATCATTGTTATTGCTTCTAAAAAGATAAGTCCTGGTGTGTCATTCCTGTGAGCAACACTGGTTATTTTCTTAATAAAAAAATAGGAAGTATAAAAATGGGAATCAAAACTAAATTAAAGACAATCTAATTCTGATCAACTTACATATAGGGTTATATTATTGACTGCAGGGTAATTTGCTGATACGATGTTCATCTGAATGCAATAACCTACTGTGTACATCACGCTCATAACTTTAAGGACAAACCATTTCCAAAATGTTTTCAGGTTAATAAAGCAGGTAACCAAGGGTGAGTTCAATATCTTGTGATACATACTGTATATTTACTGTTCGCTTATTTCAATATGTTGCTCTTTTAATGTGCAAATTAAAAATACAAAGCATCGCTAGTCATGCAAAGACAAGTTGAACTAGTATTTATGGACAAAGAATAATAGGTTAAGGTTACCATACTCGCCCTGCAGTGCTTTGATCAATAGAGGCAAAAGGAGATTTTGCAGAGCAAGTCTGTTGCATGTAACATTGGCAATTTTCCCTTGATAAATTCTCAAAATATTCCATTGATTACAGCAGGGGTCCCCAGTCCCATGTCCATGGCCCACTACTGATATATGGCCTGTTAGGAGCTGGGCTGCACAAGCTAGTGAAGTTTTATCTGTATGTGTGTGGGATCCAGGTAGTGTGCGAAAGCACAACCTCCCTGATCCATGGAAAAATTGTTATCTATGGAACTGGTCCTGCATGCCCAAAAGCTTGTGGACCACTGGATTACAACATTCAGTCTTGCGTCTCTACCTTAAGAATGATTTTAAAGTGAAGTTCTTGGATGAAATATTAGCATGATTTATATAGCCACCACTGGAAACATCTGGAGTCTGGACAATTTACACTTCTGGACTTTTCCACAGTTTTTATTGATCTTAATAAAGATACTATCCACTTAACCCAAGGGTAGGCAAAGTTGGTTCTTCTATGACTTGTGGACTTCAACTCCCAGAATTCCCGAGCCCATCATGCTAGCTCAGGAATACTAGGAGTTGAAGTCCACATGTCACAGAAGAGCCAACTTTGCCTACCCCTGACTTAACCAGTTGTTCTTTCTTGCTCATCATTATGGCTATTATTGTTTATATTTCTTATTTCTACAGGTAGTCCTCCATTTATGACCATAATTGAACCCAACATTTATGTTGCTAAGCAAGACATTTGTTAAGTGAATTATGCCCCATTTTATGACTTTTCTTGCTGCAGTGGGTAAAAGAATCACTGCAGTTGTTTAATTAGTAACATGGTTGTTAAGCAAATCTGGCTTTCCCATTGACCTGGCTTGTCAGAGGGTCACAAAAGGTGATCACATGACCCCATGTCATTGCAACCGTCACAAATATGAGTCGCTTGCCAAGAGTCTGAATTTTGATCATGTGATTATGGGGATGCTGTAACATAAATGTGAAAAATGGTCATAAATCACTTTTTTCAGTGCTGTTGTAACTTTGAATACTCACTAAAGGAACAGCTGTAAATAAATCAAGGACTACCAGTAATCCAAATAAATTCAAAAATGGTATAAAACAGTCTACCTTCTATTAAGTTCCTTTAAGACTTACATTTTATCATACATTCATGTATTAAGTACGATAAGGAAAGATCAAAAGCAACGTGAGAAAATATTATTTTACTGAAAGAGTAGTAGATGCTTGGAACAAACTTCCAGCAGACGTGGTTGGTAAATCCACAGTAACTGAATTTAAACATGCTTGGGATAAACACATATCCATCCTAAGATAAAATACAGGAAATAGTATAAGGGCAGACTAGATGGACCATGAGGTCTTTTTCTGCTGTCAGTCTTCTATGTTTCTATGATAGTGCATTCTACTTAATACATTCATGTATTAAGTAGAATAAGAACTGGCTATAACCAACTCAGATAGTCCCCCATAAGGATTAGTAATGTACTGCCTTCTGGTGGTTATTATTAATCGAAAACATCAGGCAGGATATACACAATCTGAAAATAGAAAAATCCCATCCACCATCTCCACCAAGAGGGAATGGAAGTCATGTCAAACTTTGTAAACTGGGGTATTGTAACTTGTGTGTTTTTCCTCTCTTCTGTAGTCAAAAACTACAGGGCCATGAATATGAAGTTCTGTGTTAGCAAAAACTTCAGAAGAGAAGGATTTAGGGGTAGTGATTTCTGACAGTCTCAAAATGGGTGAACAGTGCGGTCAGGTGGTAGGGAAAGGGAGTAGAATGCTTGGCTGCATAGCTAGAGGTATAACAAGCAGGAAGGGGGAGATTGTGATCTCACTGTATAGAGCGCTGGTGAGACCACATTTGGAATACTGTGTTCAGTTTTGGAGACCTCGCCTACAAAAAGGTGATAAATTGAACGGGTCCAAAGACAGGCTACAAAAATGGTGGAAGGTCTTAAGCATAAAACTTATCAGGAAAGACTTAATGAACTCAATCTGTATAGTCTGGAGGACAGAAGGAAAAGGGGGGGCATGATTTAAACCTTTAAATATGTTAAAGGGTTAAATAAGATTTAAGAGGGAAGTATTTCTAATAGGAAAGTGAACATAAGAACAAGGGGGCACAATCTGAGGTTAGTTGGGGGAAATAGGAAAAAAGGTAATTCAGCTGAAATATATCTGGGGATGGTAAACCAAGGGTAGTGTAAATATAAAAAGGGGTGGGGTTTTTTAGTGCGTTGCACAAGAAATGTCTATAAAGTAGACAATTTGGGGTATGGGATTTTATTTACCAGGTATTTTATTATTTTTATTATTTTATTTATTGTTTATTAATTAGCCTTCTATGCCACCCTTCTCGAAGCGACTCAGGGTGGCATACAACTTTGTGAATGCAGACAATATATGTAAATATAATTTTAATACAAATGCATAGGATACAGAAGAATACACGTGTCTCTGTGCATTTACAGTTACATTTCATGACAATTAGAAGCTGATATAGGGAGGCAGAAAAATCTCTTAGAATTAATGTAATTAATTTGACCACATTAACTGAGAAAATTGCAATCTTGAACCTTCTCTATGTTAGATAATAGACTAGGCAAGTGATAGAATCCTCGTGAATCTGTAGCAGTTTGGGATAGTATTCTTTTTTAAAAAAAATATTTTATTTACAAATATACACTAAATACATAAAAACATATAGTTACGATTGACAGTAAAAAACATGGTAAATTACATAAGCAATAATCAAACACTTTGGCGATAGGCCAAAACAAATATACAAAACAGTCAATGAACATACAGACCTACAGAAGAAAAGAAAGAAAGAAGAAGAATGAAAGGAAGAAGAGAATGGGCAGGTGTACAGTAGAACTGTGTTAAGATTGTGAACTAATTAAATTTTCAGCAGCTCATTTCCTTATATCTAATATTTAAAATTATAGATAAATGAAAGAAAGCGTTGAATAAATCATGGTAAAGAGGCTTTTAAAAGAGTCATGCCATTTTGGGATATATATCAGTATCTCTTACGTCTATTAAAAAAAAAGAGAGGAAGTTATATATGCAATCTTGAACCTTCTCTATGTTAGATAATAGATTAGGCAAGTGATAGAATCCTAGTGAATCTGTAGCAGTTTGGGATAGTATTCTTGTCTAGGCTTCTTAGTTCAGGTGGGTTGGACATATTAAATATTTAGATGAGAGATTTCCAGGAAGTAGAAAGGTCTAAATTGGACTGGGAAATTCAAAATGCAAACTATTCCTTATTGCTGTCAAAAGAACAGGATATGTGACGTAGGTGAAAGAGGCACTACATTTTTAACTATTTACAGCCACTAGGAATGAATCTGTTTGGTTTCAAATCTCAACTTCTGGGTTAGAAAGATGCTTTTTCCAAAAGGTAACTGAGCTTCTTTGAGACTCATCCATGACTTGTTTAGGAAGTTAGCACCCACCCCTCTCCTAGAAAAATGAAATATTCTAGGAAATATTAAAAAGGCAGAATATTCTGTCTTCCCTAAAGGAGAAACATTTTTCTAAAGACATTAACTCAGAACCTCAACTCCCTGCTCGCCCCCCCCAACAGATATTTTGATGCCAACCTATCTACATGACAAAGGCTTATCTTATCTAGGAAACAAAAGACATGGGCCTCAGGACATGATAGGATTAACCCTCACTCAAGATCCAAATCAGGATAAAGCCATTAAGACATAGTAGGAATTGCCCAAAGCCCTTCATTACATCATCAACCAGCAAGATTCAATCAGGTCTGGGACTCAAGACAACCTACAAAATTACCCTGCATGGCTGCAACCAATCACAGTACATTTATTTATTTATTTATTCATTCATTCATTCATTTATTTTGTCCAATACACAATGAGGGTTTTAGTGGGTATATATCTATATACACATAGTAAAATACATGATGAAGGTTATAGAGGAGATACTCATAGTAAAATGTATCTAAGAAATAATAGAAAAGAAGATATAGGAATAGAACATATCAATGAAAGAATAGAAGAAGAGATATAGGAATAGAAGAAAGGTATAGGAGATATAGGAGAGCAATAGGACAGGGGACGGGAGGCACTCTAGTGCACTTGTACTCGCCCCTTACTGACCTCTTAGGATTCTGGATAGCTCAACCGCAGATAATCTAAGGATAAAGTGTTGTGGGTTTGGGGATGACACTATGGAGTCCAGTAATGAGTTCCACGCTTCGACAACTCGGTTACTGAAGTCATATTTTTTACAGTCAAGTTTGGAGCGGTTAATATTAAGTTTAAATCTGTTGTGTGCTCTTGTGTTGTTGTGGTTGAAACTGAAGTAGTCGCCGACAGGCAGGCCGTTGCAGCATATGATCTTGTGGGCAATACTTAGATCTTGTTTAAGGCGTCTTAGTTCTAAACTTTCTAGGTCCAGGATTGAAAGTCTAGTCTCATAGGGTATTCTATTTCGAGTGGAGGAGTGAAGGGCTCTTCTGGTGAAGTATCTTTGGACATTTTCAAGGGTGTTAATGTCTGAGATGCGATATGGGTTCCAAACAGATGAGCTGTATTCGAGGATGGGTCTGGCAAAAGTTTTGTAAGCTCTGGTAAGTAGTGTGAGATTGCCAGAGCAGAAGCTACGTAGGATTAGGTTTACAACTCTTGAAGCTTTCTTGGCTATATTGTTGCAGTGGGCTTTGGCACATAAATCTTACACAGGAACAGGAAACTCCAAGGCAGGACCTGAGAAAGGGTATAAATTTCTCTCCCTCTCTTACCCATGTGCTCTTTTTGCCAGGATCTCAAACCATGTGGTCTTGTCCACCATTAGACCAGCTTTCCAAGCAGCCACCATGTTTCCCGTGTCCTTCGTCCCACTTAGAACTGAACTCTGATGGACATTTCTTCCAACAATTGGATGGTTGAGAATCTCCATAGATATTGTGAATTAGAATCTGAGAACAACCTACACCTTCTAGAGGCTGAATACTTTGTTAGTTTTGTTTAAGAAACCATCTGTACTTTTGATGCTTTTAGATAAAGTTTCTTGCAATAGCCCAATATGTTGCTTGAGAAGCAAAAATTATGTGGGTTGGTGGTGGGACTGGAGAAGAGAACAACATACCGTATGTTGACTTTGGTAGAAGAAGCAGTGGGATAAACAGTAACAACTGATAAAGTTTCAAAACAAAAACACCAGTTGAACAATTTGTACTCAGGAATATCTGTGCAAGAATATATTTTTTGAAGCATTTCAAATGTTTCTTTATTCATTAAGGAGAAAAACTTATTTTTCAAAATATTTTCCTCCTGCTACATTTTAGTCATCAAATTGAGACTTCTTAAGCCACGAGTTTACAATGGGAAGCAAAATGCACTGCATTTTAAATATATATATATATAGTTATGTATTTGGACACAGATGTTGTTTTCTATGCTATGGCAAGGTTAGGTAACATTGGAAGAGCCTTTCAAGTTTCAAGTTTTACTGGATTTATATGCCGCCCCTCTCCGAAAACTCGGGGCGGCTAACAGCAATCATAAGCAGTATACAATAATAATCCAATACTAAAAGCGAATTAAAACCCCTTAATATACAAAACCAAACATACATACAAACATACCATGCATACAATTGTAACGGCCTAGGGGGAGAAGAAATCTTAATTCCCCCATGCCTGGCGGCAGAGGTGGGTTTTAAGTAGCTTACGAAAGGCAAGGAGGGTGGGGGCAATTCTAATCTCTGGGGGGAGTTGGTTCCAGAGGGCCGGGGCCGCCACAGAGAAGGCTCTTCCCCTGGGTCCCTCCAAGCGGCGTTGTTTAGTTGACGGGACCCGGAGAAGACCCACTCTGTGGGACCTAACTGGCCGCTGGGATTCGTGCGGCAGAAGGCGGTCCCTGAGGTAATCTGGTCCGGTGCCATGAAGGGCTTTATAGGTCATAACCAACACTTTGAATTGTGACCGGAAACTGATCGGCAACCAATGCAGACTGCGGAGTGTTGGTGTGACATGGGCATATTTAGAGAAGCCCATGATTGCTCTCGCAGCTGCATTCTGCACGATCTGAAGTTTCTGAACACTTTTCAAAGGTAGCCCCATCTTGAGAGCGTTACAGTAGTCGAGCCTCGAGGTGATGAGGGCATGAGTGACTGTGAGCAGTGACTCCCGGTCCAAATAGGGCCGCAACTGGTGCACCAGGCATGACAAAACAGACCAAAAATGCTTCCAGATGCAGTCTTTTTATTTTTATGTAAAGTTGTAAAGAGAATAATATTTCTTTTATGATATGCATTTGCCAAAAGTAGAAAAGAGAGGCTGAAAACTGAATCTAGAGAACTAGGATAAACATGAATTAAGATGAAATAGCTGAGAACTGTTAAGCTTTTATTGTGCCAAAACATTTGCACACCCACTTATGTGTATCTGTTTAGATGCAGGTGTTTCCCCCACGCAGCCAATTCAAACCACATTTTGGATTCCTTTGTGTTTTTGGTATAAATTGAAGAGGTGTGATGGGTTGACAAAAAAAAATTCTAAACAGAAACAAACAGGTGGCGTAAGAATCTTTCTCACTCTACCCTGTCTATTTATAACTTAGTAACTGGCCTTTTAAACAAATAACTTCTAATATGAAAAGCAGAGATTCTAACCATGCAATTATTTGTTTCAAACATTTTTAATCCAGGTCTTCAGATAAAAATATAACAAAAATGATAAGACCCTGGAGCTTGAAATTGAAAAGGCAACAACACAGTTAGACAGTAAAAGGAGAAAAAAGTTTGGGGCAGAAGAAAGAAAAAGAAACACAAACTTTTAAACTTCCTAGCATAGTCAAGTATAAAGCAGTCTGGGAAAGATGAATCCATTAACAATTTATCATAGGAACAGCTTGCTTCCAGAAGTTCTGGGTGCTTCATCACTGGAAGTTTTCAAGAAGAGATTGAACAGTAATTTGTCTCCTACTTGATCAGGAAGTTGGAGTCCCTTCAAACTCTGTTGTTTTGTTTTGATATTACTTTCCTGCAGAGCTTAGGTTTCAGTAAAAGATCATTGGTTTATGAGCCTGTTTGCTTTACTCCTGGTTTGATGAAAATCTCTTTCCAATTACCCCAAAGAATAGCACTGCTAAAAAAGCTATCAGATGGGCTTGTTGTAAAAACCACAGTTTTGCAAACTTGTATTGCAAGTTTATCAGTGGAGAAATTTTTTAAAAGTCTTTTTCTACATCAAAAACTTTATTTTCCCCCTGCTTTAACCACATTGGAAAGGATCATACTGTTTCATCGTTTGAGTTTAGCAAATGCTTCTCTTCTTTGTGGTACATGTGCCTGAGCTTATTCTGAACTTTGCCTAGTAACTTTGCAGGTTTCATAGTACAGTGATGAAGTCACTCTCAGATCTACCCATAGACATAACACACAAAAAGTGTGTTTTCTTTTCCTGTGAATTGGTTTGTAGAATGGCCTGGACGAATGCATTCCATCCATGCCAGATAGCTAAAAATTAATTGGTGCCTGCTGATGAAGATGAGATTACTTAGTTGAGCAATGAGGGGGTTCCTAGTAGGGTAGTGATGTCAACAAGTCAGATAATGGAACACCTGCAAGCAAACAACCAAGCTCAGAGAGCACCAAGGACTCCACAGTTCAACCCTGAGCTACAGAGCAATAGATCTCTTCTATTGAATAGCCTTTGACTGAAGGTGATTGCTATAAGCTGCAAATCATGATAATGGCAACAGCACTGATGGGCTCCCATAACAGATTGATGAATTGCAACCAGTAAGGATTGACACAGCCTCATGGTAGTTTTTAGATCTTTCACAAAATAGTTTGCCTTCTAGGTAAACATTAAAAACCTTGAAAAAAAGAGATGACTGTTTTATATCTTCCTGTCTAAAATAAAAAAAAAACTTGGAGCTTATAGCTATCCTAAAAAACAAGTTGCAACCATGCAAACTTACATGTGAAGAACTTTATAATGAGATATTTCCTTTTAAAACCAATAGACCAATATTCTGTGTATAAGAAGTGGCTTATTGGAGGAAGGGGAATACAAGAAAACAATGGATGAGAATCTACATACGATACCGATATAGAAGAACCTTTTAAAATAAAATTAGTTGAATCAGTCGTGCTAGGCTGGAAGCGGACCAAGGAGAGATTCAACCTAGAAGTAAGGAAGAACTTCCTGAAGGTCAGAGCGATCAACCAGTGGAACAACCTGCCTGCGGAGGTTGTGAACTCCCCAACTCTGGACACTTTCAAGAGGAGATTGGATTGCCATTTGGCTGGAGTGCTTTAGGATTCCTGCTCAGGCAGGGGGTTGGACTTGATGACCTGCATGGTCCCTTTCAACTCTAACAAACAAACAATAAATAGATAAATAGATAATTAGATAAATAGATAAATAGATAAATAGCTAAATAGATAGATAAATAGATAAATAGATAGATAAATAAATAAATTTCAATTGCTCACTTGCATGTAACTTTAGCTTTTAGAATTTGTTCAGAGTTTATTGCGGAGAAGGTGATTTTGGTGAATTGGTTTTGCTTGGGTTTTGTTAGGCAGGCTGTGTCCTCCCCCCACCTCTCTCTCCTGAGTTTCATATAATGCAAGAGATAAATGAAAATCAGTGTCTTTAGATCTATATCAGTGTCTATTTGTTGAAACAAAATGTTTTATGTTCATGATAGCTGAACTTAATGACCATAATGACCCTATGATTGCATGAAAGGCATCAGCTAATTTTCATTAGTTTTATCGCTGTTAGAAATATAAGAAACTTTTCAAGAAATTAAAACCGACGTTTTCAGGATGGGACCAGCATGAAAACAGCACGATTCTATTGTGTACTAATTTTGTTAGAGATTCTGCTTCTAAGGATGATTGAGCATGTACAGTAGGTTATTTTAAGATTTCTGTTATTTGCTGCAGTCATTTGCAGATGGGCAACTTCTCAAGGATACAGATATGTTTTGCTACAAATGCTCAATCTCTAAGATAATCAAAATAAGTAGATTCATCGAACTGCATATCTCATCATCCTCAGTCATAGTAGTTCAGGCAAAAGGTAATATAGTTCAGTGTGTCTAGCGAACATGAGATTAGACAGGGCAATTTTTAAAGCATAAAAATATACATATTTTTAAAAATATGGCTAGAGTGAAGAACTGTAAGCTAATTCTGCTGATCACCGGCTGCCAGCAGTTTGGCAGATCGAATCTCAGTAGGCTCAAGGTTGATTCAGCCTTCCATCCTTCTAAGGTCAATAAAATGAGGACCCAGATTGTTGGGAGCAATATGCTTACTCTCTATAAACCGCTCAGAGAGGGCTGTAAAGCACTGTGAAGCGGTACAAATCCAGCGCACGAATCCCAGCGACCGGTTAGGTCCCACAGAGTTGGCCTTCTCCGGGTCCCGTCGACTAAACAATGTCATTTGGCGGGACCCAGGAGAAGAGCCTTCTCTGTGGCGGCCCCGACCCTCTGGAACCAGCTCCCCCCGGATATCAGAGTTGCTCCCACCCTCCTTGCCTTTCGCAAGCTCCTTAAAACCCACCTCTGTCGTCAGGCATGGGGGAATTGAAATTTTTCCCTTCCCCCTAGGCTTATAGAATTTATACATAGTATGCTTGTTTGTATGATTGGTTTCTTAAATTGGGTTTTTTTTAGATTATTTTTAATATTAGATTTGTTTACATTGTCTTCTTTATTGTTGTTAGCCGCCCCGAGTCTTCGGAGAGGGGTGGCATACAAATCTAATAAGTAAGTAAGTAAGTAAGTAAGTAAGTAAGTAAGTAAGTAAGTAAGTAAGTAAGTAAGTAAGTAAGTAAATAAGTAAATAAGTAAATAAGTAAATAAGTAAATAAATATTTATTGCATTGCATTGCATTAAATGAAAATATGCATTAAAAGCATATTTAAATGCTTAAATAATAAATAAATAGCAATATTTATATGGCACCAATCTTTTCATTGCTGTTTTTCCTTCTACGTAATTCTTAGTTCTTAAGGTTTCCCTGATAAGTTAGGGTTTTTGTGGAAATCAAATAAGTCCTCACCACATTATGTTGATGGCTGCAAATCCTAGAGGGGATTGTATTACGGAAACTGCCAGGTACATAAATGATTCATTCTGCTACATGCATTCTTGTTAACCTTTTGGTAGTTCTCCCAAGGCTGGCATTACTCACCCAATCTGTTTTGCTTTTGTGCTCCAAACAGTGCATTTGCTGGCCCAGAACTATGCATTCACTTTTCTTGCAGAAAGCACTTGCTTTAATTTACTCTGTTGTACATATTTACAAACCAGGAGGGGAAGTAATTTAAAATCCAAGGGTTCCTTGGTACAGGACAGTCGTGATAGAATAGGATGGACTTCCTGACTTCCTTTACTGGCTAATTGTCAACTGGAGAATTGTTAGCCTCTCTATGCAAGACCTCTCTCCTGTTCAGCCCTAGGAGAACTAAAAAACAAACAAACAAGAGAGTACTTTCACTTTTCATGTGCAAAGTTCATAAATATAGAACATAACAAATATTGCTCCGTTGCTGAAACACAAGAGACAGCCATGTAATCATGCAGTCTTTCACATAGGAGATTTTTTAATAAGAAATGTATTTACAGTGGTACCTCTACCTAAAAATGCCTCTACTTACGAACTTTTCTAGATAAGAACCGGGTGTTCAAGATTTTTTGGCCTCTTCTCAAGAACCATTTTCCACTTACAAGCCTCCGAAACTGTAACCGGAAAAGGCAGGGAGAAGCCTCCGTGGAGCCTCTCTAGGAATCTTCTGGGAGGAAACATGGCTGGAAAAGGCAGGGAGAAGCCTCTGTGGGGCCTCTCTAGGAATCTCCTGGGAGGAAACAGGGCTCCACCCTCCCTGTGGTTCCCCCAATCGCACACATTCCTATGGGGAAAAGTGCTTCTTACTTCTTTTCTACTTAAGAACCTGGTCACAGAACAAATTAAATTCATAAGTAGAGGTACCACTGTATTTATTTTTTAACCTGCCTTCATTACTTTTATCAATAACTTAAGATGGTGAATATAGATAATACTACTTCCTCCTCCTATTTTCCCCACCACAAACAGTGTGGGATGAGTTAGGGAGGGAAGGAAGGAGGGAGGGAGAGAAAAAGAGAGATTATGTCAATTAATTATGTAAATTAATGATACAATAGTGACATATCCATCTCTATAAACTTATGGTCGTTTCACCAGGGTTTGTTTTTACAGATTGATGATGTTTGTCCATCGTGTTCGAAGAGGACCTTGACATCTAATGGGTTGTGGGCTGTATGCGATATGTCCGCAGGTGGCTGGTAAGGATTATATGGGCACGAAATGTTCTGCCACATGTTGGGCAGACGTGTGGGCACCATTGCCGCACCATTTGCAGCTCTGGCTTTGCAGAGTGCTTGCTTCTCTTCTGCTATGAATGTTCTTCTGGCCTCAGACATCTGGCAGCCTTGGTGGATCAAACTCAGCTGACTATTCTCCAAAGCATCTGAAGATAGGGCAATGCGTGGAAAGGGGCGAGTACAAGTGCACTAGAGTGCGTTCCGTCCCCTGTCCTATTGCTCTCCTATATCTCCTATACCTTTCTTCTATTCCGATATCTCTTCTTCTGTTCTTTCATTGATATGTTCTATTCCTATATCTTCTTTTCTATTCTTTCTTAGATATATTTTACTATGAGTATCTCCTCTATAACCTTCATCATGTATTTTACTGTGTGTGTGTATATATATAAATATATATATATGTAGATTGTTCTGAGTTCGGGTTTTGCCCCGTGTAATATTTTGAGTGTCTATGCGACGTTTCGGTGAAATCACATTCACCATCATCAGGCTGAAGTTTTAAGCTTCGTGCTGCTGTAAATATGGAATGTTTGCAACTGCCATTTGTTCCTTATATATAGTGTTGGGGGTGGAGATTTGGTTTGAATGTAGCAAATAGATTGGGTGACTATGTTTTAGTGATTTGATTGGTTGGTGGAATCACAATTGCTTGAAGGATTGACATGGTGATGATTATGATATGTTTTTTTGTTTAAGGCTGGTTTCCAAATCTCTGGTAGGCAGGACGTGTCATCCCGTTTGTTCATGCTGAAGGGGTGCCTACCAGAGATTTGGAAACCAGCCTTAAACAAAAAAAACATATCATAATAATCACCATGTCAATCCTTCAAGTAATTGTGATTCCACCAACCAATCAAATCACTAAAACATAGTCACCCAATCTATTTGCTACATTCAAACCAAATCTCCATCCCCAACACTATATATGAACAAATGGCAGTTGCAAACATTCCATATTTACAGCAGCACAAAGCTTAAAACTTCAGCCTGATGATGGTGAATGTGATTTCACCGAAACGTCGCATAGACACTCAAAATATTACACGGGGAAAAACCCGAACTCAGAACAATCTACATATATATATACCCACTAAAACCCTCATTGTGTATTGGACAAAATAAATAAATAAAAATAAATAAAATAAATAAAAAACCTATCAAGCAGCAATCTAAGTACAATGCAGTGTTAAGAGTAAACTAACAAATTGGGGGAAATGCAAAATATACTCGTCCCAAGAACTCCCTTCTGGCTTTATTTGAAGCATTAGCATTGCCAATATTCAGAGTTATTCAAAAAGAATGAACCAATTTCAGGATGCCATATTTTACTATGGAATAGTAGTACAAATCTCAAGTATTCTATTTATTTATTTTATTTTTATTTATTCATTTGTCCAATACACAAATACATAGGAAGAAAAATAGACATGTGGTAATATATGTGAGGGTGAAAGTGAACTTAGAGGAGAGGATATATGAAAGGAAGAGAATATATAAGATAGGTGAAAGAAAGGAAAGACAATTGGACAGGGGACGAAAGGCACACCAGTGCACTTATGTACGCCCCTTACTGGCCTCTTAGGAACCTGGAGAGGTCAATCGTGGAGAGTCTAAGGGAGAAGTGTTGGGGGTTAGGGGTTGACACAATTGAATCCGGTAATGAGTTCCATGCTTCGATAACTCGATTGTTGAAATCATATTTTTTACAGTCAAGTTTGGAGCGGTTCATATTAAGTTTGAATCTGTTGCGTGCTCTTGTGTTATTGCGGTTGAAGCTGAAGTAGTCATTGACCGGTAGGACGTTGCAGCATATGATCTACTCACAGTCAACTTTTTATTTCCTGTCGTACCAGTGTTCAATGTGGCCTTCACGACTTAAATACAGTGATCCCTCGAGTTTCGTTATCTCGATCTTCGCGAAACGCTATATCGCGATTTTTCCACCCGATGACATCACTCTCTTCCTTCCTTTCTCATCTTTCTTTCTCTCTCTCTTTCTCTATCTTGCTTCTTCCTCTCTCACACTCTCTTCCTCCCTCTCTCATCTCTTTCTTTCCTTCTCTCTCTTTCTCTATCTCTCCCCCTCTTGCTGGCGGACGGTGGGCGGCGGGCGGGCGAGCGGGGGCATCAGCGAGGAGCCGGGGTTTCCCCTTTGCGTGGGCGGCCGGGAAGACCCAGGGAAGGTTCCTTCGGCCGCCCAGCAGCTGATCTGCTCGGTAGCGCAGCAGCGAGGAGCCGAATCGGGGTTTCCCCGTTGCTTGGGCGGCGGGGAACGCAAACTCCACCATCTACGCATGCGCGGCCATAGAAAAAAAGGGCGCGCATGCGCAGATGGTGTTTTTACTTCCGCAACCCTACATCGTGAAAAATCTATTATCGCGAGGGGTCTTGGAACGGAACCCTCGCGATAATAGAGGGATCACTGTAACTCTTCTTTCAAATGGTCACTGACTCATTACACCGCGAAGCTTGGGAACTGAAGCAATGTGTCATGAAATTGTTTAATTATTTTTGAATAACCCCTGTATGTATCCTATATACAGAGTCCCTAGGAAATAGCTGTGGCAAGGCAGGAAAGCATTGTTTTCTCCTAACAGCTGACAGATTGTATGGTCTATATATAGAGAGAGACCCACAAGGCCAGAAAACATTGTTCAGCTCTTAGTTAATAGCGCTCTTAGGTCATGATATGCCAGGGTTATCTGTAGAAGAGAGCCATGTGTAGATTTAACACAAACATATTGTACCTGCTCTAGGACATAGCTATCACATTTAAAATCTCAAAATAAACAAAAGATGACCCGGTTGAATTTCTGCAAAGAAAATGAAAAGCAGCACAGCTGAGTTGGGGCAGAAAGAGCAATTTTTGCTGTGGTTTTTTTAATGACGTTTTTAATGTTAGGTGTCTATTATAGGTCTTGATAGATGATAGAACCTAGAAATTTGAAGGTTTCTACTGTTGATATTGTGTTGTTTAGTATTGTAAGAGGTGGTAGTATTGGGGTGGGGGTTTCTCCTAAAGTCTACCACCATTTCTACGGAGAGGGGCGGCATACAAATCTAATACATAAATGAATGAGTGAATGAATGAATGAATAAATAATAAATAATAAATGAATCAATTAGTTAATTAATTAATTAATTAATTAATTTCTAGAGGTTTGAGTGTGTTCAGTTCAAGATTGTTCTGGTTGCACCACAAGGTTAGTTGTTCAACCTCCCATCAGTCTGCGATTTCATCATTGTCTCAAATCAGACCAATCACTGTTGTATTATTTACAAAGTTCAGTAGTTAACAGCTAGATCATTTGAGATGCTGTTATTAGTATAGAGCAGTGCTTCTCAATTATTTTTTGTTACGCCCCCCACAGGAAGAAGTAAACATTTCATGTCCCCCAAACTCTCCGATCTGGGCCCCAGTGGGATTTTAGTGTTAATCCCAGTGACCGATTAGGTCCCACAGAGTTGACCTTCTCCGGGTCCCGTCGACTAAACAATGTCGTCTGGCGGGTCCCAGGGGAAGAGTCTTCTTGTAGTGGCCCCGACTCTCTGGAACCAGCTCCCCTCGGAGATTAGAACTGTCACCACCCTCCTTGCCTTCCGTAAACTCCTTAAAACTCACCTCTGCCATCAGGCATGGGGGAATTGAGGCATTCCCCCCTCCCCCGGGCCTATACAATTTATGTATGGTATGTCTGTGTGTATGTCTGGTTTAATAATGGGGTTTTTAAATTTTTTAAATTTATTAGATTTGTTGTGAATTTTTTTATTGCATGTTGTGAGCTGCCCCGAGTCTACGGAGAGGGGCGGCATACAAATCTAATAAATAAATAAATAAATATTTATTATTTCACTTCTTATAAGCTGCAAGCAAACTATTGGCTGGGGAAGGCTGCACTACCCACTTTATCTGGGAGTAAGTCCCATGGACAGAAGAGAAGTGGAAAGAGCACATAGCCCTGGGGTCCCCCTGTGCTAATTGTGCAGGTATCTGATATTTGTTATACTGCAGGTAGTCCTCGAATAACGACCACAATAGAGCCCCAGATTTTTGTTGCTAAGTGAGATATTGCTTAACTGAATTTTGCCACAGTTTATGACTTTTATTGCCACGTTGGTTAAGCGAATCACTTGGGTTGTTCAGTTAGTAACATGATTCTTAAGTGAATCTGGCTTCCTAATTGAATTTGGGTCATTCTTTGTCAAGTGGACCAGGTGCAGGGGTGGGCTGTGTCACGCTGAATATTGCCAGCCCCAGAGACATTTAGTAATTAAAGAGTTAACTGTGTGTACTTTACTAAGTTCCTCCTATTATGATGTAATATCCTGCCAAATCTCACATTACTTCCTTCTTCTTCATCCTAATTCTCCCTTCTTCTTTCTATCCACCATCATGTAAGATGTATTTGTTATGTTGTCCATTGAGACATGTTTTATTTTCTACTTTTATAATAAAAGAAATCTTCTTTTGAACAAATGACAAAAGCCTTCCATCCATTTGCCTCCGCGGTGATTAAGGTTCTAACGGACTTTAATTATTTACAAACCGCGACATGGTAGCAGGAGGTTGGTTCTCTTATTTAAGCCTGATTTGGGGGGGGGGGGACTGGACGCAGTGGGGTAGCAAAATTGGAATTCCACCCCAGAGCACCCAATTTGCACTGAAAGTTGAAAGAAAATGCAGGGCATCCTGCATGAGCCATGCCCACAATGTGGTAGTAAAAATTTTGGTAGCCCTTCGCTGACCAGGTATCCCCCTCGACCACCTTCAATTTCAATGAAACTTTTCACATATATTCCTTATGGTATAAAACGGAGGTGTGCAAAATTTTAGGACCATATTCCAAATATTCAAGGTTTCAGAGTCCTTTAAGTCAGTGTTTCCCAACCTTGGCAACTTGAAGATATTTGGACTTCAACTCCCAGAATTCCCCAGCCAGCAAATGCTGGCTGGGGAATTCTGGGAGTTGAAGTCCAGATATCTTCAAGTTGCCAAAGTTGGGAAACACTGCTTTATGTTTCATTGAAATTGAAGGTGGTCGAGTGGAGAAGATTCTGAAAATTGGTCCACTTGACAAAGAATGACCCACTTGCTTGTCAGAAGGTCATAAAAGGTGATCACATAGCCCCGGGTCACTGCAACCGTCATAAATATGAATCAGTTGCCAAATGTCTGAATTTTGTTCACGTGACAATGGGGATGCTGCAGTGGTCATGGTCATATGTGTGAAAATGGTCAGAAGTCACTTTTCCCAGAGCCATGGTAACTTCAAATGGTCATTTTGTGCAGTGTTTCCCAACCTTTTTTGAGCCGCGGCACATTATTCACATTTAGAAAATCCTGGGGAACATTGAGCGGGGAGGGGGGGGCGCTAAAAAAAAGTTTGGACAAAAAAATTCTCTCTCTTCCTTTCGCTCTCTCTCTCTCTCCCTCTTTCTCTCTCTCCCTTCCTTCCCCTTTCTTTCCCCCTCTCCATCTCTTTGTTTTTCCCTTCCTTCCTCTCCTTTTTGCCCTCCTTCTCTCTCCTTCCTTCCCTCGCTCTATGCCTTTCCCTCACCCTCCTTCCCCCTCTTTCTCCCTCTCTTTCTCTCCCTCTCTTGCTATATTTCTCTCCCCCCCTCTCTCCCTCTCTTGCTATCTCTTGCTATCTCTTTCTCTCCCCCCCTCTCCCTCTCTCTCCCCCCCTCTCCCTCTCTTGCTATCTCTTTCTCTCCCCCCTCTCTCCCTCCCTCTCTCTCTCTCCCTCTCTTGCTATCTCTTTCTCTCCCTCCTCTCTCCCTCTCTCTTTCTCCCTCTCCCTCTCTCCCTCTCTCTTTCTCTCAGCAGCAGCATTGGGCAGTAGCCATGGGGCGGCTGCAAGGTCGTCAGCTGTGAGGCGGAGCTCCGGAACGGATGCACTGACGGCGGCGGCTAGACGTGTTGCTAGACGCCGTACATGCTGGCGTTGCGCTGGGCATGGACGTGGGGCTGGAGCCTCCGTCCCGGCCCAGACAGCAGGCAAGTGCCAGCCACGCAATTCTAGCATGTCCAGCCGCTGCCGTCGGTGCCTCTGTTCCGGAGCTCTGCCTCACAGCTGACCACTCTGCTGCTGCCTCACGGCTACTACCCGCTGCCGCTGCCGCCGCCATCACCCTCCCACTGCGCGCCGCCCTTCCGCTGCCGCTACCCTCCCACCAGGCCCCAAAGCTCACCTGCTGCCACCGCCAGGGAAACTCCAGCCGGGCGGGGCGCTGCAGTTGCCGGAAAAATTGGAAGGCACAAAGAAGGAAGCTCAGCTTCCGTTCTCACAACTTTTTGCTCTTTGCAAAAAATTTCAAGACCAGAAGCTGAGCTGCTTTCTTCGCGGCACACCTGACCATGTCTCGCGGCACACCAGTGTGCCGCGGCACACCGGTTGGGAAACACTGATTTATTGAACTGTTGTAAGATGTCAGACGTTTGTATTAATTATCTGTATTAATTAGGGTTTTTTTTAAATGTGAAAAATAATTACTGGTTGAATCAAATACTGTATCTTGATTTTCCTTTTCCAGGGACAGGCTTAAAGTTTGGGTGTACAACACTAAGTAATGTATCAGGAAAGGAAGGGACTGAGAAGAAATTCTAGCTAAGAAATTGGAAATCTAACTAGATGTTCCTGCTTCGTGAGTTGGATTTTTCCTCTCATTCCTCTTATTTTTCCACTTATCCCACAGATTCAGGAACAATGAGGAAACAGGAAAAAAAATGCAGTCTATTGTTTGGAGTTACTCAGCAAGTCATGTTTAAAAGACATTGTGGCTTAAGAGAGAGATGCAAACACAATGTGATTTTGTCCCATTTTTATTCTGCCACTGCAGTAAATGATATTTTGTGTGGCATGCGTTGTATAGTTCTATCACATACAGCGGCGTTAACAAATTTATGATAGCATGTTTTTTTTTCCTGAAATCATAACCTGCAGTGTATGAAATACTGGAAGAAGGTCAAGATGAAAAAGAATTAATCTGGTATTTTATCTGCTGTTTTCTAGGGAATTATGTTAAGTTCCATGCATGTAGTTCCATGCATTGCTCCAGCTGAATTCATGATTGTAGGTAGAATGAATCTGAATGTCTGGTTTTAATAACTCTGGGGTTTTAATACTAGTTTTATGTTTGGGTTTCCCTAGCTGTATTTTGCATTTTATGTCTATTTTTATAAGCCGCCCAGAGTCTGCGAAGAAGGGCGGCATAGAAATACAAACAAACAAACAAACAAACAAACAAACAAAAGATTTTCAGAAACCATCAATATTGGGGAATTCATTTGATAAAAGGGCATATGCTGGAACATTATATCTTCTTCATCATTAATTCCACCTTTCTATCATTTCGACCATCATTTTTAAAAAAGGTTCTCAAATGATAGTTAATCCTTGTTATAACATACGCAAAATCCTGGGCTCCTGAAGGAATCTTACCCTAAAGAAACAAGGAAGGGACAATCCCTTTAGATATGATAATGTGTATTATTTTTCCAAGTCTGAGTAGCATGCTGCCTTTTTCTTCTATTGCTATAGCAACAGCCATCTGTGAGTAATGGCTGTTTTAGTTGGGTCAATAAGAGTATTTTAATGACAAAAGTCTCTGTAAAATGTAGTCCAAGGGCAGACAGAAGGGAAAGTTCACACTTAAGTGGGTTTTTTTAAAAAAAAAAATCTCCACTCTCCTTAGGCAGTAATTGTCCTGTTCTGCAGTTGTTAGCCATAATTCTGTAAAAAGAAAGTTTTGCCTTCCATTCAAATCTGACATTTACTTTACTTCTGAGCTGCTGGGTAAAGCAGCATTTTGTCCCATGCCTATATCTCTTTTTTAAAAAAAAAAACACTTAATTGATACTTTACATTAAAAAAGATTAGGTATAAACACTACAACAATACAACATTTACAGGGTGCATGAAATTACATAGGTTTTTATGCATAGGCATCCTTCAGAGAAAGAAAGAAAAGAGAGAAGAGAGTAAAGTGTGACAACAAAGGAGGTTACAACATACATACATACATACATACATACATACATACATACATATATACATTCAAAACAAAGTAAAGCATTATGCTTTATACATGAGTTATCCTGGTATCAGAGCTTAATATTTAAACTTGCTAGATTGCAGGCTAATTGTTTCATGCAGCATATTCATTTATAATATATACATATATATATTTTTTCCTTCTTATTTGTTATCATTATTATATGCTGTCTTATTATTGCTGTTAGCTGCCCCGAGTCTTCGGAGAAGGGCGGCATACAAATCCAATAAATAGATAGATAGATAGATAGATAGATAGATAGATAGATAGATAGATAAATATTACATATATATGTTAATTTATCACTAACGTATCCACTTCTATGTAATTGCTTTCCATTGCCTATATCTAAAGGCAGCTTTCTCTTCTCTCCTCTCCTCTTCTCTTGAAATGGGCTGAAAGCTGGCAGGGGAAAGAGAAGGTAATTGTAGAGTTTGCATAGTCTCCAATCTTCTGATGCTGATGCCCTCATCACCCCGAGGTTCGACTACTGTAATGCTTTCTACATGGGGCTACCTTTGAAAAGTGTTTGGAAACTTCAGATCGTGCAGAATGCAGCTGCAAGAGCAGTCATGGGCTTCCCTAGGTATGCCCATGTTACTCCAACACTCCGCAGTCTGCATTGGTTGCCGATCAATTTCCGGTCACAATTCAAAGTGTTGGTTATGACCTTTAAAGCCCTTCATGGCATTGGACCAGAATATCTCCGAGACCGCCTCCTGCCGCACGAATCCCAGCGACCGATTAGGTCCTACAGAGTACGCCTTCTCCGGGTCCCGTCAACTAAACAATGTCGGTTGGCGGGCCCCATGGGAAGAGCCTTCTCTGTGGCGGCCCCGACTCTCTGGAACCAACTCCCCCCGGAGATTAGAACTGCCCCTACTCTCCCTGCCTTTCGTAAACTCCTTAAAACCCACCTTTGTCGTCAGGCATGGGGGAACTGAAATATCTCCCCTGGGCCTATACAATTTATGTATGGTATGCTTGTATGTATGTCTGTTTAATAATGGGGTTTTTAAATATTTTAACTGTAAATTTATTAGATTTGTTATAAATTGTTTTTTATTGTGTTGTGAGCCGCCCCGAGTCTATGGAGAGGGGCGGCATACAAATCTAATAAACATAAACATAAACATGCTTGTTAGAGCACCTGTCAGCCTCATGTCTCAACACCAAATTAGCAGTAAAATATATGAAGCCACAAGGGTCCCTGGCTGTCTTGGCCATTCTGACTCCAAGCACTATGCTGCTTATCGACAAGCTTATCGACAAACTCATGAATGGAAATACAAACAATGTAATGATATTGCTCTATAATAGGGCCTCACTCATTCCACTACCAAAGCCAATGTATACGTTGTACACTTTTGAAGAATCTATTTCACACACATCCTCCTTTTTGGACAGAGGCCCCTATAAAATTATCCCTCTTCAGAGAAGCTTTGGGATGTCCAGCCCAATCCTCTGTAACTGAATGAAACAGTCCCATCTGTCATCCCCATTTCACAACCCAAATGGTGGTTATTTTCCTAGAAGGCCAGGACATTGGTTTTCCACTGACTATTTGCTCTTTATCTTTGATTGAATTGCAAGATATAAACACATCAGTACTGGAAGGACATAAAGGAAAGAAAGAACTAGGAATTAGAATTTGAATTAGAATTCTTTATTGGCCAAGTGTGATTGGACACACAAGGAATTTGTCTTGGTGCATATGCTCTCAGTGTACATAAAACAAAAAGATACATTTGTCAAGAATCATATGATACAACACCTAATGATTGTCATAGGGGTCAACTAAACAATGAAGAAACAATCAATATTAATAAAAATCTTAGGATACAAGCAACAAGTTACAGTCATACAGTCCTAAGTGGGAGGGAAAGGATGATAGGCATGATAGAAACATAGAAACATAGAAGTCTGGCGGCAGAAAAAGATCTCATGGTCCATCTGGTCTGCCCTTATACTATTTTCTGTATTTTATCTTACAATGGATATATGTTTATCCCAGGCATGTTTAAATTCAGTTACTGTGGATTTACCAACCATGTCTGCTGGAAGTTTGTTCCAAGGATCTACTACTCTTTCAGTAAAATAATATTTTCTCATGTTGCTTTTGATCTTTCCCCCAACTAACTTCAGATTGTGTCCCCTTGTTCTTGTGTTCACTTTCCTAGAA
This sequence comes from Erythrolamprus reginae, assembly GCF_031021105.1. NCBI lineage: Eukaryota > Metazoa > Chordata > Lepidosauria > Squamata > Dipsadidae > Erythrolamprus > Erythrolamprus reginae. Next base: position 226,877,190 of record NC_091952.1, read on the forward strand.
AAAACTAGTAGAAATAGAAGTGCAGACTTAGTAAAAAGTTTGACAGTGTTGAGGGAATTATTTGTTTAGTAGAGTGATGGCTTTCAGAAAAAAACTGTTGTTGTGTCTAGTTGTCTTGATGTGCAGTGCTCTGTAGCAACATTTTGAGAGTAGAAGTTGGGTGGTGGGTGGGAGCAGTATATGTTTTATTAGAGGATTTCTTATGGCCTGCCCTGTGTCCTCTGACTCGCTATTGCATCCTGTGCTCCACCATGCAATTTGCCTTATAATCCTCTCTTTGAAAACAACAGTAACCAGTAGCTGTCTTACAAATTTTAGTCTGCAGGTGTCTTCACAAATACCTCTGGCTGCATAGCTGGAGGTATAACAAGCAGGAAGAGGGAGATTGTGATCCCGCTATATAGAGTGCTGGTGAGACCACATTTGGAATACTGTGTTCAGTTCTGGAGACCTCACCTACAAAAAGATATTGACAAAATTGAACGGGTCCAAAGACGGGCTACAAGAATGGTGGAAGGTCTTAAGCATAAAACGTATCAGGAAAGACTTAATGAACTCAATCTGTATAGTCTGGAGGACAGAAGGAAAAGGGGGGACATGATTGAAACATTTAAATATGTTAAAGGGTTAAATAAGGTCCAGGAGGGAAGTGTTTTTAATAGGAAAGTGAACACAAGAACAAGGGGACACAATCTGAAGTTAGTTGGAGGAAAGATCAAAAGCAACATGAGAAAGTATTATTTTACTGAAAGAGTAGTAGATCCTTGGAACAAACTTCCAGCAGACGTGGTTGGCAAATCCACAGTAACTGAATATAAACATACCTGGGATAAACATATATCCATCCTAAGATAAAAATACAGGAAATAGTATAAGGGCAGACTAGATGGATCATTAGGTCTTTTTCTGCTGTCAGTCTTCTATGCTTCTGTGTTTCTATGTTTCTATGATACTCCGTGTGAGAGAGTCAGCAGGACTCTGCACAGAGATGTTGCAGAGGTCTGTCTGGAAACTATTCCAAAGCAGAGCCTTAGAGTTGCCAGAAGGGTACAATTTGTTTGCTGTAGATCAGTGGTTCTCAACCTGGGGGTCGGGAGTCGGGAACCCTTTGGGGGTCGAACGACCATTTCACAGGGGTCGCCTAAGACCATAGGAAAAAACAAATTTCCCAAGGTGTTAGGAATGAAAGCTTCTATTCTGGCGCCTTGGAGCATATTTTTACAATCCGACCAATCAGGTGTTTACAGTGGGGGTGTCCCTCTGATCTTCCTGCCAATCAGCTTAAAGCTCTGTTGGGAGAATTGGTGCTAGACTTATGGTTGGGGGTCACCACAATACGAGGAACTGTGTTAAGGGATCGCAGCATTAGAAAAGTTGAGAACCACTGCTGTAGATGCAAAGAAGTGACAGCTCTGGGAATTGAATTAGGGTAGCAATAGGTAGACTTTTAGGAAGGTAGGCATGTTTTGAGATAACAGGGTCCATTAAAACATTTTGTAAGTTACTCCATGTTGAGAGACCTGAACAAATAAAATCCAGCTTTTGTGTGTTCCTCAAGCCTCTGCCATATAACCCTATTTATTCCAGAGCATAATGGATGAAAATTATATCCTGCTTTTATTATTCCGTCAAGGATCCTTATCTAAGGTTTTACTCCTAGATAATTTCTGATTTTCTGGGTAAATTAGAGCATTAGAGTTGCAGTATTCTCTGTGATTAAGCAAATACAATAGGCTACCTTCCGTAAAACTGAAGATAGTGCTCCAGGAAAAGAAGGAAGAGGAGGAGAAAAGCAGTTAATGGCCCAAATGACCCTGCTTCAGTAACTGTGTCCTTTGTACAATGAAGTGGGATGCGGGGTGGGTCAGTGGCTAAGATGCTAAGCTTGTCGATCAGAAAGATCAGCAGTTTGTCTGTTTGAATCCCTAGTGCCGTATAACAGAGTGAGCTCCCATTACTTGCCCCAGCTTCTGCCAACCTAGCAGTTCGAAAGCACGTAAAAATGCAAGTAGAAAAATAGAAACCACATTTGGTGGGAAGGTAACAGCATTCTGTGCGCCTTCGGTGTTGTCATGCTGGCCATTTGACCATGGAGACATCTTGGGATAGTGCTGGCTCTTCTGCTTTGAAACAGAGATGAGCACTGTTAATGTATGAGCAGAGAAATCCTTGTTTACCAAGGTTGTGCACACAAAGAAACGTTTAGATTGAGATTAGTTGTGAATCACTACTCAGCCACACACAGATATACTAACTTGAATTAAAGTTTACTTTGAGAAATAACATATTCAGATAAACAATCTAAAGTCATACGCATAATAAGTCAGAATAACAATCGAAATATTACTAAGTATTAAGTATTTCTTATCATAATCATAGTCTTTGTCATAATCAGAAAACAAAGATATCAAGCCTAAATACATTTTATGTATAATACATGACTATGATACAGAGCACGCCGAGAATTGCAGAGCAAACCTAAAAGTGAGTAGCCACAATGAATAGCCAGACAAGAGAAACAGAGAGGGTGACTCAGAAAAATAAGCTATAAATTCTAGCTCCCTCTTGTAGCAGTCTGCAACATCTGGAGCTAAAATATTGCCAACCTAACAGTTATGGAGAGAGTCCTAACAAGCACTGCCCCCTAGAGTTGGGAATGACTAGCACATAGGTGCGCGGGGAACCTTTACCTATTGTACAATGAACTTTCAGCATGATTCTCAAGAGTTTAAGGTGGAAACGAGTGCTCATCCTAACCACATCAAATTCTGTGTTGGTGATAGTTGTCTATCTTTCTTTAACCCTAAATTGAGTTTATCGTGTCTGGCTGCAAAGATCCAGATGACCAGAAGATTTTGGAAATAAGTCATGTAAAAGTGTTTGGGACTCTGTGAGCAGTTTTTCCACTTTCTGCATATCCCATCATTAGTATAGATCACCCACCATTTCTTGAGTGCAGGAAGAGACGATGTCACAATGCCATGTGCCACCTTCTCTCTGCCAATTTCAAATGTGCCTCTGCTCGTGTTTAAGGCTCTATTTCTGACAGTCTCAAAATGGGTGAACAGTGCAGTCAGGCGGTAGGGAAAGCAAGTAGGATGCTTGGCTGCATAGCTAGAGGTATAACAAGCAGGAAGAGGGAGATTAAGATCCCGCTATATAGAGTGCTGGTGAGACCACATGTGGAATACTGTGTTCAGTTCTGGAGACCTCACCTACAAAAAGATATTGACAAAATTGAACGGGTCCAAAGACGGGCTACAAGAATGGTGGAAGGTCTTAAGCATAAAACGTATCATGAACTCAATCTGTATAGTCTGGAGGACAGAAGGAAAAGGGGGGACATGATCGAAACATTTAAATATGTTAAAGGGTTAAATAAGGTCCAGGAGGGAAGTGTTTTTAATAGGAAAGTGAACACAAGAACAAGGGGACACAATCTGAAGTTAGTTGGGGGAAAGAGCAAAAGCAATTTGTGAAGACACCTGCAGACTAAAATTTGTAAGACAGCTACTGGTTACTGTTGTTTTCAAAGAGAGGATTATAGGGCAAATTACATGGTGGAGCACAGGGTGCAATAGCGAGTCGGGGGACACAGGGCAGGCCATAGGAAATCCTCTAACAAAACATATACTGCTCCCACCCACCACCCAACTTCTACTCTAAAATGATCAAAACATTTAAATATGTTAAAGGGTTAAATAAGGTCCAGGAGGGAAGTGTTTTTAATAGGAAAGTGAACACAAGAACAAGGGGACACAATCTGAAGTTAGTTGGGGGAAAGATCAAAAGTAGCATGAGAAAATATTATTTTACTGAAAGAGTAGTAGATCCTTGGAACAAACTTCCAGCAGACGTGGTTGGTAAATCCACAGTAACTGAATTTAAACATGCCTGGGATAAACACATATCCATCCTAAGATAAAATACAAAAAATAGTATAAGGGCAGACTAGATGGACCATGAGGTCTTTTTTTGCCCTCAGTCTTCTGTGTTTCTATTTTCCATCCAACCTTAAACTCTTTTTGAGTGAAAGATCTGTGGCTGTCCCTTCCAATCTAACAACTCTCTCAGTTCTAATTGACCTTGTGATTGATCCAATGATGGCCTATTAAATAAATCTACTTTCCTTACCCCAAGTTTTTTTCTTGTTCCCCTTAAAAGTTCAATCCTTAAATCATACATAGAAACATAGAAGATTGACAGCAGAAAAAGACCTCATGATCCATCTAGTCTGCCCTTATACTATTTCCTGTATTTTATCTTAGGGTGGATATATGTTTATCCCAGGCATGTTTAAATTCAGTTACTGTGGATTTACCAACCACGTCTGCTGGAAGTTTGTTCCAAGCATCTACTATTCTTTCGGTGAAATAAAATGTTGATGAAGGACCAGTATGTGTTTTACCTTTACTATCTCTCATAAAAAGGTTACATTTGGTGGAAGAATCGCAAAGCCATTTGCTGAATGTATTTTTTCAGGAGTTAATGTTCTCCTCTATCAAAACATGATCAAGGACTGGATTGTCCTTGGCTGGGAAACCAAGGAAAGAGCCAGGGGAATTGCCTGCCTTCATTTTAAAATTGAAGCCATGACCTGCGTTGACCTGTATCCTGGGACTAAGAACACATATCATCTTTCTGGAGAAGAAAAAAAATGCTTCCTGGACAAGTTTGGCTATCAATCTCCATGCAGAGACCTCTATTTTTCAAGGCCTTTAATATTTTCTTTCAGGACTTAACAATTGCCATAAATCACTATATTCTTAAATGCTTTCTGCCTTTCCCAGAAACATGCTTTGGATAGGTGATTTGTCATTAATGTATTTAGGAAGTCCAACCAGCCTTCTCTGCTCTCTCCATATCTGTACAAGTTAGAAGGCCATTTGGATTCACCGAACAAAATAATATTTTCTAAACAAAAAATTGGACTGCTGAGATAAGCTTTAAAAATATGAGTTGGTAGAAAAGGAAAACAAGGAAGGGGACTAAGAAAGGCATGTGTTGGGCTGATTGTGAGTATCCTCAGGTATGGAAGTGTAGCTCCCATAAAGGTTTAGAGACTGAGAGTTATTTCATTCATTTGACTAAAGTACTAAACATTTTAGTTAATTAAAAATACAGTGTAGAAAAATATGCTAATAAAATAAAGTAATCTGTTATTATTATCTTGAATTAAATAACCCCATGCTTATTTGCTTAATGTTGAACTTACTTACTTCCCAACAATTATGTTTATGTTTATTTAGATTTGTATGCCGCCCCTCTCCGCAGACAACACATACATACCAAACATAAAATATAAAAGCCTGGGGGAGGTGCCTGGTGATATACATGAGTCTTGAGTAATTTGCGAAAGAAAAGGAGGGTGGGGACCGTTCTAATCTGGGGGGGGGGAGTTGATTCCAGAGGGTTGGGGCCGCTATAGAGAAGGCTCTTCCCCTGGGGCCCGCCAATATGTAACATATTTTTGCTGATAATGAAAAGGAAGGGAGACTAGTATAGATCTATTTGAAGCTTATTTTGCTCTTATCAGCTAGCCATACCCTTACTATACAGTAATAAGTTACTGTATTTTTTGAAGTATAAGACTATAAGACGCACTTTACCAGGGAGGAAAATAGGGGGGTGGGAATCTACCTACCAGGTATTCATCTGGCTAACATCCTTAGTTTGTTTAACGTCAGCACATTATTTTATCCCCTGGTTTGGGCTGAAAAAGCCTTTTTCAGAGGGAGTAGAAATGAAAACAAACCTGCAAAGACTTAGGGCTGAAAAAATAGGGAAGATCCTTAGCGCCTAGTTAAGGCTAGGGGAAAAAAGCTTTGGAAAAAGCTACATTTGGAGTATAAGACACACCCAAATTTTCAGTCTCTTTTAGGGAGGAAAAAGGTGCATCTTATATTCTGAAAAATATGGTATATATTCTTTAGCCTTCAACAGAACTGATATATCTTAATTAGGATTTTTGTAACTCAGGAGTTCAAATTTTCCTTTTTTTATACAGTAACTAATGAAAATTATTTTAAAAATTATTCTGGCATTGGTTGTTGTTTCTGCTGGCTCAGGGATTGGGGAGAAACATTTAGAATGCAGTCCTAAAGCACCTAGAAGGAAGATTTTTTGATACTTGTGATTTGTTATATAATTCCTTATTCACATGTGTTGCCCTGGAATCATCCCACATTAAAGGAAAAGTAAGTAACTTAGTACCCTGCTCAAAAAAAATAAAGGGAACACTCAAATAACACATCCTAGATCTGAATGAATGAAATATTGTCATTTAGTGCTTTGTTCTGTACAAAGTTGAATGTGCATTACAGCAAGTGAAATTTATTGTCAATCAGTGTTGCCTCCTAAGTGGACAGTTTGATTTCACAGAAGTTTGATTTACTTGGAGTTATATTGTGTTATTTAAGTGCTCCCTTTATTTTTTTTTTAGCAGTATATTTCCCATAGGTTTTTATCTAAAGTGCTTTGCCAATGGCCATTAGCTGATCCTTTGGGAATTAAAATTCAAAATATGGGATGGCTATCATTCAATACACATACATTTTCTCTGTAATAGAAATATTGCCTTAAAATAATGCTTTGTAATTGGTGCTGAGAATGACAGATTGGAGTACATGATCTGAGTTAAACTAACATTTAGTTTGGTAGACAAAATGTTTAAATTTCTTCTGTCCCTCCTCCAGAATGTTTTGTTTTGTTCTTGGCAGAAGATACCACTCAGCACACGTGATCTGTACTGGAGTAAATGTTTCCTAAGACACTGCTGGGAACTTTTGAATAATTCCCTGTGATGCGTGTGGGCAGTTTATTTAATGGATGTTGCCAGGAACATCCTGTGACATGAAGGGATCTGCAATGAATGACAAAGGAAGCATATGATGTTCCAGAATATTTTTGGAAAAAACAATGAGACTTACATGAAATTGCTAAGGGTATTTGATAGTGATGTAAGAATTGGTGAATCTCTGTAACTGATATAGATGCTATAATTTTGTTGTGTATATTGTATTTTTTTTTAAATATTTTTGGGACTGCTGCAGTTTTCAGAAGTCTCCAGCCAGCAATCTTGGTAGCTGTGGAATTCTGCCATCCCACCCAAGCACCTGAAAGAAGGTAGTTTTGGGAACCACACTCGGGTCTCGAACCAGGGTTGTCAGCTTTCCAACTGATAAGACTCAGTGTCTTTAACCAATGAGCCACCACACACCCACCTTTATGTATTCAGGATGATATTATCACTTAAATATAAAACTTTTGTGGAAATGAGACGGAACAAGTGAAGTAAGGTATAATAAAATGGACTATAATATACAAAGGGCTTAAAGGGAAAATATGTGGCTGAAAGGACGGAAATTTACTTTATGTTCTAACCTTAAAAACAATTCATGTAAAATTATGCATTGTTCATGTTTATCACCAAAGGAAACTGTCTAGAATATGTTAGATCTTGCAAATAGATGAGCATGATAGATAGATAGATAGATGTTAGATAGATAAAATAATATATGATATATAATATAATATATACGATATAATCTTAACATAGTTACAATTAATAGAGGACGAATAGATCATGGAGAGTTTTGCAGAGAAACGGAAAGCAATGTCCATTGAAATCTGTCGGGTGGTGGTGGAATCCGATGTCTACCCGAGGAATCTGCACTGGGACATCCCTGAATTCCTGATTTCAAGGCAGAAAAGCCGGCTGCCTTAACGGAGACGGACGGGATATGAGGCCACTCACCTACAGTAGCCTAGAGCAGTGTTTCCCAACCTTGGCAACTTGAAGGTATCTGGACTTCAACTCCCAGAATTCCCGAGGCAGCGAATGCTGGCTGGGGAATTCTGGGAGTTGAAGTCCAGATATCTTCAAGTTGCCAAGGTTAGGAAACACTGGCCTAGAGGGCACCCCATCCGATTGGGAAACAGCGCGTGTAAACAAAGCGCCCGGTGATTGACAGCAAGAGGCGGAGCCCTCCGAGTGCCTCCGAAGACGTCGCTGGCCGTGAGAAAGCAGGCGCCACCGCGGATTGGTCGTTGATCAAAAGGGGCGTGGCCTTAGCAAGCATGGCGGCCTCCGCGGGCGCTGCGGCGTTGGGCCGAACCTCAAGCGCGGCTCTTCCACCTTGGAAGCTGCGGGTGCCGCGCGCTGGGCGGCTGCTGAGCCCGGCCAGCCTGGGAGGGCGCGCGCCGGCCGCCCTGGCCGCTTCTAGCCAGCCGAGTGCGGGAGGAGAGGAGCGCTACTGCCTGGATTTGCTGCGGTGAGGCCAGCGGCAGCTTCTTCGGGGTCGGACGGGGTCGGGCCTGGGCTGGGCAGGATAAGCAGGGCGATCCTCCTTCGGGATGTGGTTTTGGCACCTATTTGATTTGCATATATATAGATGAATGTGAAGTATAGAGGCGGAAACTGCTCTGATCGTCCTTGAGAACGACCTGCAAACCGAGGCTGCGTCTTAACGTTGCTTGGGAGAATGCATTGGTAATGCTTCCTCCCCCGGGATTTAACATTTCTATATTACATTTATATCCCAGGCGTCTCCCAGAGTCCCGAGGTCCCCCTTGTGCATTTGCACACATGTCTTGGCTAGACTGCCATGCCTAGTACAGCATTCAGTGTGCTTGTCTTCTGCAGTATCATCCCCTGATTTTTTATTTTTTTTTGCAGTAGTGATCAAAGAATAGTCAGCCCATTTTTCCCAAGACTGTCCGTCTGTCTACCTTCTTCCTTCCTTCCTTCCTTCCTTCCTTCCTTCCTTCCTTCCTTCCTTCCTTCCTCCCTTCCCATCCATCTATCATTTATTTATTTAAATTTATAGGCCGCCCTTCTCCCAATAGACTCAGGGCTGCACAATACAAAATACAGTTGTTGTTGTTGTTCTGGTGGTGGTTGTTCTTGTCGTTGAGTTCAACTCTTGGACCAACCTCATGGACCATAGCACAGCAGGCTCCCTTAAGTGTATTTTAAAAGCATGTGGTCAAGCATATATGGTATTGTACAATACAACCATCTCCTTTTGCAGTCAAAGCTTTTTGATTATCTAGCATTTAGCATTAGCATTTAGATTTATATATATATATACCACTTCATAGTGCTTTTATAGCCTCTCTAAGTGGTTTACAGAATATTGCATATTGCCCCCAACAATCTGTGTCCTAATTTTACCTACCTCGGAAGGGTAGAAGGCTGAGTCAACCTTGAGCCGGTGGTGAGATTTGAACTGCTGAACTACAGCTAGCAGTTAGTTGAAGTAGCCTGCAGTGCTGTATTCTAACCACTGCGCCACCCCGGCTTTAGTTTATTTAAAACTAAAGAGGGAGTGGCCAGAAAAATGGAATGCGCTATTTGAAACTTAATTTGGAACATCTATATATTTAGAACTTTATTCCCCCCACTAAACGTTTTATAGATCCTATTATACCTACTCTCTTTCTGTCGTATGTACAGTAGGTATGTAACAGTTCTATTATTAAATTTGTTATTGCATTTGGTCTTAGAGCTGTAATAAATTGATTTGGCTTCATAAATGCAAGCCTTCATCTGATTTGAAATGGTGCAATCCGTTCTACCATTTTATTGCAATACATTTTGGCTTTGTGTCTGTTGGACAAATAAACGAATGTTGTCAGAACTATATTTTGATGACCAGCAAAAAATGTGTTGATTTTTCTCTAGAGATAGAACCTATTACTTAATACTCTGTAGTTGTCTTCAGATAGGGCCAAGTTAATTTTGTAATAGCTTTTGAAGACATGACCGTAATTTTAAAATAAATCCTAGGCATTTTTTTATTGTGTATATACTTCTACTTTAGAACAGGAATTGGGAATACATGTACTGATACTGAATTCCTCTGGAGACCTGGACTACAATTCTCATTAGCCAGCCTGCAGATCAGTGCTTTATAGTTCTAAGAATTGTAAACTGGACCATATGGAAGAGTACCAATTTACCCTTGATTTAGAGAATAACTACAAAATGATTTTTGTAGACTGCTTGGAATCACATTCTGTGAGATGGGCAATCATGTCAATTTGATTAATAAAGAAAATTTAAAACATAATGGAATTGAGACACTTTTTATCTGTTCCACTGGCTAAATGAGCTTGTAATGAAAGCAAATGCTCTTATTTATTCTTTGAATATCTAGAAAACGAGACTATGAAGGCTTCCTGTGTGCACTGCTATTGCCTGCAGAATCGCGTGCCTCTGTCTTGGCCCTGAGAGCCTTCAATGTAGAACTGGCTCAGGCAGGTATTAAAATATCCATTATACAACAAAATGTTATAAAAAAAACCTTCGAAAAACCCCAAACATGAAGTTTGTGTTTTTTCCTGTCAGTTGCTGTCTTGCCAAGATTAGTCAGCAATATAAGCCTGACTAAAATAGATTGTTTACTTATGTATGAAAATCCGACAATAAAATTTATTCCTAACATGTATATGCATTACTTTGAACATAAATGCAGAATAATCTCCAGTCTTACTAAACTGTGCAAGGTGTACAAAATAAATCATTAGGGTACTTTATACCCTAATCTTTTTAGGATTCTGTCATGAATTGATCTTTGTCTCTATCATTCTGTAGTAATTTAGGAACAAATGAAAATAATACTGATTTTAATGAATTGCTCTGGGAGATTCCATTATTTGCTTTTGAGATATTCAGCTGTCCCTTTAGAACAGGATGTCAAATTGGCGGCCCGTTTAGGCCACACCCACCCTGGCTGCACAAAAACAAAAAACTTCGCGATACATGACATCACATGATGTGATGGAGTTTAACACCAATGCTTTAGTATTTATTAATTGGACTTTTATGCCGCCCCTCTCCAAGGACTCGGGGTGAGTCGGGGTATCCTGATACTTTTAAATAGCTATTGATCAATTTTTAAGAAAGTGGTTATAGCTATAGTGCGGGGTGGTGGTGTCAAACTCGATTTCATTGAGGATTGCATTAGGGTTGGCCTTGGGGGACCAAGATGGATGTGACCAGAGTGGACAGGGCCATCTCGATATCACTTGTATCATGGGCTTCTGTGGTGGCCTGAGTGCCCTGCCAGAGAAAACAGGCTCCGAAGCTCCTTTTCAGCTATGATGGCCTCCTGCAACCCTCTGCCAGTGAAAACTGAGCTCGGGAGGGCTGCACGCAGCCCTCCTGAGCTCTTTTCACTGGCAGAAGTACTGCAGGCTAGTCCTTCACTGTTTCCAGGGCAATCCCACAGGCCAGATCCATCCCCCGGGTCTTGAGTTTGACACCACTGCTATAGAGGGTCATGAAGTAAATATACTGCTAAAAAAAATAATAAAGGGAACACTTAAATAACACATCCTAGATCTGAATGAATGAAATATTCTCATTGAACACTTTGTTCTGTACAAAGTTGAGTGTGTACAAAAGCATGTGAGATTGATTGTCATTCAGTGTTGCTTCCTAAGTGGATATTTGATTTAACAGAAGTTTGATTTACTTTTGGAGTTATATTGTGCTTTTTAAGTGTTCCCTTTATTTTTTTTGAACAATGTAGATTATCTGCACCTGTTTAAGTCAGTTTTCAAGACTGGATTTGGCACAGGGATAATAGTGATTGCTTTTAAGAGAAGAGATGAATGAATAAAAGCACATTATAAGTTATCATTATGTAAAAATCAGACTTTTGCTTTAATATTTTTGTCCCAACTTAAATGTTAATTGTATCCAGAAACTATATGCTAAACAGATATGTTAATATGATATTGCTTGTTCACATAGAAACAGTTCCAAAAAATATTTTGGTTGCAAGCTATCAAGTAGCAACCTTAATATTGTCACTATTGAAAAAAATTGGTGTCTCCAATTCAATGAGTCTTTAGTCTTCAAAAACACTACCAATATCTGACAGTGATTTCATAGTTGGATTTAGAAGGTACATATCCAAACTAAAGCTGAGTACAACAATAGCCAAGGCTGATATTGCCTTCAAATTGCCTATCTGCATTTTTACAGATCAGGAATAACTATGTTTGTTAGATAATCTTGAAATGTTTTCTTGCTTATCTACTACTAACAATAAGTGGATCAAGAACAATTGAAAGAATAGAGAAGCTGATGTTATCAGCTAACAATTAGTTGGGAACTTTATCAACATAATCTTTACAGAAAGTAAGATAATTTGGCTGATAGTTTTCATTTATAAATTAGTATTATTGTTGATAGCTTCCTCATTTTAAAATGATTAAATCTTTGCAAGATGTTTTTAAAACCTGAAAACTTGGGATTTCCTAGATCTTCTTTTATTATACCTTTGTCATCTAATGAGATCTATTGTAGCTGTTTGCAAATAACTAAAAGAGGTTCCACTCTCTGCTTTCCCCATGATCGGATTCCTCATTCATGGAAGGATCCTGTTTATCTACAACAGGATGTTCTTTTTCACATCTCCCCCCTTTGATTAAAACAATAAAATATGTTTTATGGGATTAAAAAACCCCAATGTAATTTGACTATCACTCCTACTCTGTTTCTGTTCCAGATTAGAGATTCTGTAACTGAGAAGACCATTGGTTTGATGCGGATAGAGTTTTGGAGGAAAGCCGTAGAAGACATTTACCAGGATAGTCCACCACAACAACCAGTGGCAATAGAGTTGTGGAAGGTATAAGGATGAACAGTGAATTAAATATTTTTTGGGGTAACTGAATGCCATCTTGAGCAGTACACAAAGTTAGAATTTTCTTATTCCCCCCCCCCCCTTTGGGATATATTTTTTTCTTTGAAAAAATTTGATTGGGTGTTCTCTGAATTATAAGTTATGCTACCAGACCCTTTTAGCTTTATATTAATTAATGTTTCTATATTTTCCATCTCACAATGCTGGTCAACAGTACAGTGATACCTCGTCTTACAAACGCCTCGTCATACAAACTTTTTGAGATACAAACCCGGGGTTTAATATTTTTTTGCTTTTTCTTACAAACTATTTTCACCTTACAAACCCACCACTGCCGCTGGGATGCCCCGCCTCCGGACTTCCGTTGTCAGCGAAGCGCCCGTTTTTGTGCTGCAGGGATTTCCCTGAGGCTCCCCTCCATGGGAAACCCCACCTCCGGACATTTGTGTTTTTGTGATGCTGTAGGGGAATCCCAGCAGCGCAAAAACTGGCGCTTCGCTGGCAATGGAAATCCGGAGCTGGGGTTTCCCAGCGAGGGGAGCCTCAGGGAAATCGCAGCATCCCAAAAACACAGAGGTCCAAGGGTGGGGTTTTGAGGACTTCGGTGTTTTTGCGATGCTGCAATTTCATTGATGCTCCCTTCACTGGAAAACCCCACCTCTGGACTTCTGTTGCCAGCGAAGCGCTCATTTTTGCGATGCTGGGATTTCCCTGCTGGGATTCCCCTGCAGCATCACAAAAACACAGAAGTCCAGAGGTGGGGTTTCCCATGGAGGGGAGCCTCATGGGAATCCCAGCAGTGCGAAAACGGGTGCTTCGGCTAGCAAAAGGGGTGGATTTTGAGCTTGCACTCATTAATCACTTTTCCATTGATTCCTATGGGAAACATTGCTTCATTTTACAAACATTTCACCTTAAGAACCTTGTCCCGGAACCAATTAAGTTTGTAAGACAAGGTATCACTGTATAGAGTGGGGCAGAAAGAAAGGGGAATGAGGCGTGTCAAACTTTTGGTTTAGCATAGGCATTACAATGTTCCCTCGATTTCCGCGGGTTTGAACTTCGCGGAAAGTCTATACCACGGTTTTTCAAAAATATTAATTAAAAAATACTTCACGGTTTCCCCCCCATCATCTGTCATCGCCAAATTTTTGTCCGCCTTTAATAAATATTTTTTTAATAAACTTTAATAAATAAACATGGTGAGTAATAATCTAAATGGTTGCTAAGGGAATGGGAAATTGCAATTTAGGGGCTTAAAGTGTTACGGGATGGCTTGTGATACTGTTCATAGCCAAAAATAGTGTATTTACTTCCGCATCTCTACTTTGCAGAAATTCGACTTTCGCAGGTGGTCTCGGAATGCATCCCCTGCGAAAATTGAGGGAACACTGTACATTTTAAATTGATTGTAATTATAATGCTGTTGTATTTTTTGGAAATGCTCTTGGAAAGTTTTTTTATCAGCTGGCTTGAAAAGAATTGGCACTAACATAATGGAGAAATTTAATTCAGGAAATGAAAAAATGACTTCCATGCTGTAGGGTAGACACTTGGGTGTTGCCCTTTACCAGGAAGATGTGGAGAGAAGCAGCTGGGCACTCTGATGCAAATGATGTCCTCTTTCCTTGGAAAGTAAACAAATAGTGCCAATCCTTCTGATAGATTGACTAATCTTTTCCAGGGTGACCTTCAGGTTTTTCAAAGGAGTTTCCTGTCCTTTGGTGCCCATATGAATTAGAACCACCTGTCTTGCTTCGCAGCAGTAAAATAGAGTTTCAGATAAAAAAGTTTCCCTGAACATAACATTCACTTACTAACTCAGTCACCAGTAATAGTTTTGCATTCCAATTTTACCTGTACAGTGGTACCTCATCTTACGAACGCCTCTTCTAACAAACTTTTCGAGATACGAACCCGGTGTTTAAGATTTTTTTGCCTCTTCTTCCAAACTATTTTCACCTTATGAACCCAAGCCGCTGCTGCTGGGATGAAGAGGTTTCTCCCCCCCCTTTTTTTTTTGAAGAAAGTAAAGGGAGGGGCGGCTTGGAGGGGGAAAGGCTTTGCAGAGAACAGCAAAGGGTGTCTTTTGAAGAAAGAAAAGGGAGGGGTGCCCCCCTTGCCTTTCTTCCTTCCCACTCACCCTTTAGCCTAGCCTTGCTTCTTCCACCCGCCCCCTTTAGCTGCTCCTCTCTGCCCTCTGTTCGCCTCCCTTCTAAAGTTTGGGATTTTCCTGAAGGATTTGCAGGCATTATTTGCTTTTACATTGATTCCTATGGGAAACATTGTTTCGTCTTACAAACCTCCTGGAACCAATGAAGTTCGTATCATGAGGTACCATTGTATCTGTATAATCCACAAATCAGACAGGATAGCAATAGACCTTTCACTGCAGTTATTGATTTACTTTCAAAATTTGGACTTCCTCTCTCTTGATTAAATTATCATTCCAATCTCCTACAGCTTCTGATTATTGACTGTTGAAAATGGAATACTAGATTACATAAACTTTTAATATAAGCCAGCAATGGTGATTATCTTGGTTTGATTTTTTTTATTTCTTCTTGTTTTCTACATAAGTATATCCTATTTATCTGATTTTAGGCTGTTAGGAGGCAAAACTTGACCAAAAGATGGCTTATGAATATTATTGATCAAAGGGTAAGTCTTACATTATTTTCAAAAATCAAAAATACCCCGCCGCCGCCAGTATTCTTGAATAACTTAAATAAAGAGAAGCCCTTGTAACTAAATTCTATGTTGGGGATTAGGTTTTTGTAATAGAATACTTATTCTTTTTGCAATAGCAATCTCCAGAACAATTTGAAATGAGCCATGGCATTTAATATAGAACTCAAAGACATGTATAGCAGTACAGTATTCTGTAAGATTTCTTTATCATTCCCCCCACCCAAAAAAAATATGACACTGTATCATGCTAAAGATACAATTGCAATCACTGGTGGGGAAATGCGGAGAGGGGCGGCATACAAATCTAATAAATAATAATAATAATAATTTTGAAAGGCTGAAAAATGTCATGAAGTGTTTATTGTACTGTCTTACAGACTATATAATACGTTTGCATTAGGTATATATTTTTAAATATTTTATAAAGGTAGTGTAGAGTAAACTGCAGTATGAACAAAATATCGAAACATCAAAATAAATGTAGGTTATGATTATTACCGTACTTTTCTCCCATGATGATTTTAATTTCCGTAAACATACAAGATTTTACCATATTATGAAAGGTAGAGCAACTGTGTTGGATTGATATTTGGGAAGCTGCATAACGCTATGATTTCACTCCCTCTAGAGATTATGCAAGTGGCTATTGCAAAATGTTTATTAGTTTTGTATTAATAAATAACGAGTAATTAAACTGATTAACCAGTTTAATAACAGAACTCAGTGGGTTGCATAGTAGAGGCATTGTGAGCTTCTGCCTTTGCTGAAAAAAACAACACATACATTGTCTGTCAACCTAAATATTCCTTGACCTATTTAATCATTACATTAGCAGGGAGCTAAATAATACCTCTTTCCAATAGCAGATTCCAGCTGTTTCAGAGCTACACAATTAACTGTAATGGGATCAATTTTCAAGGCTCCTCTATTTACAATGGCTGTACATAAAGGAGACCTGTGCTCTTTCTAGCTAAGAGGAAAATTTGTAAAGGTAAAGCATCATCTAAAAATTATTTTATGCTTCTAGTGCAGATTAAGGCTTCTTTCGTTCTTGATGCTTAGCAACTCCTATTTTTCTTTCCCTATTTTTCCCTTCTCTTTTTGAAATAAAGGAAACAAGACAGTGGCTTAGTTTAGGAGGAAAAATAATCTACACGTTCCTAACTCAGAAGATAATGCTTTCTTTTAATAAAAGTAATATTCTTCTGTTTCTTAAGTTAACTTCGGTGATTGAATAGAATAGAATAGAATAGAATTCTTAGAAACATAGAAACACAGAAGATTGACGGCAGAAAAAGACCTCATAGTCCATCTAGTCTGCTCTTATACTATTTCCTGTATTTTATCTTAGGATGGATATATGTTTATCCCATGTTTAAATTCAGTTACTGTGGATTTACCAACTACGTCTGCTTTATTGGCCAAGGAATTTGTCATTGGCATATATGCTCAGTACATGAAAGAAAAGATACATTTGTCAAAAATCATGGGGTATAATACTTAATGATTGTCAGAGAGTACAAATAAGCAATTAGGAAACAACATTAATATAATGTAGTCTGCATTGGTTGCCGATCAATTTCCGGTCACAATTCAAAGTGTTGGTTATGACCTATAAAGCCCTTCATGGCATCGGACCAGAATATCTCAGTGACCGCCTTCTGCTGCACGAATGACAGCGACGGATTAGGTCCCACAGAGTCGGCCTTCTCCGGGTCCCGTCAACTAAACAATGTCGGTTGGCTGGCCCCAGGGGAAGAGCCTTCTCTGTGGCGGCCCCGACTCTCTGGAACCAGCTCCCCCCAGAGATTAGAACTGCCCCCACCCTGCTTGCTTTTCATAAACTCCTCAAAACCCACCTTTGTCGTCAGGCATGGGGGAATTGAGATATTTCCCCCGGGCCTATATAATTTATTGTATGGTATGTTTGTAGGTATGTCTGCTTAAAAATGGGGTTTTCTTAACTACTTCAAATTTTAAATTGTAAATTATTAGATTTGTTATGAATTGTTTTATTATGTTGTGAACCGCCCCGAGTCTACGGAAAGGGGCGGCATACAAACAAACAAACAAACAAACAAACAAATAAATAAATTGTAAGCATACAAGCAACAAGTTACAGTCATGCAGTCATAAGTGGGAGGAGACGGGTAATAGCAACAATGAGAAGACTCATAGTAATAGTAATGCAGCCTTAGTGAATAGTTTGACAGTAGTGAGGGAATGATTTGTTTAGCAGAATGATAGCATTCGGGGGGAAAACTGTTCTTGCGTCCAGTTGTCTTGGTGTGCAGTGTTCTATAGCAGGGGTCTCCAATCTTGGCAACTTTAAGACTTGTGGACTTCAATTCCCAGAATTCCTCAGCCAGCAAAGCTTGTGGACTTCAATTCCAAGCAAAGCTGGCTAAGGAACTCTAGAAATTGAAGCCCACAAGTCTTAAAGTTACCAAGGTTGGAGACAATTTACGTCCAGGATGCAAGGGGTCAGTACATGTTTTCATGGCCCTCTTTTTGACTCGTGCAGTATACAGGTCCTCAGTGGAAGACAGGTTGGCAATAATTGTTTTTTCTGCAGATCTGATTATCCTCTGAAGTCTATGTCTGTCTTGTTGGGTTGCAGAACCAAACCAGACAGTTATAGAGGTGCAGATGACAGACTCAATGATTCCTGGGTAGAACTATATCAGCAGCTCCTAGGGCAGTTTGATCTTCCTGAGTTGGCGCGGAAAGAACATTCTTTGTTGTGCTTTTTTGATGACATTTTTGGTGTTAGATGTCCATTTTAGGTTTTGAGATATGATAGAACCAAGAAATGTGATTGTTCAATATATACTTTCCCCCCTTTGTTTTCAAATACACAGGAAAAGAATCTGGATGACCGAGCTTATCGAGATATCGGTGAACTTGAGACCTATGCTGAAAATACACAGAGTGCACTCCTTTATCTCACCCTAGAAACACTTGGTAGGTGCACTCTTGATTTGTCTGACGCCACGTGGATGAATGGATTTGAATGGAGGTGGCAAAGTGGGTAGAGTGTAGTACTCAATCTGTATAGTCTGGAGGACAGAAGGAAAAGGGGGGACATGATCGAAACATTTAAATATGTTAAAGGGTTAAATAAGGTTCAGGAGGGAAGTGTTTTTAATAGGAAAGTGAACACAAGAACAAGGGGACACAATCTGAAGTTAGTTGGGGGAAAGATCAAAAGCAACGTGAGAAAATATTATTTCACTGAAAGAGTAGTAGATCCTTGGAACAAACTTCCAGCAGACGTGGTTGGTAAATCCACAGTAACTGAATTTAAACATGCCTGGGATAAACATATATCCATCCTAAGATAAAATACAGGAAATAGTATAAGGGCAGACTAGATGGACCATGAGGTCTTTTTCTGCCGTCAGTCTTCTATGTTTCTATGTTTCTACTGCAAGCCACTAAAGCTGACTGCTAGATCTGCAGGTCAGTGGTTCAAATCTCATCACCGTCTCAAGGTTGACTCAGCCTTCCATCCTTCCGAGGTGGGTAAAATGAGGACCCGGATTGTGGGGGCAATATGCCGGCTCTGTTAAAAAGTGCTATTGTTAACATGTTGTAAGCCACCCTGAGTCTAAGGAGCAGGGCAGCATAAAAAAAAAACCTAGATAAATAAAATAAATAAATGTACCAGTGCAGGTAGTCTTTGGTTTATGACCACAATTGAGCCCAACATTTCTGTTGCCAACCGTGTTGACTTGAGTTTTGCCCCAGTTTTACAAGCTTTCTTCCCCACAGCAACATGGTTAAGTGAATCTGGTTTCCCCATTGACTTTGCTTGTAAGAAAGTCGCCAAAAGGTGATCACTTGACCCTTATGCAGCTGTCATAAATGAGTCAGTTGCTAGGTGTCCGAATTTTGATCACTTGACTATGGAAGTGCTGCAGTGGTTGTAAGTATGAAAAATAGTCATTAGTTACACTGTGTTTTAACAGTCACTAAATGAATGGTTGTAGGTCTACCGTAGTTGTTTTGCTCATGGCCTATTTATGTGATTGCATTTTGTTATAGTGTAACAATGTCTCCTGCCACACACCTCCGAGAGACCAATTAGATCCCACAGGATTGGCCTTCTCTGGGTCCCGTTGACTAAGCAATGTTGGTTGACAGGCCTGCGGGGAAGGGCCTTCCCTGTGGTGGCCCCGGTTCTTTGGAACCAACTACCCCCCCTGAGATCCGTACTGTCCCTACCCTACTGGCTTTCAGAAAAGAGTTGAAGACCTGGTTCTGGTGACAGGCCTGGGTGCCATGAGAATTAACAGCTTATTTCTGGCCAAACATCATTTGAGTGGTATGCATGATGGTATGAAAGTATTGTTTAAATCCAGATGTTTTTATTGTTATTAATTTAAGGGGGTTTGGTGTTTATTAAAGATTTTATATTGATGAGTTTTATCACTATTAATGCTGAATTTGACTTTTTTATTGTATAGGTTTTTTTATTGTTGTGAGCTGCCCTGAGTCCCGCTAAATAAAATTAATAAATAAATGCAATTATCACACGTTCAGCTTAGATTACAGTTGGCCAGTAAAAAACAGAGATCTTTTTCCCACTCCCCATGAAGTTCTGTTTTTAATCCAAGTATGCTGTTTGCATTCTTCTATTGTTCTTTAAACCAGTGTTTCCCAACCTTGGCAACTTGAAGATATTTGGACTTCAACTCCCAGAATTCCCCAGCCAGCGAATGCTGCCTGGGGAATTCTGGGAATTGAAGTCCAAATATCTTCAAGTTGAAAAGGTTGGGAAACACTGCTTTAAACAATGTCTTACCTATCAGCTAAGACTAGAATTTGTTGCCTTGCCATTTCAATAAGCATCCTTTAGGCTTATCTTTTAAAGTTTGTTGCAAAATCAAAACCAGAAGCGCACACAGATGACTGGTTCGGCTGGATTCAATAACTTCTTTATAAACATAATACAGTGATCCCCCGCTCGTTGCGAGGGTTCCGTTCCAGGACCCCCCGCAACGAGCGGGTTTTCGCGAAGTAGCGCTGCGGAAGTAAAAACACCATCTGCGCATGTGCAGATGGTGTTTTTACTCCCGCAGTGCTAGCGAGGAGCCGAAGATTGGGGGCGGCGCGGCTGTTTTAAAATGTCGCCGCCGGCATGGGGGGCTTCCTAGCAGCCCCCCAAACCCGGGTTGGGGGTCCGGGGGGTGCTGGCAAGCCCCCCATGCCGGCGGCGACATTTTAAAACAGCCGCGCCGCGCTGGCTGTCGGCGCTTTCGAGCTGAGTCCCGGAGCGAATTCGGTCCGGGACTCAGCTCCAAAGCGCCGACAGCCAGCGCCGGCGAACGGCTTCTCCGCGCTGGCTGTCGGCGCTTTCGAGCTGAGTCCCGGAGCGAATTCGGTCCGGGACTCAGCTCCAAAGCGCCGACAGCCAGCGCCGGCGAACGGCTTCTCCACGCTGGCTGTCGCCGCTTTCGAGCTGAGTCCCGGAGCGAATTCGCTCCGGGACTCAGCTCAAAAGCGCCGACAGCCAGCGCCGGCGAGCGGCTTCTCCACGCTGGCTGTCGCCGCTTTCGAGCTGAGTCCCGGAGCGAATTCGCTCCGGGACTCAGCTCAAAAGCGCCGACAGCCAGCGCCGGCGAACGGCTTCTCCGCGCTGGCTGTCGCCGCTTTCGAGCTGAGTCCCGGAGCGAATTCGCTTCAGGACTCAGCTCGAAAGCGGCGAGAATGAACGGCGTGGGCGGGCGAAGGGCGGGCGGCAGCGAGGAGTTTGCGTGGGCGGTGGGGAAAGTCCTTGCTGATGCCCGCTGCTCGCCCTCCCGCCAGCAAGAGGGGGAAGACCCAGGGAAGCCGCCCAGCAGCTGATCTGCCGGGCCCCATCTACGCATGCGTGCCCATAGAAAAAAAGGGCACACATGCGCAGATGGTGTTTTGACTTCCGGGTTGAAAAATCGCAAATTACCCTGTTCGCAATGGTCGGGGACGCAATAACCGGGGGATCACTGTATATATATCCACAATACCATTAGCAGAGTTATTCTTCAATGTAGCAACAGTTAAAAATAAAACAAGCAGCTTCTAGTTCAGAGTGGAAGAGTACAGAATGGAGACTGGAGCCACACCCAACCTTAAGCTCAAATTCCAGTTTCAATTCTCTGCACAGACTCAGAAGTAGCTCCTATTGGCCGACTGAGTTGCTGTGCCTATTCATTTGCTGACTTTGTTTATTTATTTATTATTTATTACTTAGATTTGTATGCCGCCCCTCTCCGAAGACTCGGGGCGGCTCACAACATGTAAAAAACAAATCATAAGCAATCAGACAAATTTAAAATATTTAAATATTTAAAAGACCCCATATGCTAACAGTCACACACACAGACATACCATGCATAAATTAAATGTGCCCAGGGGGAGATGTTTCAGTTCCCCCATGCCTGACGGCAAAGGTGGGTTTTAAGGAGTTTACGGAAGGCAGGAAGAGTAGGGGCAGTTCTAATCTCCGGGGGGAGTTGGTTCCAGAGAGTCGGTGCCGCCACAGAGAAGGCTCTTCCCCTGGGGCCCGCCAACCGACATTGTTTAGTTGACGGGACCCGGAGAAGGCCCACTCTGTGGGACCTAATCGGTCGCTGGGATTCGTGCGGCAGGAGGCGGTCTCGGAGATATTCTGGTCCGATGCCATGAAGGGCTTTAAAGGTCATAACCAACACTTTGAATTGTGACCGGAAATTGATCGGCAACCAATGCAGACTGCGGAGTGATGGTGAAACATGGGCATACCTAGGTAGGCCCATGACTGCTCTCGCAGCTGCATTTTGCACGATCTGAAGTTTCCGAACACTTTTCAAAGGTAGCCCCATGTAGAGAGCATTACAGTAGTCGAACCTCGAGGTGATGAGGGCATGAGTGACTGTGAGCAATGAGTCCCGGTCCAGATAGGGCCGCAACTGGTGCACCAGGCGAACCTGGGCAAACGCCCCCCTCGCCACAGCTGAAAGATGTTGTTCTAATGCGAGCTGTGGATCGAGGAGGACGCCCAAGTTGTTACCACTGGCTCTCCCAGTTCATGCATATCTTAACATTAACTTCTATGTATTTACAGGTGTGAGGGACATCCACGCAGATCATGCAGCCAGTCACATAGGGAAGGCACATGGCATTGTAACATGTTTAAGGGCAACTCCGTACCATGCTAGCAGAAGGAAGATGTTTCTCCCCATGGATATTTGCATGCTGGTAAGACAGTAAAGCTGAGATCCAGTTTGTAACTGTTCTGGTTTCTGGTAGAAATGTAGCAATTACAAATAACTCTTATTAAATGCATTATTTCATGAATAAAGAAACTCCATTTATTTCTCTGCTCTTCTGGAATTCAAACACATTTCATACAGGCACTTATCTCTTGGTCCGTTATGTCCCTTAACTGCATTTCTCACATTACGTCTCCTTCTCCACTTAACAAGATTTATTTTCCTAACAGCATGATTTCTAAAACAGCAGCCCTGACTGTTAATCAACACAGAATACTTTTGCTTACTTGGGAGAGGCAGAGAAAAACCTCTATTTTTCTCTTCGGCAACGTCCCCACTGACCCCCTGACGTGCCAAATACATCACTACAGTATTTAACCCATTCCTCTCCTTAATATCTTCTTCCAGACCTCTGTTCTCTACGTTTTTGGGCCCTTCTGAATTTAGGGTTAACCCAGCAAGCGTCTGATTCTCCCTCGCTAGATCCTGAACTCATAGCCCCATCCTGTGGCTGGCCTCCCACCTGTTCTACCTGTAACCCCGGGCCCCCCACTAATTCATAAACACTATCTGAATCAGAGTCCTCAATATCTTCATCATCCTCCAACTGACCAGGAGTATGTACAACGGTAACAATATTCCTACTCTTGATGTCACGCTGATAGATCAGGTAGCAACATGCAAACTCTGCTGACAGTTGTGTATCATCTCTGTTTTTAATAGGATTTCAGAATTGGTCCTTCAGTGGAAGTGCTTGTACATCATGACTTATATTTTGTTTTGGGAATAAGATTACTAGATGGGAAATTATTGGAACATTTGAAACCTAATCTTTAAAACATCATTGTTGTCTTCTTAGATGCCTAAAAACCTTGCCGTTACATTCCAGTTCGTTTGTTGACCTCTATATCAAAAATGATGCATGCTGTACATGTTCTTTCTGCTAACAAGCTTAAAAACTTTATGTCTGTATTTTCATTTATTTTTAAGCACACAGGTTAAACAGCAATAACTGGGATTTTGTTGCTAAGCAGTGCAGTTCTAAAGCATGCCAAAACATAACTGCATTGCTTAGGGATGGTAATCCTGGCATTCCTCATTGCCATTGTTAATCAGATCCCATCTGATCATTAGGGGAGGATCCACCCCAATCCAAACCATTCCCAGGTTCGTTCCTCCCAGGCCTAAGCCTTGGTAAATAAGTGACTGTCTCGTCTTCACTTCCCTGTACCTGCGTATCTCCTCCGCTTCTCTGACCTTTCCGCCACTTGGCACAATCCACCACTTCTGCCAGCCCTGTTTCTCCACTCGTCCTGCTGCCTTGGCCTGTATGGCAGTGATCCCCAAATTTAGCATTTGCACACTGCCCATGCATTCACTTGCATCTCATGCACACACACCCCACACGCATGCCTAGCAGTGACTCGAAAACCAGCTAGAGGGTAGAGGGCACACGCGCATGCACGGTGGAGCTAAACTAGGGCAGCGGCTCGCATGCACGTAGATAGGGCTCTGAGTGCCATTTGTGGCACCTGTGCCATGAGTTCACCATCATGGGTATATAACATGTCTATGTAATATAGCAGTGATGGCAAACCAATGGCATGGGTGCCACAAGTGGCACGCGGAGCCATATTTGCTGGCACAGGAGCTGTTGCCCTAGCTCAGCTCCAACGTGTGTGCTGGCCAGCTGATTTTTGGCTCACCCAGAGGCTCTGGGAGGGTGTTTTTGGCTTTTTATCATCCCCCAGCTCCAGGGAAGCCTTTGGAGCCTGGGGAGTGCAAAACACGAGCCTACTGGGGCCCCCAGAAATTGGGAAACAGTCTGTCTCCAGCTTCCAGAGGGCATCCAAGGGGCAGGGGAAGCTGTTTTCGCCCTTCCCTGACATTGAATTATGGGTGTGGGCACTCATGCATGTGCGATAGTGGGCACCCACACTCTTTCAGCACCCAAGGAAAAAAAGGTTCGCCATCACTGTAATATAGCTTCAAAAGAATAGTACAGTGTTCCCTCGATTTCCGCGGGGGATGCATTCCGAGACCGACCGCGGGGGATGCATTCCGAGACCGACCGCGAAAGTCGAATTTTCCGCGAAGTAGAGATGCGGATGTAAATACACCAATTTTGGCTATGGACAGTATCACAAACCATCCCTTAACACTTTAAACCCCTAAATTACCATTTCCCATTCCCTTAACAACCATTTACTCACCATTATTACTGGAACTCACCATTGAATAAGACACTTAGTGATCCTGATATTTATAAACATAATTATTTATTAACAATTATTATTATTTTTGTTATTTATTTGCAAAAATTATTAGTTTGGCGATGACATATGATGTCATTGGGTGGGAAAAACCGTGGTATAGGAAAAAACCTGCGAAGTATTTTTTAATTAATATTTTTTTAAAAACCGTGGTATAGGCTATTCGCGAAGTTCGAACCCGCAAAAATCGAGGGAACACTGTATATCCTTCAATGGTTTTTTCCCCACGAACATTCAAAAATTGTTCCTATTTTCCTTCCATGTATGTCAGCATGATGTTTCACAAGAGGATTTCATAAGAAACAAAGAGGCGAAGAAAATAAAAGATATTGTATATGACATTGCAAGTCAAGCTCATGTTCACCTGGAACACGTGAGTTTCTGGAATTTTATCAAACTTTCCTTAACAATATTTAGACTTGTGCTCTCCAAATACGTAAGAACAGAATTCCTCTCCAGCAATGCATCGTGGACATATTGGCTCTCAGTACACTTACTACATTGGGGAAGGTTAATGTAAACCATAGTGGAACTTGGATAACTTAAGTTGTACAAATGAACAGATACCAAGAACCCCAAATTTAAAAAAGAACTGGTTTCCTCGGATTGAACATGAGGATAAAAAAGACACAAGAGCACACAACAGATTTAAACTTAATATTAAGTGCTCCAAACTTGATTGTAAAAAATATGACTTCAGTAACCGAGTTGTCGAAGCGTGGAACTCATTACTGGACTCCATAGTGTCATCCCCAAACCCCCAACAATTTACCCTTAGATTATCTACAGTTGACCTATCCAGATTCCTAAGAGGTCAGTAAGGAGCGAGTACAAGTGCACTAGAGTGCCTTCCGTCCCCTGTCCTATTGCTCTCCTATATCTCCTATACCTTTCTTCTATTCCTATATCTCTTCTTCTATTCTTTCATTGATATGTTCTACTACTATATCTTCTTTTCTATTCTTTCTTAGATATATTTTACTATGAGTATCTCCTCTACAACCTTCATCATGTATTTTACTATGTGTATATAGATATATATATATACCCACTAAAACCCTCATTGTGCATTGGACAAAATAAATAAATAAGTTTTGTTATCATTAATTGTCTCTATATTTCTGCCTTGTTTGAAAATAGAGCTGGATGCTGGAATTTTTTATAGCTTTAAACTTTTTAAAAATAAATATTAATGTTTAGAGTTTTGTGATAATTGGTTCTTTGGAATAAGTGTTTCCTCTCCAGACCGTTAGAAATAATATTGACAGTAATGCTTTTTTGTTTACTTTCTGCCCTCTTTGATGGCAGTTCATTTTTAATGCTGTAGGACAAATCCTTACCCATAGCAGAACAATAGCTGCAAAGCAGCTGTTTTATCCTCCAGTGAAAAAAGTCTACATTACAGAAATTGTGTAGCAAATGTATATGTTGGGGAAAACACAGGCAAAGAGGATGACGGTATTTGGAAAATGGCATTTATTAATTGTGTTTACATTTTGGAATATGTGTAATGTTTTTAGATTTCACATAGGCTTTAGAAGAAAGCATGCAAAGTAATATGGGGAAAGAATGAATTAGATATGCAATTCCCAATTAGTATAAAGGAAAGTTAAATGTAAATAAATGTTACAATTATTGTAGTTACAAACAGTTGTTAGGAGCATATTCTTCAATGGCCAACAGAGGGCGAAATCCGTCTGCTTTTAAGCTTACATAAATTATGTTTTGATGTTAAAACTGTATGTAGCTTTGATAAATATAATTCCTGCCAATGTTTTGTTTTTCCCTTCTTTTTTGCCTTCCATGCCTTATTTAATACTGCAAATGGGGCGGGAGGTCTTGTCTTTCTGGATGACAGATGGCATAAGAACTCTGTAGATCAGGAAAGACTCATTTTGATCCAATTTCACTTTATTTATATTTATTTATTTATTTGATTTTTTTTTTAATGCCGCCCTTCTCCTTAGACTCAGGGCGGCTTGCAACATGTTAGCAATCGCACTTTTTAACAGAGACAGCCTATTGCCCCCACAATCCTGGTCCTCATTTTATCCACCTCGGAAGGATGGAAGGCTGAGTCAACCTAGAGCCAGTGATGAAATTTGAACCGCTGACCTGCAGATCTAGCAGTCAGCTTTAGTGGCCTGCGGTACTACACTCTACCCACTGCGCCACCTCAGCTCAACTTCTCAGTTGCTCAAAAGCAGGAGTTTGAGACATGCAGGTAGGCTTTGACTTAAGTTGCTCACTTAGCAGCAACCATGTGGAATTACAACGTTACAACCCTCCCCCCAAGTTCCTCTGTTACATAACTATAGTTTGGTTGCTTGGCAACTGACCAGCATTTATGGCCATATGGTTATGTGATTGCTGTGTTCACTTAACAACTACCTCAAGAAAAGGTTATAAAATTGGAACAACCACTCAGAATAAATTTAAGATTATCTGTACAAACAGCCCTCAGTTTAGGACTATAGTTGAGCCCCAAACTTCCATTGCTAAGCAAGGCAGTTGTTTATTTATTGTAAAATTAATATGCCACCCAACTCCAATTAGACTCTGGGCGGCTCACAATAATAACAACAGTTAAAAGACAATGTAAAAATACATTAATAACCCTTAAGAAACCATACATACTCTCAAACATTCATGGCTGAATCAAGATGATAACCTAACGGCCCCAGGCCTGCTGGAAAAGCCAGGTCTTAATGGCTAAGGTAGGGGTAGTGCAGATCTCTGGAGGCAGTTGGTTCCAGAGCATTGGTGCCACCACAAAGAAGGCCCTTGCCCTCGGCCCTGCCAATCGGCATTGTTTGTTGGACAGGACCTGGAGAAGGCCAACTTTGTGGACCCTTATTCGCTGCTGGGAGGTATGAGGTGGAAGGTGGTCCCATAAGTAGACTGATCCTAAGCCACGTGGGGCTTTAAAGGTAATAACCAACCCCTTGAATTGCATCCGGAGACCAATTGGTAGCCAATGCAGCTTGTGGAGAGTTAGAGTAATGTAGGTGAACCTCAGTACTCCCAATGTAGCTCTTGTGGCTGCATTTTGAACCAGCTGAAGTTTCAGAACGCTGTTCAAGGGTAGCCCCATGGAGAGCGCATTGCAATAGTCAAGGCGTGAGGTGTTAAATGAATTGTGCTTTATTTTACAACTTTTTTTGCCACAATTGTTAAAACAAATCATTACGCAATCACGTGGTTGCGTAGAAATAATCTTTGCGGTTCTACAAAGCAGTATATACTTTCTGACTTCTAGCATAACTGGAAAAAAGAAGAAAGCGGAGCAGAATTACTGCAATTACTTTGTTTGGTTTCTGTGGCTCTGTTGATCCATTAGGATAAAAAATAAATAAAAGCTGTGCGGATCCTTCCAACTTGTGCAAAGAGAGTGAGGAAATTAACAGGAGCAAAACTCTGAGTGAGAGCAGAAGTAGGGTGGCATTAAAGTTGTGAAATGTCTTTACGCTTTGGGAAGTGAAACCAGCTTGAAAAAAAGGAAAACGTTTTGGTCACCATCAGTTCAAAATTAAACTCAGAGTAGGAAACTCCAGGCCAGATTTTGTGCTAATATATATGTCACAAATTGGAATGAAATAGCACCGTTGATGACCAGTCACCCTAATTGTTCTATCCTTGATTTGCCAGCTATGCTAATAGTGAAAAGTGTGGCTTTTGCTAGAGAAGTGAAAAGATGCAATTCACAGGTAATGAAGGAAGGAGTTCCGTGATCATGTCTCCCCTAGTCAGAGGCAATTACCAGACAAGCGTAGGAGGATGTTTCTCAACAATACTCTGTTATCTTTTCTTCATAATCTGATGCTCTTATTTTGTCTTTCAAAAGAAATAGAGTACAAACTTTTCGAGATACAAACCTGGGATTTAAGATTTTTTTGCCTCTTCTTCCAAACTATTTTCACTTTACAAACCCAAGCCGCTGCCACTGGGATACCCCGCCTCCGGACTTGTTGCCAGCGAAGCACCCGTTTTTGCGCTGCTGGGATTCCCCTGAGGCTCCCCTCCATGGGAAACACCACCTCCGGACTTCCGTGTTTTTGCGATGCTGCAGGGGAATCCCAGCAGCGCAAAAACGGGCGCTTCGCTGGCAACAGAAGTCCGGAGGTGGGGTTTCGAGGACCTCCGTGTTTTTGCGATGCTGCAATTTCGCTGAGGCTCCCCTCGCTGGGAAATCCCACCTCTGGACTTCTGTTGCCAGCGAAGCGCCCGTTTTTGCACTGCTGGGATTAGGGCATCACAAAAACATGGAAGGCCGGAGGTGGGGTTTCCCATGGAGGGGAGCCTCAGGGGAATCCCAGCAGCGCAAAAACAGGCGCTGGCAAAAGGGGTGAATTTTGGGCTTGCACGCATTAATCGCTTTTCCATTGATTCCTATGGGAAACATTGTTTCGTCTTACAAACTTTTCATCTTAAGAACCTCATCCCGGAACCAATTAAGTTTGTAAGACAAGGTATCACTGTATACAAGTCAGACGTACATTTTGATACCCAATGCTACACCCATAATTCAATCCTTCCCCATCCCCCTGCGCATACATGTGTGACCCCTGCACTGCTGTACTAGAGACTTCCCTGGAGTCTGGCGAGAGCGAAAATGGCCTCCCCCACTCCCTGGGGGCCCTTCAGAAGCCAAAAAACCCCTCCCAGAGCCTCCACATGAGCCAAAAATCAGCTGGCTAGAACACACATACATGCACCAGAGCTGAGCTAGGACAGTGGCTTGCGTTTCGGCAGACATAGCTCCATGTGCCACCTGTGGCACCTATGCCATAGGTTGGCCATCACTGTCCTATCCTATCCACTATTTATCTGCTTTTCTTTCTCCTTTTAAAAATCTGCCAGCGCTCACGTCTGTTTCCCACTTTGCTTTAGCTTTGAAGTGTGTATGAAGGTGTTCAGTCAACTCTTTTCTTCCTTTAGTAGAATAGTAATTTACCAGTTCATCCCAGAGCATAATTCATGAGTAAGCCTGACACCTTGACACATTCCTTAATTTCAAACGCATCTTTTTGTCTGTCGTTCTAGGCTAGGTCCTTCAAGAAGAATGTTCCTGCCAAAGCATTTCCGGCTTTCCTCTGTACGGTAAGTGGCTGTAATGCTTTTTTAAAAAAAATTCACCAAAAATAGTGATAATGGCAGCCTTCAAAGACCACTCTGAGACTATGTCTGGCGGGCCCCAGGGGAAGAGCCTTCTCTGTGGCGGTCCCGACTCTCTGGAACCAGCTCCCCCCAGAGATTAGAACTGCCCCCACCCTCCTTGCCTTTCGTAAACTCCTTAAAACCCACCTCTGTCGTCAGGCATGGGGGAATTGAGATATCTCCCCCGGGCCTATATAATTTATGTACGGTATGTTTGTAGGTATGTCTGCTTAAAAATGGGTTTTTTAAACTATTTTAAATTTTAAATTGTAAATTATTAGATTTGTCATGAACTGTTTTATTGTGTTGTGAGCCGCCCCGAGTCTACGGAGAGGGGCGGCATACAAATCTAATGAATGAATGAATGAATGAATGAATGAATGAATGAATGAATGAATGAATGAATGAATGAACTATAAAACCTTATGACAAAGATCTAGCTACATTTTCAGGTGGCCTTGCTTACTCACTTATCCCCTTTGGCTTTTCTTTCATAACATTTGATTTAATCAAGTTTTCTGGTAAACACTCTGTCATTCTAACCTAATTAATGATGTGTTAACACAAGTACAATGTAGATTGGGATTTTTTTAAAAAAAAAAAAGTACAGCCAATATGGTTATGATTTATTTTGGTGGAACAAGTTGTCTAAAGTTGTTTTGGACCTCCAACGGTTGTGAGGAACGTTGTGTTGTTGCAGGGATATAGATAAGATCAAATTTTGCCATCTGGACTTTTCTTCCTGACTAAAACAACTGTGTTAAATGTATGAGAAACTTAATTCAGGTAGTCCTCAACTTAACAACAGTTCATTTAGTGACTGTTCCAAGTTACAACAGCATTGATCATTTTTACACTTACAAACAACGTCTTGATGGTCACATGGTAACTGACTCATATTTATGATGTATTCTGTTGGGCTCTCTGATAGACTCCTCCCAAAAATTCACAGGTACAAATTTCAGACACACACACGTTTGAAAATTCAAAACAATGTTCTTTATAATGAAAATTCACTTAAACTAAGCCCTCTTTTGGTATAGCAAAGAGCACTCGTCTCCAAACAAACTGGTAATTTGTACAAGTCCCTTATCAGTTCTGTGATACTTAGCTTGCAGCTGTGAGGCAATTCACAGTCCTTCTTCTTTCACAAAGTGAAACACACTTTGCTCTGGTTTAGTTTCAAAGCGGGGAAAAATCAGCACACAAAGGTCAAAGTCACTAAAGCAGTCACGAAACACAATGATCAGATAATCCTCCACAATGGCCAAACCCACAGGCTGCTATTTATAGCAGCCTCACTAATTACCCCAGCCCCACCCAACCACAGGTGGCCTCATTTTCTTTGATAATAATCTCTCAGTTGTTGCTGCCTATGCATCGCTCTCCACATGTGTGGCTGTATCATTAACTCTTGTTCTGAATCCAAGGAGGAGCTAGATAATTGATCTCCTTCCGAGCTGTCTGCCCCACTCTCCTCCTCCCTGTCACTCATGTCTTCTTGGTCAGAGGAGCCTTCATCAGCAGATTCCACCGGGGGCAAAACAGGCCTGCAGCATGTGGATGTCTCCCCCACATCCACAGTCCTTGGGGCAGGAGCTGGGCCAGAGCTAACCACAACATGATGATTGCAGTGTCTGGGGAGTCACGTGGTCATTTTTTGTGATCTGACAAGCAAAGTCAATGGGGAAACCAGATTCACTTAACAACCGTGTTACTAATTTAACAATTTGCAGCTCAATTGTGGCTGTAACTCGACAACTGTCTACAGCCAGTTTGTTTTTGTGAGCGTAACACTTTCCACTGAACAGAGTGAAATTTAAAGTTTCTGTCTGAAAACTAAATATGAATTTCATATTTTACTGGCATGACATAAATCAGTGTTCCATTTGCCATTAGTACATTGCCGCACGAATCCCAGCGACCGATTAGGTCCCACAGAGTGGGCCTTCTCCGGGTCCCGTCAACGAAACAATGTCGGTTGGCGGGCCCCAAGGGAAGAGCCTTCTCTGTGGCGGCACCGGCCCTCTGGAACCAACTCCCCCCGGAGATTAGAACTGCCCCTACTCTTCCTGCCTTCCGTAAACTCCTTAAAACCCACCTTTGTCGTCAGGCATGGGGGAACTGAAACATCTCCCCCTGGGCATGTTTAATTTATATATGGTATGCTCGTGTGTATGTCTGTTAGTATATGGGGTCTTTCTTAAATCTTTAAATATTTTAAATTGTCAGATTATTTATGATTTGTTTCTACGTGTTGTGAGCCGCCCCGAGTCTTCGGAGAGGGGCAGCATACAAATCTAAGTAATAAATAAATAAATAAATAAATAAATAAATTGGCATTTTATAGCAACAATAACAAATAATTATTGTTTATAAATTTCATTGTTTATAATATATTTATGTATATAATATGCATTGTTTATATTAAAAATAATGATTATCATATCCTTTTTCTTTCCAGGTTGCTATTGAAGATTATTTACACAAAATTCAAAAAGCTGACTTCAATATATTTCATCCAAGTTTGCACCAGAAAAACACTTTACTACCTTTGTATTTGTATATTAGATCATGGAAAAAGGTTTATTGAAAAATATGAAACTGAGTCTTTCTGATTGAGAATTATTATGTTTAAAATTATTTATATTTAAATGTATAATAATATATTATACAAACACACACACAATTAGAATAGAACAATTAATCTGTGGAACAGTTTTCCTCCAACATTGGAAGTTTTTAAGAGACAATGTTATATGGAAGATATATCCAGGCTCTTCTTTTCACATTTAATCCAATCCCAGGCCTTACAACAACCTTATGAAATGCATTAGGCAAATTAGTAACTAGCCCACTGTCACAGAGTAAACTGCATGACTGAGTCTGTATTTGAATGCAAGTGTTGTCATCCAAATCTAATTCTATCCATGACGCCCATCATCATGGAAGTTGAGGGTTCTTTAGTAACTTTCCATCCAGGGACTAATCAAACAGAGCATTGCTTAGGTTCAGCCAGGTGTTTGTATCAATTACAGGTAGTTCTCAACTTATGACTACCCTAGAAAATATTTGTGAATGGACGTGTGCATTTGTACCTTTAAGTCAGGTTTTTTAAAAATTTCTTGTGACTACTAGGATAGGATAGGTTCTTGAACTTGCTTGGCAATATTTTGGAAATAGCTTGCCATTGGTTCCATTCTAGGGCTGAGAGAGTGACTGGCTCAAAATCACCCAGCTACCTTCATGCCTAAAGTGGGTTTAGAATTCACTATCTCCCAGTTTCTAGCCTGATGCCTTAACCACTACATCAAAATATACGAAAAGAAAAAGATACTGTTAACATGCTAACATAAAAATGTATATTTAATTTTCTTTACAGAACTGTGTAGATGCCTGTACTTTCATTTATGATTTCATTTGTAGCATAGGAAACAAATATATTTATTTATTTACAAAGTTAGATTGCCGCCAATCTCATGCAATGTTTTTAGGTGAGACACAAATTTTCCAACATTTTTAACTTGCAAATACTTTTTACTTTTGCTACTGGATGAAGGTCTCTTTCAAAATTGGCCAGTAGAAATATCGGTTTGGCTTTTATATCATTGAGATATTTGATATGGAAACTTTTCTAGTATGGTGTGCACAGTGGTGAGTTACGAACCGGAACGCTAAATTGCGCTCACTGCCGCGGCTCATAAGTTTTTGCGGGACCAGCGCGACTTTGCTCCTGCACCTGTGGAAGCAAAATTGCGCATGGAACCGCAAGAACTGATGAGCTGAGCGCAATTTAGCGGGCTGCACCTGTGGAAGAAGCAAAATTGCGCACGGAGCCACAGGTGTGCCCATGTTTCAGCGAGGTTTTTTTGCTTCCGTGCATGCTGAACGCTAAATTGTGCTTGCCGCCGTGGCTCATAAGTTCTTGCGGTTCCATGCGCAATTTTGCTTCCACAGGTGCAGCAGCAAAATTGCGTTGGTCCTGCAATAACTTATGAGCCGCGGCGATGAGCACAATTTAGCGTTCCGGCTCGTAGCCCACCACTGGGTGTGCAGGAATTAAAGTTATGATTTGTTGGCCAAATCAATATAGTTCA
The DNA here is from genome assembly GCF_031021105.1 of Erythrolamprus reginae. Lineage (NCBI taxonomy): Eukaryota > Metazoa > Chordata > Lepidosauria > Squamata > Dipsadidae > Erythrolamprus > Erythrolamprus reginae. The sequence continues at coordinate 226,911,302 of NC_091952.1, forward strand.
ATCTTAGATCTTTGCCTTATGAAAAGATTGGAATAGCTTTAGTATGGAATTGTTTAAAATTCTTTGACAGGGTGTGCCTATCTCAGAAATCAACTGAAGTTTGAATATCAGTTGGCTAAGGAGAATAATATTAACTACACTTTGGCCTATGCTCATTAGGTTGGGATTGATGAAGAAGTTTCACAATCTGTTTTGTATGCAAATAATAGCCACTTGAATCTACAACATTACAAGAAAAGTTTAGAAAGTTTCATTTTCTGAAACACAGGAGACCTGATACCAGCAACTATAATTAACACTGCCCTTAAATAGACCAGTGGTTTGACTCAGAAGAAATTGTTCTTCATTTTACTCAGGCTCAGACAGTCTTTAATGAAAACAAAATTCCTTGGAAAAGCAGAGAATATACACATTATTGAATGTATAATTTTATTGTATGTAGGAAGACATAGCTGCAAAAGGCAAGAAATGATTCCTTATGTGATGGAAGGCAAGGTGGTGTAGTAAAACTCAGAGAATATGCATAAGCAGACAGGAGCCAGTTAACAGGATGCGAGCTCAGAAAATTGCAACAGAAGTCATGTGAGATTGTAAGGTTTTAGAGGATAATACAACACTGTGTCAAAGTGCAGGTATTTCTGGCCATGGACTGTGTAATCAACGGAAGCTAAATAGGTGAAATTTGTCTTCTTCAACCCCTAATTTCCCTTCTCTCAGGAAACTGCCTAGAATTCTCCCTGTGGATGAACACAAGGAGGCAGCTTGTGACAAGTATTTTTTTTTCCCTTGTGCTAATCATTTACAGGCTGATGGGTTAATTTCTTCCTTCTGTTTAAAGGAGTTAGCTAGCCTATCCACGCATCATTTCCTCCAGCAATCCTTCCATTTTTGGGGCTCTTTCTCCTCTTTTCAGTACATATGAATATCTCTGCTTTCTCAGCTGAGTTGTTCTTTTTTTAAGATGTTCTGTGCAGCAGTACCTCTACTTAAGAACTTAATTCGTTCCGTGACCAGGTTCTTAAGTAGAAAAATAAGGTCCAGGAAGGAAGTGTTTTTAATAGGAAAGTGAACACAAGAACAAGGGGACACAACCTGAGGTTAGTTGGGGGAAAGATCAAAAGCAACATGAGAAAATATTATTTTACTGAAAGAGTAGTAGATCCTTGGAACAAACTTCCAGCAGACGTGGTAGATAAATCCACAGTAACTGAATTTAAACATGCCTGGGATAAACATATATCCATTGTAAGATAAAATACAGAAAATAGTATAAGGGCAGACTAGATGGACCATGAGGTCTTTTTCTGCCGTCAGACTTCTATGTTTCTATGTTTCTTAATTCGTAAGTAGAAGCAGTTTTTCCCATAGGAATCGATGTAAAAGCAAATAATGCGTGCAAACCTATTAGGAAAGAAATAAAAGCTCAGAATTTGGGTGGGAGGAGGAGGAAGAAGAGGAGGAGGAGAGTCGCTGCCGAAGGAAGAAGGTGAGGTGAGGGGAATCAATAAAAATCCAAAACTTTAAGGCTTAAAAAAAAAAGAGGGGCTCTGAGGTGGCGAGGAGGAGCATGCGCCTCTCATACAACCGGTCGCGAGGCTGCCTCCCATATACTGCACCAGAGAGAGAAACCCAGGGGGAATGGCAGGAAACTGGGTGGGCCTTCATGCCACTCTCAAATTTCCTGGGAAATTTTTCCGGGCTCTGGTTCTTAAGTAGAAAATGGTTCTTAAGAAGAGGCAAAAAAATCTTAAAACACCCGGTTCTTATCTAGAAAAGTTCTTAAGTAGAGGCATTCTTAGGTAGAGGTACCACTGTTTTTTGAATGTAAAAATACTGAACTGTATAGGTAGTCCTTGCTTAAGAACTGCCCTATGTTTAGTGACGGTTTGAAATTATTATGGTACTGAGAAAGCATGTTTATGACTGGTCCTCACACTTACAATGGCGACATCACCACGGTCATGTGGTCATGATTCCAGCACTTCAGAACTGGTGGTGTTTAATGACTGCCGTAGTGTCCTGTGGTCATGAATGGCAATCATGACCACAGGACACTGGAAAATCGCAAGTTGCAGTCACATGTCTTGCTTAACAACCATGGGTGATTCCCTTAATTTGCAATGGAAGTGAGGTAAGGCCATTGTGGTCATGTGATGTCTCGCTTAATGATTGTATCATTTAGTGACAGAGTTATCAGGTCCAATTTTGATTGTTAAGCAAAGATTAATTCATCTCAACATCATCCATATGCTGATATAGACTAGAAACCTGATCGAAACCGTAACCCAACATTGTCCCACTTGGGATTCTCCAGTTTTGTTGGGTCTACAATGCATTGGGAAGCATTCTGGGATTTGTAGGCCAATGTAGCCAACCCTCAAGTACAGGTCAACAGTCCTTTGAATGCTAGAGAAGTAGCATAATAATTGGGAGGAATGTGAATGCAACCCCAACATCTTCATTTGGTTTAAGAGGTTACTGTACAATTAGCACAAAGAACTGACCTAAAAAAGACATATCTTCAGGAATCAATGGCCTTGCTTTTGTTGCTGAATTACATACATAGTGATAGATTCTGGCAGTTCTGGTTCAATGACATCTTATTCCCCACCCATGTGAAAGAATTTGGGATATGCTTTCATCTGAATACATTTTATAATCCTGCCTGTGAAGTCTGTGACCAGATCAAATTTTACAACCATTTTTAATAGTCCTAAGTAAAACCAGTCAAAAGATTAACTAATGGTGTTTTTGTGGTACCACAGAATGGTACAACTGACCCTAGTTGCGATCACATGACTGTGGGGGCAGCGTGACAGTTATGAGTTCAAATTTAGGTTGTGATTGACTAAAGGCTGCAGTCAATTCAGATTGTTTATAATGTACAAATTGTAAGTTGATGGTACAAATTCTGTGTAAGTACGTTATTTTCCACATCATATACTTGTGCTACTACATTTGAAACCGAGGGTCCTGATTATATATTGAAATGCAAACAAAATAATTATGAGAAAGAGATTTAAGATAATTATTTAGTACAATAAGCCAGCCTAAATTGTATGTCAGAAATACATGTATTCAAGGAGCTGTAACAGATGCAAACTGAATAGTATATGTCATCAGAGCATAATACTCTGATATCTCAATCAGTATCCATTTGGCTGCAAAATGGCACATAAATTCACAAAGTTTGTGTGAATAAAAGGATAGGAATATTAATCAATATATAGCAGCTGATATTGTAGTGCCTACAAGATCTCATTGCTATTTAGCATTTGCTTACAGAATAAATCAGGAACATTCATTCATTCATTTGTTAAAAATGTTCAAATAATTTGATGTACTGATTCAGATATGTGTATGGCTCTCAAGAAATATTGAAGGCATTTGTTCATCACAGAGAAAAAAATGTTTTAAGGCTAGCTAAATAGTCTAGAACACTAGGATAGCACAAACACTCTTAGGTTTCTTCCGGTTCAAAGAAGTTACATATCCCTCCATGAGAAATGATTCAGTTCACATAATATGCTTTATGTTCCTTTATTCCTTAGAAAATCGATTCATTCAGTAACCAGGTTAAACATGTTATATAATCACTGCATAACATGATGCAAATCACGCTTAGAGTTGAAAGTTCACACAAGTCCCTCCAGCCCTGAGATTGTTCATAGCTAATTCTTCCCTGTCGGCAATCCAGCCATGTTACAAACACTTCAGTATGTATTATATGTAAGTGCATAAATGCAAATCTCTCCATATCAGAAGTTGTCAGATTACCTGAATAATGTTTAAGACAAATAAAACAGAACTTGCTGAGAAAAAGAAAGTCAAAAGTAGAAGAGCGGGCTGTGGAGTTCCTCCCCTCCTTTTGTGTGTGTGTGTGTGTGCCTCTGAGTCAATCTTTACTCCTAGCAGTTGCCCGGACAAGTCCATAAAATTTTCTTGGAATTTTCTTTAGAAGTAATTAGGTTTTTCTGATGCCTTCTTCCTACTTCCTGGGGCTGAGAGCGAGTAATTGACTCAAAATCTTCCAACAGGTTCATGCCTAAAGCAGGACTAGAACTCACAGTCTCCCACTTATTAGTCTGGTGCCTTTAAACACTAAACAAAACTGTCTGTCATACATACAGTTCAGGAGGGAAGTGTTTTTAATAGGAAAGTGAACACAAGAACAAGACACAATCTGAAGTTAGTTGGGGAAAAGATCAAAAGCAACATGAGAAAATATTATTTTACTGAAAGAGTAGTAGATCCTTGGAACAAACTTCCAGCAGACGTGGTTCGGTAAATCCACAGTAACTGAATTTAAACATGCCTGGGATAAACATATATCCATCGTAAGATAAAATACAGGAAATAGTATAAGGGCAGACTAGATGGACCATGAGGTCTTTTTCTGCCGTCAGTCTTCTATGTTTCTATACAGTTGATAACAGCTGAAGTGAAAGGATCTTGAAAAGATAACAAACTGAATATGCTCCAGTTCAAATCACCCAGTTAGCTAGTGGTTAAGTCACAGGGCCATAGAATATACTAACATTCTAACCAGCTTAATTTCCATAATTAATCTAGGGCTAAATTAATTCTTCCCACTCAACCATGTTATGCAAATTGCTTCCTGGAGAGTAAGAACAAATGCATTTTCCTGTATGAGTCAGTTAAAGTCACCATCTTAGGTATTCTTTTTCTGTTTTACAGCATCCCAGGAGGCAAAACAATGTATGACTGCACGAGCCTTTCCTTCTCTACCTACAATAATGCTAATGTCAATTGCACCATCGTGGTTTTTTCCCCTTCTGCTCTGGCAAAAATATCCAAGCACAGTATTTCTTAACTCTTGAAGATGTATGGATTTCAACTCCCAGAATTTCCCAACTGTTGAAGTCCACACATCTTCAAGATGCCAAGGTTGAGAAACGTGCTCCAGAAATGTTTTATGTAGTAGACGGGAAACTCAGAATATGGCTGCTTCTCAGCTGACCAGGTGATAAGTGATTGCTAGCTGTTGGCACATGGCTGTAAGTCAATGGGAGGTGATTAAACCAGCCATTTGTTACAAATTTGATACAAATGAATCAACACATTTGTGTTGGTTATCATCTATAAAGCCTTCTCCGGGTCCCGTCAACTAAACAATGTCGGTTGGCGGGGCCTAGGGGAAGAGCCTTCTCTGTGGCGGCCCCGACCCTTTGGAACCAACTCCCCCCAGATATCAGAGTTGCCCCCACCCTCCTAGCCTTTCGTAAGCTCCTTAAAACCCACCTCTGTTGTCAGGCATGGGGGAATTGACATGTTCCTTCTCCCTAGGCTTATAAAATTTATGTATGGTACGCTAGTGTGTATGATTGGTTTTAACTTGTGGGGTTTTTAAAATTAATTTAAATATTGGATTTGTTGTACATTGTGTAGCTGTTGCTGTGAGCCGCCCCGAGTCTGCAGAGAGGGGCGGCATACAAATCTGATTAAACTTAAACTTAAACTTGTATGGCTTAGGGGCAGATTATTTATGGGACCATCTTCTGTCTCACACTTTCCCAAAACTGGTTAGGTCCCACAGGACCGGTTAGGCCTTCTCCTATTGGTCAAACAATGCCATTTGGCAGGACCATGGGGAGGGTCTTCTCTGTGTCGGCTCCTGCTCCCTGGAACCAACTACCTCCTGAGATCCACATCGTCCCCACTGTCCTGGTCTTTCGTAAAGCTTTAAAAACCTGGCTTTGCCGGCAGGCCTGGGGCTTATGAGCAATAACACCTAGCTCCGGCCCACACGCTTGAATGTTTTTATTATGGGGATTTTATATTGCTTTATATTATTTTATTGATTGTACGCCGCCCAGAGTCCGAAAGGAATTGGGTGGCTCACAAATCAGTCAAACAAACAAACAAAACAAACATCTTATGTAGGATTCAGACAAATTGAAATAGGTTTAGTAAAGTATAAAGGGGATGAGTGTCCATTTGGCTACAAGCTGGGAGATCATGAGTTCTAGTCCCACTTTAGACATTTGGCAGTTTGGATGATTTTGGGTTAGTCATTCTCCTCCAGCCCTAGAAGACAATGGCAAGCCACTTCTGAAATCTTGCCAAGAAAAGCAGGGACTAGTCCACACAGTCACTGGGAGTTCACACTTGTAGTGCAAACACGTGTGTGTGTGTGTGTGTGTGGCATTTTGTCATGAGATGGGCTCTGGATTCTCCACCCACAACAACCCTTCTGCACCTTCCCAGTCTTGGAGAGATTCTACATAGTACAGGAGTCCTTGAGTTACAACAGTTCATTTAGTGACCATTTAAAGTTATAACTGTATTTTTAAAAAGTGGCATGCCCCCCCCCCCACTTAACCATCGTTGCAGGAATCCCATGGGTCACTTAATCATAATTCAGACGCTTGGCAACTGGCCCATATTTATGATGGTTGCTGTGCCCCAGTGTCAGGTGGATACTCCTTTGTGACTTTCTGGCAAGCAAAGCCAATGGAGGAGCCAGATTCACTTAACCACCAACAGTGGCAGTAATTAATTTAATAGTCGTGGCAAGAAAGATCAAAGAATGGGGCAAAATTCACATAACTGTCTCGCTTAGCAACAGAAATATTGGGCTTAATTTTGGTTGTAAATCATGACTATCTCTATATGCTGTTTCCCCCAAAATAAGACTTCCCCTAATAATAAGCCCAATCGTGCTTTTGAATACATGGCAATAAGGCTAAGCACTTATTTCAGGGTTTTAGAAAACCAACCAGGGTCTTGTATTTGGGGAAACAACAGTGCTGCTACCATCTGTCTTGCTCCAAGAAAAAAAAAAAAAAGCACGGCGGCACTAATTTACTTTGAGGCTAAAGAGTCAAACACTTCCAACCCCTGCTTTGCCTCTTCTTCCCTTCCAATTGTTGGAAAAAAGTCCAGTTCCAGTTCCAAGCTGGGAATAAAATGGAGACTGCTTAAGAAGGAAGGTCCATTTATTGATGAGCAGAACCAATATGCACACAACGTGCAGGTTCTGGGACTTGATGAGTGCAAGGGTTTTTATAGAGTTTCTGAAGTGCTGCTAGGGATTGTGCAATGTCTAAATTGCCTTTAGGAGATTGTGCAATGTAGTGAGGTCTCTGTCTTTTGCTAAATGGTAGTGGGTTATTCCTACTACAGTGATACCTTGTCTTACGAACTTAATTGGTTCCAGGAGGAGGTTCGTAAGGCGAAAGGTTCATAAGACAAAACAATGTTTCCCATAGGAAACAATGTAAAACGGATTAATGCGTTCAAGGAAAAAAAGAATCGCAAAAATGGCACTCCACTGGGCGCCGCCGCTTGGCTGTCACCTTTTGAAACAGCTGGGCGCTTTTCGGCGTTCTCCTGAACGCCGTACCCAAAAAGTTCGACAAAAATTTGGGTTCAGGAGACCGCCGAGCTTTGACGTCACGAAGATGCCCAGTCAACGAAGCGGTGGAAGTGATGTGCCGGTGCCTGGAGGCTGTTGGGGCCTGGATGGGTGTCAACAGACTCAAGCTCAACCCGGATAAGACGGAGTGGCTGTGGGTTTTGCCTCCCAAGGACAATTCCATCTGTCCGTCCATTACCCTGGGGGGGGAATCATTGACCCCCTCAGAGAGGGTCCGCAACTTGGGCGTCCTCCTCGATCCACAGCTCACATTAGAACAACATCTTTCAGCTGTGGTGAGGGGGGCGTTTGCCCAGGTTCGCCTGGTGCACCAGTTGCGGCCCTATCTGGACCGGGACTCATTGCTCACAGTCACTCATGCCCTCATCACCTCGAGGTTCGACTACTGTAATGCTCTCTACATGGGGCTACCTTTGAAAAGTGTTCGGAAACTTCAGATCGTGCAAAATGCAGCTGCGAGAGCAGTCATGGGCCTACCTAGATATGCCCATGTTTCACCATCACTCCGCAGTCTGCATTGGCTGCCGATCAATTTCCGGTCACAATTCAAAGTGTTGGTTATGACCTTTAAAGCCCTTCATGGCATCGGACCAGAATATCTCCGAGACCGCCTCCTGCCGCACGAATCCCAGCGACCGATTAGGTCCCACAGAGTGGGCCTTCTCCGGGTTCCGTCAACTAAACAATGTCGGTTGGCGGGCCCCAGGGGAAGAGCCTTCTCTGTGGCGGCACCGGCCCTCTGGAACCAACTCCCCCCGGAGATTAGGACTGCCCCTGCTCTTCCTGCCTTCCGTAAACTCCTTAAAACCCACCTTTGCCGTCAGGCATGGGGGAACTGAAACATCTCCCCCTGGGCACGTTTAATTTATGCATGGTATGTCTGTGTGTGTGTGTCTGTTAGCATATGGGGTTTTTAATATTTAAACATTTTAAACTTGTCTGATTACCCATGATTTGTTTCTACATGTTGTGAGCCGCCCCGAGTCTTCGGAGAGGGGCGGCATACAAATCTAAGTAATAAATAAATAAATAAATGTCCTTCCTGGAGTCCATGTTTCGGCCGGCCAGGAAGGACGTCTCTGTGACATCAAAGCTCTGCCCATGGAATTCCCTATTGGGATTCCCCACCTCCGTTTGAGCCTCCCAACTGGCTGACAGCTCCACGGCTCTTCTGCAAAAGTGACAGCCGGGGGCTGCACTTCTCAGCGGTCTACCGAACCCAAACCCGAACTTTTGCTGAACTTCCGGGTTCAGCGTTTGGGAGAACACCGAGAAGCCCCCCGGCTGTTTCAAAAGGTGACAGCCGGGCAGTGGCGCTTCTCAGCGGCCTCCCGAACCCGAATGCCGAACCCCAATTTTTGCCGAACTTCCAGGTTTGGCGTTCGGGAGAATGCCGAGAAGCCCCCGGCTGTTTCAAAAGGTGACAGCCGGGCAGCGGCGCTCCTCGGCCGAACCCGAACGCTGAACCCAAACTTTTGCCGAACCTCCGGGTTTGGTGTTCGTGGCGGCGGGTTCGTAAGGTGAAAAAAGTTCGTAAGAAGAGGCACACCCCGGGTTCATATCTCGAAAAGTTCATAAGACGAGGGGTTCGTATCACGAGATACTACTGTATCTTCTAGGGCTGTTAAGAAAGACTCTGTCTGCTTTTTGTCTTTTAAGAACATGTTTCTCCATTTCTCCCTTTCGGGAAAGTATGATATTGTGCTGCTTTTAATATTCCCTGAAGTATTTTGTTCTTTGGTGTGTGTGTTGGGGCGGGGGAGAGCTTCCAACTCTTTTGCATAGGCTAACTGAACAGAAAGGTTGTATGCTTAAATTAAAACCAAAATCCTTGCAGAGAGAAAATAGGACAGAGTTCAGCAGAAAAGCAACATTTCTAGTTCATAGTTCAGAAACTAGCAAGGTTAAAAGAGAAAGAATTAAAAAGGAAATAAAACAATGGATTCTGTGAAGCTTATCTCAGGGCCTAGTCTTCCAGATAGGAAAACACACAGGAAGAAGAAAACAAACACGTCTCCAACAAGTCAGATTATTCTATAAACTAAATCCAAAATCCAGATCTATGTTTAGTGCCATTATTCCCCAGAACACTGCTGCTTCAATTCCAAGTGCCTAGGATTTGGGGTTTTATGTCAGAGTTACACTTTTCCTCCTGTAGGAGAGAAGATACAATAAAAGTAATGTGGGGGCATCCTCCGCTTAAAAAACAAAACAAAAAAACACAGTCTAATCAGAAAAAAGAGGAAAATTTCTTGCTCCTGATTGGTTACTCAGTTTCCTGTGCGTTAATGGTTTTTGCCGTCAACTGAAAAAATCACTTGAAACTTTCCTTTAACATATTTATTTATTCATTCATTCATTCATTCATTCATTCATTCATTCATTCATTCATTCATTCATTTATTGGATTTGTATGCTGCCCCTCTCCGGAGACTCGGGGCGGCTAACAGCAATAATAAGACAGCGTATAACAATAATCCAATACTAAAAACAATTAAAACCCATTATAATAAAAAACCAAACATACATACAGACATACCATGCATAAAATTGTAAAGGCCTAGGGGGAAAGGGTATCTCAATTCCCCCATGCCTGGCGGCAGAGGTGGGTTTTAAGTAGCTTACGAAAGGCAAGGAGGGTGGGGGCAATTCTAATCTCCGGGGGGAGTTGGTTCCAGAGGGCCGGGGCTGCCACAGAGAAGGCTCTTCCCCTGGGTCCCACCAAGTGGCATTGTTTAGTTGAGGGGACCCAGAGAAGACCCACTCTGTGGGACCTAACTGATCGCTGGGATTCGTGCAGCAGAAGGCGGTCCCTGAGATAATCTGGTCCGGTGCCATGAAGGGCTTTATAGGTCATCACCAACACTTTGAATTGTGACCGGAAACTGATCGGCAACCAATGCAGACTGCGGAGTTGGTAGCCCCATGTAGAGAGCGTTACAGTAGTCGAGCCTCGAGGTGATGAGGGCATGAGTGACTGTGAGCAGTGACTCCTGGTCCAAATAGGTTTCTCCTCACACTAACTGAAGGGCAACAAGCCACTATGAACATGCCTTCCTGTCAACGACTATTTCAGCTCCAACCACAACAACACACGAGCACACAACAGATACAAACTTAAAGTAAACTGCTCCAAACTTGACTGCAGGAAATACGACTTTAGTAACTGAGTAGTTAATGTATGGAACTCACTACCTGACTCTGTAACATCATCACCCAAACCCCAAAACTTTACCCTTAGACCCCTGGTTCCCAACATAAGGCCCACATCCCATAGGGGGGCAACTTCATTTTTAATGGGGGCAATTGGAACCTTGTTTAAACCTAGTTAATGGCCCTTTAGGCTTCCTCCGCGTGAGTAGTTCATTTTTTGAATAAGAAGAATTACATGTCACGGTGGGGGGGGGGGAGGCCTCAGGATTTTAGAGATGCTTAGGTGGGGCACGGCCAAAAAAAGGTTGGGAACCACTGCCTTAGATTATCCACTGTTGACCTCACCTAATTTCTAAGAGGTCAGTAAGCGGTGTGTATAAGTGCACCAGCCTGCCTAATGTCCCCTGTCCTAATGTTTTTATAGTATCATGTATATAAACATTGTTATATCTTTGTATACTACCAATACATACTTGATAAAATAAATAAATAATAAATGCCAGGCTGTGAGTGCTGTGGTATAGATGATCAGGAGAGTGGAAAATAATATGCACTATTGCAGGATTGTCAAAATGATGTGTCGTGATTTCCCTCCTCCCTTCACTAAACAGGGGTGGGCATGACCAGCATGTGATACATCCGGTCCCCGGGCTGCAAGTTTGACACCCCTGCACTATGGCAAATTCAGAGAACTGGATATTTATTTGTTTATTATTTATTAATTGGATTTGTATGCCGCCCCTCTCCGAGGACTCGGGGTGGCTCACAGCATATACCAAAAAAATAACAATACAATTTATCCAATTAATATACTGAAAAGATTCTTAAAAATTCTAACTTAAAACATTCATTTGCATTCATTCAATAAATCGCACTAAGGATATTCATTGGTCAGGGGAAAGATCTAATGTCCCCAGGCCCAGCGGCAAAGATGTGTTTTTAAACTATTTCAGAAGGCAAGGAGGGTGGGGGCAGTGCAAATATCCGGGGGGAGCTGATTCGAGAGGACTGGGGCCCCCACAGGGAAGGCTCTTTCCCTAGGCCCCGCCAGCCGACATTGGTCGACGGGACCCTAAGGAGACCAACTCTGTGGGACCTCACCGGACACTGGGATTCGTGCGGCGGAAGGTTAACTTTGGAACAAAGAAAGCTGGGATTGCAATCTTCAAGTATCTGGAAGGATGTCATACAAATGTTTTCAATCATGCCAATTGAAATGCTGAGAATGAGCTCATAATAATAATAATAATAATAATAATAATAATAATAATAATAATAATAATAATAATTATTATTATTATTATTATTATTATTATTATTATTATTATTCATTAGATTTGTATGCCGCCCCTCTCCGAAGACTCGGGGCGGCTCACAACAATAATAAAAACAATGTTACAGAGAAACAAATCTAATATTAAAAGAAGCATATAAAACTACAGGAAGACAGATTCTGGTTGAAAATTAAGAGAAACCTATTAGTAAGAACAGTTCAGAAATGAAACTACTTTCCTCCTCCTTCACTGGCTGTAGCCAAGGAGATACGGACAGCCATCTGTCAGGGATACTTTCCAATACTGTGATTCTATAACTATGAATATACTTATTTCTGAATAAATATATGTTGGATTGAGACAGATACGATCTGGTCAAAGTTGCAGGCAAACTGGGTGACTTATGGCCAATCATGCTCTGTCAATAAAGTTGTGAGATTAAAATGAGGAAAGATCTCATGTACTCCTTTGGAAAATATTATTATTATAGTAATTACATCACAATATCAAAGGATATAAAAAAGATCTAGAAGAAAGAATATACAGATGCAGAATAATAACAGGGATTAACCTGAAAGGAACTGAACAGTCTGTGACGGTTAGTGTCTATGGGGGTGGAATCAAAATTTGAAAGATAGCAAGTACAGTGGTATGATCTTTATATGTATGTGATGCATGCAATGTTTGGATGGCAATACTAAACCAGCCATCTTGAGTACACACCCTGACACAGGGAGGGAGGGAGGGAGGGAGGGAGGGAGGGAGGGAGGGAGGGAGGGAGGGAGGAAGGAAGGCATATTTGAAGATAATAAAACAAACTTCTAGGGCAGTGATAGGGAACCTTTTTTGACTCGAGTGCCAAAAGGGTGTGCACATGTGTGCCCAAGCCCATAATGCAATGTCCTCCCCTTGCACATGTACACCTTGCACTGCCCCTGTGCATGGGTACAGACATACTCATGGTGTGTTCCCCGCAAAAAGAGCCTGGGTGGCGCAGCAGGTAGAGTGCTGTACTGCAGGCCACTGAAGCTGACTGTAGATCTGGAGGTCAGCGGTTCAAATCTCATCACCGGCTCAAGGTTGACTCAGCCTTCCATCCTTCCGAGATGGGTAAAATGAGGACCCGGATTGTGGGGGCAAGAGCCTAGCTCTGTTAAAAAGTGCTATTGCTAACATGTTGTAAGCCGCCTTGAGTCTAAGGAGAAGGGCGGCATAAAAATTGAATAAATAAATAAATAATACGCTCACAGACCTTACTGAAGGCTCTGGATTTCCGGTTGGTCCGTTGGGAAGTTTTTCGCCATCCCCAGGCTTCAGGAGGCTTTCCTGAAGCCTGGGGACAGCAAAAATGGCCGAAAAGGCCAAAAATAAGATGCCTAAGGCGTGCATGCATGCTGAAGTTGACATAGGGGCCCTCAGACATAGCTCCACGTGCCACCTGTGAGACACATGCTATATGTTCTGTCTGGGTCACTCCGGAAGCCAATACCAACCCAAAAAGAGAAGCCAGACACACCGGTAAAAGGCAAAGGCAGTTTATAAAATTCAAGCAAAACACAGGTAACAGAAAATGTCCTTACAAACAGGAAAACGCTATATCTTCAAATATATCCACGAAGGCAAAAGTCCATGCAGCAATACAGGATTCTTGCTGCCAAGATGAGGCTGTAGATAGCAGACCTACACCTCCCACGGGTCTTCCAAACTTCTGGGCCACAAGCCAGGAACAGTGACGCGGAGAACAAAGCAGGTCACCGTAACTCCAACTGATAACACTCCACATGGCTTCAAGGGCTTGCCTACCTTTTAAACCCTGCTAAGGAGGACCACACCCAAGCCCAGCTGTTCCTAATTCAGTGCTGATAATACTTCTTTAATTGCTCCTATCTTTGATCTGAACGTCTCTGTTGCATGTCAATGACGGCTTGTGCTTCATCACCTAATGACTCCAAGTTACTGGCTGGGGAGAGCCCCACCCCCACCCTGGGCTCTCATGCTGTTCTCCTTCGTCCCATTCCTGACTTTCCTCTCCCCCGTTCAACTGTTCAGCCCCCTCCTCTTCGCTGTCATCCTCCTCCCGGCATGGAGCCAGCAGAGACACAGCCAGTCCCTGAGCAGCCTCAGGCTGAACCACAACACTATAGGTTCCCCATCGCTGTTCTAGAAGGAACTCTCCACTATTATATCAACCATTAAATTGAGTCAATAGTTTTTATCTTGGCTCTGTTCCTTTTTTTTTGATCCTACTATTATGCTTTCAAATATGCGCCCCTGTCCAGAATATCTCTTAAAAGTATATTTAACTTCAATCTGGAAAAATCATGCATATTTTAGGTTACAGGCAACAGATTGGACATCTGGGAGCATTTGTAAAAAGCTAGTTTCTCTGGATTCAGTGCTGTTTCTTCTTTTCTAGCACTAACAGCATAATGTCTGCTTGATAAAAATGTTCTTTCTATTCGGGTTTCCTAATGATGGTGCCAAAACATGATGCGAGTGTTTTTAAACAGAAGGCAGGGAAATTATATAAACCTCCACAGTTTGCCTACTTATACTTTTTCTTTCTGCCTGTACATCTATAAGACTGACACCCAATGGAAGAGTCTTTTGTAACAAGTATACTTAAGTAACGGATTGCTCATAGTAATTTGTAAAATATTATTGCAATATTTGATAACACCTTTGTTATTAACAGCAGTGTATTTGTAAATTAATACACAGAAGCTATGGTGCTATTAATAGGAAGTCCAGTTGTTTCACTGAAAAATAAAGTTTATATTATTCCTTGAATTTACTTTTTAAATATTTTTTTGGGGGGGAAGTATGGTTTTAAGACAAAGAAGACAATTATTTCACTCAGTCCTCAGCCTTATTTTAAAACTCTGCAAATTGGCTTTTAGGTTCTTGCCAATATTCCTGGCTGGGCAAACTTTTCCAAAAGGGTGGAATATTACTATCTGGTTTGATTATCTAGGTTGAGTTCTACCAACTAGTCTTTCAAAAAAAATGGCAGAAACAAAAATATTTTTATATAATGGTAGAAAATCCCTTTTAACATTTAGAATAAGTTTTAAAGACTGAATATATTATTTGTCTGTGCACTCACTAGACGACACCTCAGTGCCACCTATGAAACTCATAAAACTGATTGAGAACCATTAATCTAAGACTTGCAAAATATAAAAGGCAATCTCAGTAAAAGAAATATTTTGTAAAGGTAAATTATTATTTTACCACCAAGATGCAAGTATGAATTGATTATTTTCTCCAGAAGCCAGGATAATTAGTAAATTAAATCAATGGATAATTTGCCAACTTTATAGTAGTCTATTATTGTCTTTGCTACCAGTAAGGCATACTGCAGCAGGAGACACAGATATTATTATTATTATTATTATTATTATTATTATTATTACTTAGATTTGTATGCCGCCCCTCTCCGAAGACTCAGAAGACACGAAGATACAGCCTAGATACAGCCTAGGCTTTTTCTGCTAATAAAAAAATTAAATGAAAGCCTTGATTAACAAACACATGAAGGTCAATATCTTGTGTGTTTTTGTTTATGCTCAGTAAAAATGAAAGAAACTAGAGATGTGTTTGGGGAAAACTGTTCAACATTCCAAATCAGTGCAATATAGGGCAAAGGTTTATTCTGCTATATATATAAAAGTGATGAGAGTACAGTAGTCCCTCGCTATATCGCGCTTCACCCACCACGGCTTCACTTCATCGCGGGTTTTGAAGTCAGCGTTGGCACAGATACGGCGCTTAGAAGTTTGGAAGGGCAGGACAAGCCAACCAGCCCGCGGCTGGGCGAATGATGAGCGGGGCAGGGACTGAAGGCCCTTCCCCTCATTCAACCCGCCTCGCTAGTGTCGAGAAGGCAGTCTTTGGAGGCGCGCTTAGTGGTTGGCGGCGGCGGTGTGCAAAAAAGAGGCAAAAAAGACAACGTTTGGCCGAACTGCTGCAAAGAATAGCAGTGGGTCGGGAATGCTCGGAGGCGGCGATTCTTTTGCCTCCCTCCCCTTCTTTTCCTCAGGCGCAGAGTAAGTAGTAGTGGGGGGGAAGGTTAGCCGGCCGTTGCTCGCCTCCAGGCATCCGGAGCTGGTGGGAAGGAGGAGAAATTCCCCATCACGGATTTCACCTATCGCGGCCGGGTCTGGAACGTAACACCAGCGATAGGTGGGGGACTACTGTACAGTCAATTAATCAGGGGTGAAATTCAGCAGGTTCTGGAGAACAGGTAGTGGAAATTTTTAGTAGTTTGAAGAACTGGCAAATACCACCACTGGCTGGCCCAGAGTGGGGTGGGGATGGAGATTTTGCAGTATCCTTTCCCTGCCACGCCCATCAAGCCACACCCACAGAACCACTAGAGGGGGAAAAATTAATTTCACACCTGCAATGGCTCATTACAAAATACAGAATAACAGAGTTGAAAGGGACCTTGGAGGTCTTCTAGACCAACCCCCTGCTGAGGCAGGAAAACCTACACCATTTCAGACAAATGGTTGTCCAATATCTTCTTAAAAACCTTCCAGCACTGGAGCATTCACAATTTCTGAAAGCGAGTTGTTCCATATCTGTCAGGAAATTTCTCCTACCCTGATTAGTTTCCATCCATTGCTTCTTGTCCTGCCCTCAGGTGCTTTGGAGAATAGGTTGGCTCCCCCTTCTTTATGGCAGCCCCTGAGATATTGGAACACTGCTATCACATCTCCCCTCGTCCTCCTTTTCATTAAACTAGACATATCCAGTTCCTGCAACTGTTCGTGTTTTAGAATCTAGTCCCATAATCATCTTTGCTGCTTTTCTCTGCACTTTTACATTGTGGCAATCAAAACTGGATGTAGCATTCCTCGTGTGGTCTTACCAAGACATTATAAAGTAGTATTAATACTTCATGTGATCGTGATTCTATCCCTTTGTTAATGTAGTCCAGGACCGTTTTGGCCTTTTTGGCAGCATTGAATAACTGTTTAGGTACATGGTTTATTTAACTGTATTCATGAATATTCATAGGAAAGAAAATATAACCTTCAAATAATGACTGATTTGTATTTCTGAGAAAGATGATCTCTCTCTCTCTCTCTGTGTGTTTGTTAAAAAGGAATAGGGCTTCAGTCATGCAATTGCAATAAACGTCTTGACTCCCCCACAGCCAACCCACTGTCTCTTTTGAGACAGACCATAAAGAATGGATCTTGGGGAAAAATGGAACTGGGAAAAAGGGAAACAATGATAGAATCTCTAGAGTGATAGTAAAATGATTTCAGGGAGAGAAACTCTGAGCTTTGTATGAAAAGGTATTAGATAAGAGATAAATCTCCCAGCTGAATGAATCAAATGTGGATATAAAACAATGCGGACACTGATTGGAAAACAATTGTGTCTGAAGTATTCCAGAGAAATATATAGGTTTATGCTAATGGGAAGTATGAAAAAGGATGCTTAGAGAAGTGATAAAGAATGCTGTGGAAAAGAAAATCTGGCATCAAAGAGAATGATTATACAGTGTTATACATGCAGGGGTGGGCAGCAGGCAGGATGGAGTGGAACACAGTTCCACAGGCGGAAAGGGAAGATACGTGCGCAACTCCAGCTGATCGGCGGCTGTCATTTCCTGGATTACTGATCTCGGCTCAGCTCTCCTTTTTTCCACTGCTGCTGCTGCTGCGTCTGTGCTCCTTGCTTTTTTCCTCTTTCCTCCTTCCTGGCCTCAGACGAGCTTTCCTCTCTCTTGCCCGGCTCCCCTCCAGCTTCACGCGGCCACCTCCCGCCTGAGGTGCAAACAGAAGGTGTGGGTGGAAGCGGTGCTGGCAGCATTTATGCTTCTGGCAGCACCCGTTTGCCTAGCTACCCAGCCTGGGGTGGGGGTGGCAACCCAGGAAGGAGAGCACAGGAAACGCGAAGCAAATTGTCACCCCAGCAAGCGACACTGGTATGGTTGTAAGTCGAGGACTTAACAGTTCACTTGAACGATGATTGTTCAAGCCACTCCCACCTGAACACATGGCCGGCAGGCAACTCCAACCCTGTCACATGACCATCAAGCCACACCCACAGCATGACCGTAAAAATTTTGGCTACCCATTATTGTATGCATGTATAGATAAATATAGCTTCAGATTATATAATCAAAGAGAATAATGGAAGATTAAGATGGGTTAGCTCTTTTTGCTCACTTTCAATTTCCTCCCTTTAAAATAATGTTTTAAATCTTAATCTTCCCTTATTCTCTTTATTGAAAGTGAGCAAAAAGAGCTAACCCAGGAACTTCTAACACAGTGATTTTAAAATTGAGGGCAATTTCCCCCAAGGGGGTAATTTGGACATATTTAATTTATTGTATTTCTATGCCGCCCAACTCCCAAAGGACTCTGGGCGGCTTACAATAGGCCTACAATATACAGGGGAGAGGAAATGGAACAATTACTCATTCCTTGTTTGTGACTCAGGGACACCATTTGGGACTGCTGCAGTTGCAATGCAGAATGTGTGTGGTTTTTTAAAAATCAGATAATTACATCATTTGAGACTGGGAAAGGGAATAATTCACAAAATTGTGATATTGGTGTGGTTCACAGGCATCCTCTCTACCCCCCATCTACAGCCTGCAATGTTTGTTCATGGATTTATGAATGGTTTCTTGTTTGTATACTTCCTGTTGTATTGTATGTATTTTCCCTACTAGCCCCAACAGTGATACTGAGAATACACTGAAAATAGTTTTTATCTGTGCATCCATAAGTGTTTTTCTTACAATTTTCTGGATAGTTTCCCTGAGCATGACAGTAATTGACTTTTATAAAATATAAAATATTTTATACTTATAAAATAATATATAAACAGAGAATTAAAATTTCTTTGTAACATCAATCATCTTAACTTCCAGATATGTTTAAATAGAGCAGTGAAGCAGTAAAAATGTGGCTGAGGCTTCTCAGTTGACATGGTTTGAACTGAATCTACAGTGAAACCTAAGCACTTTTATACAGTCGATTGCCTGTAAGGTGGTAAGGCCCCACCTTATATCCTAAAGACTGGTGATTTTTCACATTTTTCACAGAACAGTGGAAAAGTTGCCTCACATTTCTTAATCAATAAAAAAATGACAGATGCCTTTTTACTCTCTTTTCATTGCTACTCCATAAAATCTTATCTCCTAATATTATCTTTAATGGTACAAGTCACCCTGGTATGCATGCTATTATTTGGTTAAAAAACCTAACATAACTGCACACTCGGTAGTGAGAAATTCCCTTACCGGTGTCCCTGAAATAAAAACAAAACAAAATAATGTTTGAATACACAGCTTTAAAAAGCACAATCACCAAGGAAACGTACTTTCAAATCATGCTTTTTAAAATGATTCTTGGTTTAGAAAGATAAAAAATGCCTATGCATCAGTGATGAAATTAATATCTGATTGCTTTAGAGAAAAGGAAAATTCAAATGTGAATTGAATTTGAATTACCCCTAAGGCAGGGGTGTCAAACTCAAGGCCCCGGGGGGCCGATTCAGCCCGCAGGGTGCTTAGATCTGGCCTACAGGGCTGCCCTGGAAACAACAAAAGACTGGCCTGCGGTGCCTTTGCCAGCAAAATGGAGGTTGGGAGGGCCACGTGCAGCTCTCCTAGGCCCTGTTTTCAGCTGCGAGAACCTCCTGCAGTCGTCTTCCAGTGAGAAGTAGCTCTGTTGTTGCTGGCAGAGGGCTGTAGTAGGCTGTTGCAGCCAAAAACAGAGACCGGGAGCTCATTTTCGCTGGCAGAGCATTTGGGCTGCCACAGGCACCCCTGATATGAGTGACGTCAAACTAGCCACGCCCACCCTAGCCCCCAAGATCAAACACAATGCTGACGCAGCCCTCACTGAAATCGAATTTGACACCCCTGCTCTAAGGGATAAAGGCTGAAAAGTATATAAGGAACGTCATAAGAGGCATACTGAAATAAGTGGTAAAATGCACTACAGCAGATCCAGTGATATAAAATGATTTGACACACATAATCATGAACATTGGATGTCTATAATATATTTTAACTATTTTTCTAGATTGTTAATAACCGTTCTGATAGAATCTTAAATCTTTGAAATTCAGATTTAATATTACAAATTCAGATTTAATATTAAGAATAAATAAATTTCCAAGATCTGAAAGCTGGGTAATTCTGACAGCCAGGTGTGAAAATTGTGGTTTCAGATTGATGATACAATTTGTGAGTATGGCTTGTCACTGGGGCTAGAGATTGTATGCTGAATGTCTGTGGTTTCTACAAAGGACAGAGTCAGGGTCAAGCTGAACACACTGTTTATAAGGGAAACAAAATATTGCAAAGGAGAAATGTTTCTGTTCATTGGCTTAGGGAGGTGGCTTGTCTTTCTCTATAATACTCCATTCTACTTGGCTGGTTTTAATATCTCACCTAGTCTGTCTACATTCCATACCCACCTACTTAATATCCTCATTCCTTCTTGGGATCGGTTTGGGATTCTAACATTACATTTTCATTCCTGAAGTTGTTTTACGTTTATGCAAAATTCACTACTCCAAAGACTCTAAGGACTTTCCCCTTCATTACCGGTAGTGCATGAGTTATGACTGCAGTTGAGACCAGGATTACTGTTGCTAAGTGATGCAAGTCATAAAACGCAGCATCATGTGACTGCATCACCCAGTGATGGCAGTTCAGGCAGCTGCCTTTGTAACTCAAGATGTGTGGATTGTTAATTGGGAAGTGGATGGAGACCCAGGTAAGGAGAGAGTTCATGGGACTGTGGGGATGCTACAATGGCCAGAACTTTGAGAACTGGTCATAAGTCCTTTTATTCAATGCTAGTGTAACTTACAAATAGTTGCTTTAAGAGTGGCCATAACTCATGGACTACCTGTAGTATCTAACCACTCTAGAAAAATGCCCTGGCATTTTATTCTGCTTTATCACTATGATGTCATTTACATCTCATCATTGACACATATATGAAACAACTTTATGTTTTTCTTAATTGTAAAGTGTTAGGATTTCCCCTTAATTCTAAAGCAGCCAGCAGAAATTTCTATACTACTGATAATGCCATCAAGTAGCCCACAGACAAGGGGTGGTATGGGTAGAGTCTCTCCCCCAAGACCCTGGATACTCCTTAACCAAAAGAGCAGCATACATTTACAGTTTTCAGCAAATGTGCAGTTATGGAAGACTATTATTTCTTCTAACGGTATGGTAAAGGATCAATGTCCTGCCTGTCAATGACTATTTCAGCTTCAACCACACCAACACACAAGCACACAATAGATACAAACTTAAAGTGAACTGCTCCAAACTCAATTGCAAAAAATACAACTTCAGCAACATAGTGGGCAATGCCCGGAATACACTATTCAACTCTGGTTTCATCCCCACCCCCAAATTTCAACCTCAGACTATCTACTGTTGACTTCACCCCATTCCTAAGATATTTGTAAGGTGCATGCATAAGTGCACCAGCATGCCTACCATCCCTGTCCTAATGTGACCCTTTTATTTTTATTCATATTCATTTCAGGTATTTACACTCATATGTACTATCTAATATGTGTATGACAAAATAAATAAATAAAAATAACAAGAGCCCAAGTCAACAAGTCTGCTACATGGAGCAGATGTATGCGAAGTTGTCACATCTTTCTCTACACACATCATTATACAGTTGAAAATTACCCACACTGGTTATTTAGCTTCAGCTATATTCCTAGTGGCTGGTGATGCTGAGAGGCATCTGAGCATGTAGAAATCAAGCTTTGTCCTGAAACCTTAAACAAGTTAAAGTATAAAGTAAAGGATCCATACCATAATTAAGCATGGAATTATAGTAATAAATTATGGTGATTGTTAAGTGGGTCTCCATATGTTTGCGACGGATTTAACAACCTTTTGTATAGCGGTTGCTAAATGAACCCCTTGTATCCAAATGAGCAAATTTGTTTTGCCAGAAACTGGAAGTAAATAACAGCATCTGGCAAAAAAGGTCATAAATTGCAGTCGTGTGACCACGGCATGCTGCAAATGGCTATAAATGTGGGCTGTTTGCCAAGCACTCAAAATACGATCCTGTGGAGGAGTAGGGACTGTTGGCACTTTGAAATGGGGTTGAAAGTATCTCCAAGGAGATTTCCCATAACTTTGAATGGTCACTAAGTGCTCAGGTATAAACTGAGTACTACCTGTACTATGATTCAGCAGAAAGGTGAAGTATAATGGCAGAAGAAGAATCAGGAGTGAAGACAGTAAATAATCTGCTGGTATAGTTTTCTCCCCATCAAGGATTGGTGGACTAACTCAGCAATGGAGAAAAACAGCCATTTATCTTGGTTTGACAATGCCGGTTTCATGATGTAAATAGTAATACACATCTTCCTAATAAATGGGAAAAAATGAACATTAAAAATAATCAGAGCAAGGGAGTATTAGTACCCTGCAACTTTCCAAAATTTAAGCTGCATGGCTTTCAACTGTCATGGTTTCAAGATTCAAATTGCATGCAGAATGAGGCCTAGATCATTAGCCAGAGGATCATAATACTGAGCCACTTTCATACATTGAGTCAATGATTTGGCCCTAAAGATATTTTTATTAAATAAAAATTACAAAGTAATTTTATTTGGTAATTAAAATTAATTTGGTAATGAAACATCTGCAAAAAAACCCTAAGCTCAGGGCACACCAGGGCCCATAATTTTAGTTTTGCTACTTAGCCTGCATTATTTTTCGTTAATCAGAACAGCAACATTTAGTTTTATTACTCATTGACATGTAATATTTCTTCAAGATAATATCTGTGATCATATAATTTAGGAAATCCACACCCAAGTTGCCCAAAACCTGTTTCTCATTTTTATACTCAGAATTAACTGAATTGGAAGGGATCTTGAAGTTCTAGTCCAGGCTTGTTAAACTGATGGACCGTGGGCCATAAGCAAGCCACGCCTACCCCAGGTCTGCAAAGGCAAAAAATGTGACATGATCGAATTTGACATCCATGTTCTAGTCCAAACCCCTGCTCAAGCTGGAGATCCTATACAATTTCAGATAAATGGGTGTCCAATCTCTCCTTCACTGTTGATCAGACAAATTATTTCCACCTCTTTCCCTTTTTCACTTCCCTTTGCTTCTCTCTGTGGATAGCTCAGTCTGTGTGGAGCTGATGTAACAAAATAACACTAGCCTTAAATAAATCAAGATTGAATGACAAGGAATTCTCACTGCAAGAAACTGTAAATACCTGTTCGAGGTTTTGGAAAACTAAGACAAGTTTTCATATGCTTTTCTAGAAATTTTATGTATCTGCTGTCCTGTTCTTATAAACATGTGCATATGCTAGCACAAGCGCTTGTGTATTAATAATTTTCTTCTTGACATGGTAAATACATTTCTCATTGTCTTCCTCATAGCAAATACAGTATAGCAATTCTGGAGTTCCTTCTTACTAGGAAGATACTTACAACATGATTCTATTTATATATTCATTCAAATATTGATTATGTGCTTTGTGACAATTCTTCCTTCCTTAATCTTTGTTATCTAGCAGTTTCTTTTTACTAAAAGAAAAAAAATACTGGTGTTTCTTTCTACTACCATAAAGGTTTTCTTTTCATGTTGGTCCTTGTTATTATTCAGTATTCTCTACTTTTTCTATCTTCTGTTTCTTTACCTTCCAGTGGTGTAAGCCTCCCCGAGTCTACGGAGAGGGGCGGTATACAAATCTAATAAATAATAATAATAATAATAATATTTATTATATTTATATTGTATCATTCTTCAGGGAACCTTTATTGTTTTAGTTTCAGAATTACCCCAATAAAGGTTGCTTGGCTCAAGTGAGCTCCTTGATTTAAGACTAGAGCTGAGGTCTTCTGGTTCCAGTGTAACATTTTAAATAAAACTGAAACCTATAGGCTTGATACTATAGCTAAAATCAGAAGGACAGGTCTGTCATTGGTTTATGTATTTACAATTGAAAGGAAGATTTAAATTAGACAAAAAGCATTATGGATTTGACTTAATTAAAAATGATTTGGAAATCCTACTATGTGGCATTATGAAAGGTTTATAAAACATTATTGATGAAGTTGGAAAGTGAGTATGTAAAACATTGTATGATTCAGTGGGCAAGAAACTTTGGACGTAATGTGAACTTGAACAATGGGAGAATATGTGGACAGATAATTTACATTAAATTACAATTTAAAATAAAAAATTTATAACATGATGTATCATTGGTATTTAACACAAGATAAGTTATCACAAATGTATAAAGATACTTCAAATGAATGTTGGAAATGCAAATGTAAAGAAGGGGCTTTTTATCATTTGTGGTGGGGCATGTGATAAAATCCAAAGAAATATTAGAGTAGGATTCATATTCTAATACAGCAGATTCTTAAAGTGAATATAAAGATAAAATCAGAAACTTTAATTTTGGGTTTAACAGAAAAAGACTTGGGAAAACTTTTGGAACTTTGAGATTATATATGTTGACTGCAGCAAAATTACTTTATGCACAAAAATGGAAAGACAATTTGATCCCCACAATGAATGAATGACTGCAAAAGTTGGAGTTAGCAGATATGACAAGATTGACAGCTTACATACCGTAACTAATTTTGTTTCTACTTAGAAACCACTTCTTGACTTTGTGCTTGAGGTAGAAAAAAATGAAACTGTGACTTGGGTTTTACCGATTAGATAGATTTGTTGATATAGAAAGGCTAGTTTATACTATTATGTAAAAGTAAAAAGTATTTTACTGCACTAAATGTAGGCAGAAGTCATCACCTTTTCTTTCTTCTTTTCTACAACACACTTTCCTTATCCCTCCTCTATTTTTCCTATTGTTTTTGTATTTTATATTATAAATCAGTAAGAGACAAAGCAGAAAAAATACATACATATTTAGAAATGCATATTCTTTATCCATAAAACCATAAAGGCTATTTAATGTAGGCATGTCTACCTGTGGCTAGTAGGATGCAAGTGGCCCTAAACAGCTGGTGGTGTGGTCCCACACGATAGTAAACATGAGATTTTATACACATTAACTGTATTATATATTTCATATGCAGCTGAAGACATTTCTTCTTCACTCAGTGTGGCCCAGGCAAGCCAAAAAATTGGATATTCCAATTTAGGGCATGAAATTCAGTTCTCTGTGTTAGGATACAAATTATAATATCTTAAGGCAGATAACTATCTAGCCTCTGCTTAAATACATTTGTAATGTCCCTTGATAATAGGATTGTGAAACTACTAGGATTTTTTTTACTTTAATAAAAAGTAAAATAAAAAGTAAAGGCAGATCTTCTGCCTTTCTGGTAATTTAAGTCCATTAACTTATTTATTGCACTCTGTGACAAAGAACAGATATGGCTCTGTTGTGTGTTATACTATTGTACCCTTTTTCAGTTAGTTGTTCTTAACACTAAATATATCCAAACTCTCCTTATAAGGCTTCATTTCCATTTTCCCGATCATCCTTGCTTACCTTCTTGAACTTATTCTAAAATTTCTTAAACAAGAAACAATTGCCTAGAATTTGACATAATACTCAACTTGAGTCCGGACAATACAGTGAAATTATTGCTGACAATACGAGGTCCAATGAAAATATTGCATTTTAATATTAAAAAAAAAAATACTTTTACTGAAAAAAAAAGAAATAGCATATCTTTCAGTGGGTCTTATTTACAGGCAGGTGTATATATAATGTAGGTATGGTTGATACTGTTAGTGGACAGTAAAAGTTAACTTTTAAAAAGGCTAACATGTTTTCAAACAAGCTTATAGTTGAATTACAGTATTTAGATAAGTTTCGCGACTTGATTCTGGCTCCTCTTTTAATTCTTCATGCCAACATTTGAATGTTATTATTAGGTGCTTTATTTTTGTCACAATTTTTGAAAAGGATTATTTGATTGCTTTTTATATGTACACTATTTAAATGTCTAAAACTTAAACTTGTCAAGAATTGAGGCACTCTAGTAAGGCAACCCAACCAAAATAATCTTTCTTGCAAGATCCCTGTTTGCATACAGAGCATTCAAAGGGAAGAGCATGCTGGTTGCCATGGTGCTGAGCCCAGCATATCTTGCACACTGCAAGGTACTTTACAGGAGGAGTAGAGCTTCACTTGGATGTTCCTTGTTTTATCCCCCCCCCACAAGCTCAGAGAGGTAGAACCACATTTCACCAGATTTCGTCATATCCATCTATCTTTAAAATTGGAAATGATAAAAAAATATATTAATACACCTCAAATTGCCGATTCTCTCTCTCTCTCTCTCTCTGTATGTGTGTGAGAGAGTGAGTTTCTAACTCAGCCTTGTAACAAATTCAATACAAGTCTATATAAAGCAAGAATGGCAGTTTGCTTACATTTTCTGCAAGAGCAACTCAGGGATGTTGCAATCATAAATCTGCACTCCTGAATGCATCTGAGCTGAGCCATAGTGGACTGCTTTTACTGCTGCAATTATACTTTTCAAAGCTTTGTTGGCTGTTTAGAAAAAGGGAGAGGTTGCTTGCATCCTTTTGCTCATAAACAGATCCCTCCACCACATCAACTCTGTTTAAACCATGAAACTGGGTTGGATTTACTCCAGAGTTAATCAAAGCCAAATGAGGTCGACTTAAGCCAATATTTCTTGAAAGGGTGGTCCGAGGACCCTTGGGTTCTCTACCAGGGGTCCCAAACTTGGCAACTTTAAGACTTGTGGACTTCAACTCCCAGAATTCTCCAGACAGATATGTTGGCTGAAGAATTCTGGGAGTTGAAGCCCACAAGTCTTAAAGTTGCCAAGTTTGAAGACCTCTACAAGCCTCTCTCGGGTTTCCATGGAAAGCAAAAGCATTTTCCAGTTATTGAAACATTTGCAAAACGTTTGAAACAACTCTTATTTATTTTCATGGAAAAAAAATTAACCTCGAATGTTCCGTAGTCACTCGTATTTTTTACCCGATTCGATCAATTAATATTCTGTACGATTGCATCCATTTTAAGTTTTAATAGGTAAACATCGATAAACAAAGCGATAGAAACAAAATCTCTTTTTGAGGTCCTCCGTGATTTTTAAAAGTTGGGGATTACTCCCGACAAACAAAAAAGTTTGCTTTCCATCTCAAGCGAGACTCGCCGTGAGGTGAAAATAAGATGTTGGATAATCGTTTGTCTGAAGTAGTGTAGGGTCTCCTGCCCAAGTGGAGGGTTGGACTAGAAGACTTCTAAGGTCCCTTCCGTTGTTATTATTATAAATAAATCAAATATCGGTCCACCACTTCAAACCCAGCTTTGACATTTCGGTCACTCCTGAACTTTTTTTTCCTTTTTAACAAAACAGACCGAAGCAGAACCAAAAGAAAAAAAATATAGAGTAAAGTCGAGCATGGCTGCGAAAGAATGAAGGGCCTGACAGCTACGGAGAAAAAACTCGGGTATGCCCCCCTCTTCCCTCAGCGCCCGAAGCACGCGCTTGTTTTGCGTAATGGCGTAATCCAAGTTTGGTTTGCCCTTCCCACAACAGGTTGCGCAATTTTCCTGTTAAAAGTTTACACTTTAACCCAACGTTTCCAGGCCCCGCGAACTAAGAGCGGAAAGAAGCGCCCATCGCTCCCCACAGCTCGTCTAAGTCGCGCCAAAAAAATCCCTGCCAGGCAAATGGGGCCGTGGGGGGGAGGGGGGAACGGATTACCCACCTTCGCAGCGGTTGAAAGCGAAAACCCCGCCCCTTCGCCTTCGCCATAGGCTGGGGAGGCGCTTTTTTCCCTTCGGCGGCCAATCCGGCTCCGTCCGCCGACTCTCCCAAGATGGCGTCGGTGCCGCCTCTCAGTTTCCTCCCGGGAATGGGAGCGAGCAAGGCGGCTGCGGTCGAAGCTAAGGGCTCCTCCTCCCCGCGCTGGGGAGGAGGAGGAGGAGGCCGGTTTGGGTGTGTGCGCGCCTCGGCGAGGCGGGGCGTCGGTAGCAGATTAGTCCCAGCGGCTGAGGGAAGAAGGATAGTGGCCAGCCGCGGACCTGGGCGAAGGCGCGCTTCGGTTTTCTGAGTAAGCGGCGCGCTTGGGGCTTGCAAGGGGAGGGGGCGCGCGGTCGGGAGATCCGTCGGGAAGCGAGTCAGATAATGGAAGAGTCCTAACGGAGGGGGCGACGGCGGCGGAGCCCAGGAAAGTTTCTCTCTCCGTCTGAGGGGGATTCGCGGCCATGTTGGGGAAAGTACGGGTAGCTTTTGGTCGTGAGGGAACGAGCGCCACGGGACGGGGTCCATTTCTTTTCTCCGCCTCGCGTTCTTTCTTCCTTCCCTCCTGTTGCCCGTGTAGGAAAAGAAGCCGTCGGTTGGGGAGGAGTTCAGACATCCCCGGACCCCCTCGCCTTCGAGGCGGTTGGCGGCGCGCCTGACTTAAGCTTTGGCTCGGGACACTTAGCCTCAGGACGGCGGTGGGATGGGGGGGGGGGCTGAGGGAGACGGGCTAGCTTTGGAGCGCTCTTTCCCCCTTCGTGACAAGCACTTTTTGCCCCTCCGGAGCCTTCCCTCTTCCTCACGCGACAAGTCCCCTCAGTTTTACAGCCAGAGAGGACCGAAGCGCTTCAAGGCGCTTTTCAAAATGTCTCCATAAAGAAGGGTGGGAGCGTCTCCTCAAAGCTCCCCGTTGCACCTCTTGATTCCCAGATCGGCGGGATAAGCGACCTTCGCTTTCCTCTCGGTGAACCAGACAATACTGTTTCCACCGCTTTCTGCCCTCCTCCCGACCGAACAATATACCTTTCTGTGGATCGACGGTCCTTTCTCGGTTTTTTAAAACAATTCTGGAAAAATAAAAGTTTTAGTGAGCAACATTTTTTTTTTTGAGAGGAGAAAGCAGTCATAAAGGCCCCGTCTTTAAAAAAAAACACAAGAAAAAGCACGCCTGTGTGTTGTGTTGTGTTCCTTTTCCTCCAGTTTCGTGATGGAGCGCGATTGTTTTGTATCGGGGAAGCAGTGAACTTCCTGGCGCCTGTCAAAAGGCTTTAAGCTAGGCGTGGGTTATTATTCCTCTTCGGGGGAAAAAAAAGTTAGGTCTCTTGTGTTTAGGCTTGTATTCTTTCTGCGAGTTGGGCCTAGTCGAGATTGTCTCAAAGAAAATGCCGGTTTTGAAAAAAAGATTTACTCCCTTCTTCCTTGGATGTTTTTGGAGAAGGAGCTAGTGCCAGTTTCTGTACTTACCCTGGAATAAAAATGCTGGTTCCTTATCAGCCTTTGATTGCGTTGGATTTTCACTTCCTTGTTTATTTAGGAAACTCAGTTACTTAACTTCAAAAACATCACTTATGGTGAGGCAGACTTAATATTAGTAAAGTTATGAGGTTACATCAGCCAACCTCCACTGTTACATTATCAGAGAAACTGTTCCAGTTGGACTGTTCCAGTTCATTCAACACACTGATTTGCAATACTGTATAATTGAATGCTTATTTATACCCTATGACAATCATTAAGTGTTGAATCTCATGATTCTTGAGAAATGTATGCATATTCAACAAAGACAAATTCTTGTATGTCCAATCACATTTGGCCAATAAAGAATTATATTCTATTATTCAGTGAAGATGGGCAGCAAATAAAGTTTCTAAATAAATAAATAACTTGTTTTTCTTAACAAGATAATCCCACCTTTAAAGATAAGGTTGTCTAGAAGCAGTTTTAAAAGATGCCTAAATAGCACCTGTTGATGAACACAGTTCATTCCAAATAATTTATTGTTTTGTTTTACAATTTTCAAGATTTCTGTAGGGTTGCTTTTTGTTAACAGATTTCTATGTTAGTGGAAACAGTTGTTCATAAAAATGAACTCTTAATATTTCACTTGCTCTGATTTTAATGCTTTAAATTGATAACAGTTTTTTTGTGTATGTATAGATTATCTTCCATTCTTATTTAAGTATTTCATTTTTTAGAAAATTGCTCTCATTTCTTTTATTTGATCGAACAAGAACTGTGGTTAAAATGTATGTGAAATTGAGTAAGCCTTTCAAATGGGAAATTCTCAATTTTTTGCCTACAGTATATATTTTTTCTACTTCTGCAAATCTTGGATCTTCACCAAGCCTTTTTCATGTGGATGTTTTGGCTCCAGAAGCATTTCATCTATTCATAAAATATAGAAGAAAATGACATAACATTAACATAGGTAAATGAGCATTCTTGTTCCAGCAGTTTGCAGCATGACATTTAATTAAAGGCAAATAAAATGTTATGAATCATTGCAGCGATTTATATTTAGTTTTATTTCCTTTTAAATACTGCTGACATCTGCATTTTTTAACATGCATATGTAGATATAAATTTGAGTTTTATTAATTGCATGATTATTCTTGCAGCTTGTAGTGAAAGCTTCTGTTTTATATTCAAACTAGATAGGTAGCTTACAAATTATAAATTGTATTCTAAAATAACAAATAATGAAACTACTTTTATCTAATTATTGCAATAGCATAGACTTTGGAAAATCATATATTTCATTTCTATGACTGGAATTTTTTAATCTGAAATATAGGTGCATAGTTTGACATTGTTGTACAGGTAGTCCTCAACTAACAAAGTTCAATTAGTGATCATTCAAAATTACAGTGGCACTTAAAAAGGGACTTCTATGACTGTTTTCCCACACTTACAACCTTCACAGCATCCCTATGATCATGTGATAAAAATTGAGAAGCTTGGCAATGGGTTCATATTTATGACCATTGCTGTGTTCCAATGTCATATGATTTCCCCTTGTGATCTTGGGACCAACAAAGTCAATGGGGGAAGCCAGATTGTTAGTAACCAGGTTACTAACATGAATTGCAGTAACTCCCTTAACAATGATGGCAAGAGAGGTCGTAAAATGGGGCAGAGCTCACTTAACAAATGTCTCGCTTAACAACAGAAATTTTGGGCTCAGTTGTAAGTCAAGGACTAACTGCACTGCTGCAGATCTTTAGAAATCAATTTAATAGTCCCAAATTCACATGCAGAAAGAGAATGGTTAGACTTTTTTATCTGCCACAATATTAGTAGACTGTTGGTAGATCAGGAATGTACTTGTTGATAGCTGTTGCTGATTTCTATTGAGCAACATCTGTATTTACTGTATAATCATATGACTTTACTGTTGTGTCTTTATATTCTGAATGTTATCCACACTCAAATTCAGAGATTTAAAATTGATCAGACTTTACTGTTTCGTCCATATTAGACTACTGTGAATAAAAAAAGATCTTAAAACTCACTGTTTCAGGGTCTTCTGAGTTTGGGGGTTTTTGCCTTGGCAATTGTAGTTTCCTGATTACAGTCATGGTTAATTGAAAACTTCCTCTGCATTGCAAAGACTTAAATTTCCATGCCATAAATCAGTGACAAATCTTGTTTTGTACATTTGATTATGTATTCCTGAATTTTGATAGGACAATTTTTAGACGGGGTAAATAGAGAGTTGTAGTGCCCCCAAAGCATTTTTTTTCTGCTGCGAAGGAAGATGGATGCTTCTTTTTCTCTTTTCACTCACATGATTTACATTTTTTAAATTAATTTCTGGATAACTCCAATGTAGACTTAACATATATTCATATTATCCCTTTGTCTAATTTTTCCATTGAAATCATTTTCCAAAATTTTAATGATTTCAGCATAGTTAAAATATTAAATTTGCCTTCATTCATAAAATAATCTTTCAGGTCAGCTTCAGATTTTATTACTTTCTACAGCCTGTCAGATTCTTAATGGTACATTCTAACATAATACTGAAAGGTTTAATCTGGATATCTGTTTTTAGTTGTAAGGTAATTCTTGAACTTGTTGGTTACCATGGTTTAATTTCTAAATGCTCTTATGTGTTATTTAGGAATCCAAAAGCAAATTTAGAGATAACTAGGTCATTTAGTTATGTCTTTTATAGAAATAAGGTGTGGTCATGTAGTGGTCTCTAAATCAGTGATTTTCAACCTTTTTTGAGCCGTGGCACATTTTTTTACATTTACGAAACCCTGGGGCACATCGAGCGGGGGGGGGGGGGGAGCGGCTAAAAAAAGTTTGGACAAAAAATTATATATCTCTTCCTCCCCTTCACTCTATTTCTTTCTCCCTCCCTCTTTCTCTCCCTTCCTTCCTTTCTTTTTCTCTCTCTCCATCCCTTTCTTTCTCTTCCTTCCTTCCTCTCATTTTTGCTCTTTTTCTCTCTCCCTCCCTCCCTCCCTCTATGTCTTTCTCTCTCTCTCCTTCCCTCCCTCTTTCTCTCTCTCTCCTTCCCTCCCTCTTTCTCTCTCTCTTGCTTTCTTTCTCTCTCTTTCTCTTGTTTTCTCTCTCTCTTGCTTTCTTTCTCTCTCTCTTGTTCTCTTTCTCTCTCATTCTTTCTTTCTCTCTCTCTCATTCTTTCTTTCTTTCTTTCTCTCTCTGTTGCTTTCTTTCTCTCTGAGCTTCGCGGCACACCTGACCATGTCTCGCGGCACACTGGTTGAAAAACACTGCTCTAAATAATGGAGAGTTTCCTTGACTCAGGCTACATGATAAGGATTCTTGAGTACTGTACTTGAAAGTATTCTATTTTACCTCTGTTTTCATAGGAGAAGGGGGGTGGACTCTGACTCTGAGCTACACAGGAAAGGAATGAGAAAATCTGAGTCATATAGTGACAAGAGAAGAAAGGCTAGGCAGTATTGACAAATTGAATACCTACTTTATTGATAAATAGAACATCAACAAATCATCAGAGCTGATGGCATTCAGCCAAAGGTTATTAAGGAGTTTAAATCTGTCATTGTGGATGCACCACCTCTCTACATATCATCTGTATTTGAGCACTGAAAGGTGATTATATACCTTCAGCTTTTAAGAAGGATGTATGGGAAGATTCAGGAGGTATTAGCATCTGTGCCAAGGAAAATGATGGAAAACCCTATTAAAGATAAAATGATCAAACATTTGGAGACATAGGGCTTGCTCAAAAATACCCAAAATTGCTACAACAATAGAATGTCTTCTCTAACCAATCTAGTTGGTTTCTGAAGAAATAAATAAACATGGTTAAGAGCAAGCCAGCAGATATCATCTACAGTGGTACCTCTACTTAAGAACTTAATTTGTTCGATGACCAGGTTCTTAAGTAGAAAAGTTTGTAAGTAGAAGCAATTTTTCCCATAGGAATCAATGTAAAAGCAAATAATATGTGCAAACCCATTAGAAAAGAAATAAAAGCTCAGAATTTGGGTGGAGGAGGAGGAAGAAGAGGAGGAGGACAGTCGCTGCTGAAGGAAGAAGGTGAGGAGAGGTGAATCAAAAAAATCCAAAACTTTAAGGCTTAAAAATAGAGGACCACTGAGGTGGCGAGGAGGAGCAAGCGCCCCCCCCCCCCCAATACACCAGGCGTGAGGCTGCCTCCTATACACTGCGCCAGAGAGAGAAACCTAGGCAGGCGAGGGGGGAACCTCCTGTTCCTTTGACTGAAAGGCTGCTGCTGCTACCTGCTTCCTTTTCCTTCCCATCCTGAAGGCGCCTTTCCTTCACTGTGGTGACTCATTGGTTTGGCTGAAGCCGAGTTGATCCAGCTGAGGTGAAGAGCCCCCTTTTGCCTTTCCGCGCCCAGATGCTCTGGGAGACAACCTCGCGCTGGGTGTATGGGAGTCAGCGCAAGAGAGTCACAACAGCGAAGTGGTTTATTTCCTTTCCAAGTGCACAGAGAAAGGAAAAAGCTCTGTTCGCTTTGGACTGCCAAAGCCTCCTTAAGCACCACCAAAAGGCTCCTCTGGCAGCCCAGAAAAGCCCAAGATGGCCGAGATTAAAGGGGGAATGGCAGAAAACTGGCAGGGCCTTCATGCTGCTCTCAAACTTCCTAGGAAATTTTTCCTGGCTCGGGTTCTTAAGTGGAAAATTGTTTTTAAGAAGAGGCAAAAAAAATCTTGAACACCTGGTTCTTATCTAGAAAAGTTCTTAAGTAGAGGCATTCTTAGGTAGAGGTACCACTGTACTTAGATTTCCTTCATCAAAGACTTGTCCTGCTTAATAGCCATGGAATAAAAGAACAGGTCTTGTGAATAAACTTCTATCTAAAAAATACAATAGGAATAAGTAGGCATTTCTCAGAATGGTGAGTTATCATTCCCCTAAAGTTCTTTTCTAAGACATTACTAATGTATTTATAAATTATTTGGAATCAAGTGTGACTAGATGGAATAACCAAGTTTGCTGATGATAATAAATTGTCTATAATGATACAAACAAAAATTGATTGTAGACAACTTCAGAGGAATCTGTGTAATTAGGGAAATGGATTTCAACATGACAGTTGAAATCAGTTGAAACCTTCAATGTGCACAACTGTAAATTGATGCTAGAATTATTCATACAAACTAATGGTATCCGACCTAGTACAGTACTAATAAATGAGGAAAGAGATCTTGGACTAATGGTGAAAAGTGTTCATCTGCTGTAAAAAGACCAACAACATGTTTGGACAATAAACTGTACTGAATGTAAATATGATAATACCCTTATATGAATCAAATTGGAGGTGGAGCAGTTGCAACTGGAATATGTGCACTTCTGGTTGGATAATATGTATCGTAATTAGACTTTGGAATTTGCTGCTATGAGATATATTAGTTAGTAGCTTGGCTGGCTTTTTTTAAAAAAACTTGAATCCATTCATGAAAGCCTGGCACTTTGAATTGCAAAAGGGGTGACAATAAAATTTCAGATATAAATAAATTAGCCTTAATGGTGGTGACTGCTGTTGAAAGCTATCTGCTGTGAGAGACTAAAGGACTTCATTGTGCAACTGATTGGTCATTGTGAGAATAGACTGCTGGAGTAAAGGAACCAGGGGAATAATCTATCTGATTTAGCAGGCCACTGCTTATTATGCCACTTTGGCTGGCCTAGTATATAGGTGGTTCTAAAAACTGGATATTGTGGGTTTATCCCGATAGAGTTGTAGAAAACCTATAACAGAATACCATATGCCTTCTTCCAACTTGCTTTGTCCAATCTTTGTCTAGAGAATCCATGTATGATAGATAATTGATTGAAGCAGATGAAAACATGACTAATCAAGATTTGTCCATTTGAAAAAATAATAAAATTCAATTTAAAATAAGATTTTGATCAGTCAGTTTACTTTTTACTGCATTGAGCAACTGGATCTCTTGTTTTAATTGGTATTGTGTTTCCCCCCCCATTTATACAATTTATAGGCCGTGCAACTCCCAGTTAGAAATAATTAAAAATAAGAAGTACAAAACAAAATCTTGAATAGCTCCAGAAACACAGAAAAGACAACACAAGAAAAGAAAAGTCAAAATAGTTATTGAAGCACTTATGACTAGTATCTTGACTTTTTTTCTCCCTCCTTATGGACTTATGCACTTTACATGTGGAATATCCTTTCAGAGGCAATCATATGAATATCATATACTGGACATCACCTTAGCTTGAAACTGGTGACTGATACTATTAAAAGATTAGTTATCATTTATACTTTTATATCCTCTAACTAGAGAATTGTTTTGGATGATCTTGTAGAAAATACTGTATTGCATGTATTTCTTCCCTTTTCAGTGACTCTAAGCTTGTAGTGAGCTTCTGTAAGGAAATGAGAAATAATAGTTTCTAGACTTCTGAATGTGCCTCAGAATGCAGTTGAATGTTAAGGACATGGTTACTTACTTTGTGGCTTCCCTTTAGCAGAGTATTTTTAGTTAATATTTACTTTCATTTGCTTCGTCTGCTTTTTTGCCTATTATACCCTGTCATGGTTCTTAAGTTTTACCTTTGTGAGAAATTTTGTCATGAGATCTCATCTTAGTCCTATTAGTGTGACACTGAGCAATCTTCCCCCCATTTTTGCAGCTATCTATTTTATAACTTTAAAAAAAAAAAGGAAAATGGTGTATTGTAACTACTAAGGGACATATTTTATTTCAAAATGTCATAACGTTTTACTTGTCACAAATATGTTTGGTGACCTGCTACATTGGAATTATAGAAAAATATGATGTTATGGGAAGAGAGCTATGTCAGTCTGTGTGGCAAGAAAACAGTGGAAATCTCAGGAGTTAATAAATAGGAAAGTACTGTATCTAAAATTATTAGAGAAAATAATTGAATATTTATAACATATATACATACATACATACATGCATACATACATACATGTATATATATATGTGTGTGTGTGTGTGTATGCATGTATGTATATATATGAATAAATTAACTGCCTTGGAAATGGCCCTGAGTTGGGACGAGGGGCAAAAAAGGAGCTGTGATGTTCCTTCAACATACCAGGGTGATTCGACACAAAACACACACACACATATATACATTTTTTAAAGTTTAGTAAGATAATACTGTAATATTTTTAGACAAACCATTATCCAGGTATCTTGCATTATATAAATTCATATGATCAGATACTCTTTTTACTCCTTTTTTCTTGTGCATATTTGGCATTTAAATTAGATAGCAGTAATTAGATAATAGTGAATACTATATGCCTTCTTAAATAATTGAATTATGCACTGAACAATTGCTTACTGCTAAGAGGATGAATAATTGATTGAAAGTGCACAGATGTAATTTTAACATTTTTGGTTCTATTTGTCTTGGTAGGCCTACTCAAATTTCATGTTATTGTATTTTTTTGTTCTTTTTCTGATATGGTTTATTGGTAATCTCCTTCCATTTCCCCCCACAAATTCAATATTATAGTGGGATTATTTTGAAGGAAAGATCATACATTGCAATAGGTCATAATCTAATTTGTTTATATAAGTGTTGTCATTATTGTTTGTAAACAGAACTAAGGGCATCAGGAAACCATTGTGGTTTATTCAACCTAATTAAAATCAATCATGGTTTAATACATTGTGTGAAATTAATTTAGTGACAAACTCATCAACGTTATCAGTTAAGCAAATGTTTTCCTGGATTCTAAAACTTCCTGGAAGCAGGTGGTTGTCTTTGACTGTAGCATTCCATTAATGTAATTGTAGTTCAGTATCATTAAAACCCTATTATTACCATCATTTAAAACCTTTTTGCACTCCACCTATATGTTTATGCATGCTAAAGTGGTGCCTTTTTTCTTTGACTAGGAGAAAAAAGTGGCTGTATTCGTGAAATTCATTATGATACAGCTAACAATAGGAATTTACTATATAACTATTATTTACTATATAACTGGAGCTTTGCATTCTCTCTCCTTTTAGATAAAATCATTATTAAGGAACTGATATTTGTGTCATAACTCATTTATGTCCTTTGTTCATTCCCAGTTCCCCAAAAAGATCATTTCTGATTGATAACCTTTAATTTAAAAACTGAAAGTCCATTGAGTCAACTGGATTCAATCACAATTTATATTAGGCTGTTGTGAAATAATTATATTTTGGTATCTTTCATCTGCAATTTTTCTTTTTTTCTTTTTTTCCTATTAAATACTTAACAAAAATGAAAGCGGGTTTCTCCTCTTTATGTGCAATAAATTCTTGAAGTTTAGGTAGATAAATTCAATTCTGAAACATTGAGCAAAGTTGGATTTTGCAGATGGTTACCACTTAATTTGGATAAAGGTGTAAAACATGGTATCATTTTGCATTAATTGAAAGAGGCATTTATATTTAGAAAAGGAAGCCTAAAAGAAAGCACCAAGAGCTTTTCATTTCTAAGATGAGAAGTGGACCTGATTAGAGAATTGGTATGGACTTTTCAGATTCAGTCCAATTCAGTCCCTGCTCAGTGGAGGATGCAAGGGTAGCATTCTTAATATTATTGAATGAAGACATTAGATTAAAAGGAGATCAGTGCTGTAAAGTGTTAGTGAATAGTTTGGGTGAGATGTAAAAGTCCAGAAATAGGAGGATGTTGTATTTTATAGGAATACGTGGAAGAATAACTAAACTTGGATCTAGTTAATCAGTATCTGTCAACCTTAGCAAATGTAAGATGTGTGAATTTCAATTTCTAGAATTTTCCAGGCAGCACATTGGCTGGGATATTGTGGGGTCAAAGTCCTCATATTTTTAAGTTGTTGAAACACTCGCTATATAGTACTGGGTTGTTCAGTGAAAATCAGGGTGAACTTTTAAAATCAAAAGTTAATATCCTTTATTGGCTCTATGTTAAAACAGCAGTCTCCAACTGCTATGTGGTGCTGCAAAACGTCTATGAGCTTGTTGCACTAGTGAGTCACAATTAAATGACAGGAACTATTGCATAGCTGCGCAGCTAGAGAGCTCTATTGCTAAGACATCGCCAGAGGTGGACTGCCTCCACTTCTTCTTTTAAGTCTCAATAACCTGTGATATCACAAGACTTCCAGTTTTGCAACCTGGAACCCCATTTATGAGATGTATATCCGCACAAGTGAACATCTTGACAATATAGTATAATCTAAAAAAGGTTGGAAAGCACTGTAGACTGGACTTTACATGAATTTATAGGCATAACAGGTCTGATGCAATTATTTTCACATCTGGAGTACAGTAGTTGAAGGATACAGATCATTCACATGAAAGAAAGAGAGTAGAATAGGAAATGGAATAATATGTTAAAATATCTACATCTACACCTTCACTCCTAGGTCCTAAACTGCTAGGCTCCTGCAGCAACAAAACTCATTTCACTTCCACTTTGTGTAAAAATGAGTGAACTAAAAGGAAAAAAAGACTATAGGTCAGCCTGCTTAGCTGAAGTGAAGGGGCAGATTTAACAAAAAACTTCTAGTCCTGCTATTTTGTTTAGGTTACTGAAGAGGGACAACGAATCTATCAAGCTAATATTTCCCTTATGAAATCTGAAGCTCAGAAGCTTGAGGTGAGCCAAGAGTTCCCTCCAGTGAGGAAATAGAGTCATAACATTTAAAACCAGTAAACAGCCAACTTTGTGATAATCATTTCATTTCACTGCAACTGAGTTGGTGCTGGAGAGTTGTTTTACTTATAGGAACACAGGGGCCTGGAGTTACTTAGTAACTTGTTTAAAATTCTCATCTAGAAAATGCCTAAATAGAAGGATTAAATAGAAGCAAAATTTATTGTTAATGTATATGACCATTCACATCAGATGTGACCATTCAAAAAGGCATGAAGAAGGCAATTGATGATGTTACCAAGTCTGGGTAATGAAATGTCTGCAAGAAGACAAGCAAACTCAGAGAGCACCAAGGTTCCCTGCATGAAGAAGTTGTGGGGGGGCTTTAATTATTTTGACTTATCTTGGAGACAAATTCTGCCAAATATTATCTCTTCAGAAAGTTTCTGACTTCCTTTTGCTACTTTTCTTCAGAGGATGGAGAAAGGCACAAGAGTATCAGCATATGAGATCCAACTCAATGTGGAAGACTCAATAAAGTGGGAATAATGAAATTTTGGGAGCAAATTGTAACACTGGAATTCTTGATTTTGTGAAGGATTGAATCTGAATGTAGAGATTATATATCTCTATATTTAAACAGTCTAAGATTGAGACTTTTCTGATGTCTATACTGTATATCAGAAAAGTTTCAATCTCAGACTGTTTAAGTTAATAATTAATTATTAGTATTAAATTTCAAGAGGCTGCTGTAGTGTATCGATTTTGCAGATACTATACTTCCATCTCCCAGGTCAGATATTGTTTCTGTCAAGCATTTATTCACTTGAGCCCCTTGTGTTCATTTTACTTTATTAATTTATTATTTCTAAAAAAGAATATGTTTCCCTTCCTTTAATAGCTCCAAGCATCTTTGAGTAACAGTCGAACTATATTTTAGATTACATAATAGTTGCAAATGTTTACTGAATGATAACATATACTATCTGCATTCTAGTATAAAAATAAGCCTGGGGTAAACGACACGCAAAAGTACAAACCGGAAAAGAGATTTCTGTAGCTTCTATTTTTATTTTATTAGAATATCATATCCTGAAACAATTGTAAATGCATATAAAATACTGATTGTAATTATCAGTGGCTAGAAATTCTTTTGCTGATCTATAAGCATATTGATGTAGAGCCAGTTTGAGATACTGTAATGGTTTAGGCTAGAAGGCTTCACACTGGAAACCAAAAAAATTGTGAATTATAGTACTGCCTTAAACACCTATCCAGCTGGGTGATCTTGGGCCAGTCACTACAATTCCCAGGAGTAAAAAATTACTCAAAGGCGCAACATTTAAGAATGTATGTATATGATATACCACACTTTCTAGTTTCTGTGCTTTAAGAAATACATTAGTCCATGTTGCTATTGCATATACTGTATATACAATTTGCTTTTATAGTGGTGCACAAATTGAGCTTGGTTTGGGGAAAGCTGAATAATTTTCCCACACACACAACCTGTTAAAAATTATAGGGAACATTGGTGCATGGTTAAAAGAAATAAGAGAAAAGGAGGAGCAAGAAAATTTTGGGAGTGGACAGCCACATAAAGGGAAGGAGAGAGGAGAGGAGAGAGGAATACTAGCTAATTCTAGTTGCCTCTCAAGACTTGACTGAAAATTTTCTCAAGTAAAATTTGGAACTTCTAATGTGGCAAAGGTTTTGAATCTGATAGCTCACAATCTCTCTTGTTTGTTTCATACATGATTGAAATAATGAACAATGAATTTGAAAATTCAAATCAGTTTTCAAGTAGCAATGTCCCCTACCAAATTCAGAAAGGTTCTCCTGCATAAATATTTATGGTCTATCAAGCAGTGTTCCCTCTAATTTTTTTGGGGGGGTGGGCGGAAAAGTATAGTGTCTGAGTGGCAGTCCCTTCGGGACTGGGCGGCACAGAAATAATAAACAAACAAACAAACAAACATAAATAAAAAACCCACCCTGTTTTGCCTCAGAGAATTTCAAAATAAAATACTGTATTGTGTGTCTATAACAGTGAGCTCATAATAGGGCAACTCTATCAATATCAAAATGCCACTTAAATAGTTGAGCTAGTTTCAAACTAGATTTTGATTTTCTTGCTCTCTTCCTTACTCCCATTCTTTTTCTTTCTCTTTTCCTTCCTCTCTTTTTTCTATCTGTTTCTCTCTCTTCCTCTCTCTCTCCTTCCCTCTCACTCTTTCCCTCTCGGCTTCTGGGGAGGTTTGGAAAACTGAGTTGATGATGTAAGTGAGCGATTGCTCACTGCTCAGCTTAGAAGGAACTATGCTATCAAGCCTACTGATAGACCAGACTCAGAAAACAACTCCACAGGAAGACTACAACCGTTTCTATTGAGATTGGCTATAATAAGATCTTGCAAGACTGATAGTGCTGTACCTCTTTCTTCTTTATAGTTCAGTATATTAGGGAGGCAAGCAACTGAAATGCTTCTGATTGTTACCTTGTTTTGAATTTTAAAAATGCTTCATCTCCTTTTTTTTTTTTTTGCACAATGCCCTTAAGATAATCTTTTAACTCTGTGCATACTCCTGGAGTGGACGGTTATCTCCCATTCTTGGTGTATTTTGGTT
The DNA here is from genome assembly GCF_031021105.1 of Erythrolamprus reginae. Classification (NCBI taxonomy): domain Eukaryota; kingdom Metazoa; phylum Chordata; class Lepidosauria; order Squamata; family Dipsadidae; genus Erythrolamprus; species Erythrolamprus reginae. Next base: position 226,952,599 of record NC_091952.1, read on the forward strand.
TTTAGTTGATGCTCTAGAAATTCCCTCTTATTTTTCAAAGCATCTTGTATGTATTTAAATAAGGGTGGGGAGGCATTGTACGACAGCTAAATATGTTATGCTTAATATATAACTTTTGATTGAAAAGCTGCAGTGCCTTAATAGTATTTATTCTTCTGTGTTGTAGGAACGTGGTAAAAGATGGTGGATCGCTTGGCAAACAGTGAAGCAAATACTAGGCGAATAAGCGTAGTGGAAAACTGTTTTGGAGCTGCGGGTCAGCCTCTGACCATTCCTGGCCGTGTCCTCATTGGTGAAGGAGTATTAACAAAACTGTGTAGGAAGAAACCAAAAGCAAGGCAGTTTTTTTTATTCAATGATATCCTAGTATATGGTAACATTGTTATTCAGAAGAAGAAATATAACAAGCAACATATCATTCCTCTCGAAAACGTCACTATTGAGTCTATCCAGGATGAGGGGGATTTGCGGAATGGCTGGCTAATCAAAACTCCAACTAAATCTTTTGCAGTATATGCTGCTACTGCCACAGAAAAATCTGAATGGATGAACCACATCAATAAATGTGTTTCTGATTTGCTGTCCAAAAGTGGGAAGACGCCCAGTAATGAGCATGCAGCTGTCTGGGTACCTGACTCAGAAGCCACTATTTGCATGCGCTGCCAGAAAGCAAAATTTACCCCTGTGAATCGTCGACACCACTGTCGGAAATGTGGATTTGTTGTATGTGGACCCTGTTCTGAAAAGAGGTTCCTTATTCCCAGTCAGTCTTCCAAGCCTGTGCGAATCTGTGACTTTTGTTATGAATTCCTTTCCATGGGAGAGATGTCAACATGCCAGTCCACAAGATCAGACTCTTTCAGCCCGTCACCAAAGACTCCTTATGACTTATCAGATGATGACGATGACGATGATGACAGCAGTGACTAAATAATGGAAGAAAATGTTTTTATATTCGAGTTGGTGTTTGAACCTGAGTTGTTGTATGAGAAACCTCTAGTTTCAAGTTCTCCTGAGAAATCTACCCTAGCCATTAAATTTGAAAAACCTTTGAATCGTATGTGCCTCAATATTTAAACCTCCAAAATATGTCTTTACTCTTTCTGCAGGGATTGACTATTGCAAATACTTTCCAGCTTGATTATATATATTATATATTTTCTTTCTACAAATGAATTAATCAGCAATTCCCCTATTCTGAACAGAAAAATTAGAAAATGTAGCACAATTTTTTCTTTGCAGCTTGTACTAATGAGTATTCCATAGTATGAATTTTTTAAATATTAGGATGGGGAATTAAACCTGCATAAAACCAGTAACTTGTTTAGCAGATTGAAAAGGACATCTAACGAAACTTGGAAACTGGTAGTTTACTTTTATTCTATATATTATAAATTCTGAAATGTTAGTAACTTTAAAAACAATGCAGAACGTTACACACCAGCAGTGCCTTGTACTGACTGCACTGTTGCAGGAAAAAAAACAACCTCGCACCCTCTGGCATTCGATCATGTAAGAAAAAGTTGGTGCTATTAAAATTAATTGCTCTTGTATAATGGGATTTTACTAATAAGGGTTGTGACTTCACCCCTAGAACTGAGGGCTGTCCAGCATCTACTTGCACAAAGTAATTTTCATTGATGCAAGGCGAAGACCGGTTCCGCACTATTGCGCAATTATTATTGTGAGTTGATTACAGATATGATGCTCCCACAAAATGAATAAAACAAATGGGGGCTTTTAAGAAATTAATCTTTCAGATGGATTTGATATCTAAACTACTTTCAAACTTGTATATTGTTAAATGTTTATAATGATCAGGTATGATTAATGGAAAATTTTTGTCTCAGATCATGTTCTTTGCTGTAATGTTTTGATTTTATATTTAAATTCTTAGATCATTCACTAACCTTTTTAAACTGCAGGGTGGATTTAAAAATAAACTGTGTTCTAAAAGCACAAATTGGGAGAATTGGCTAGCTATTCATTTGAAAACATTTGTACACAGCTGACCTCAAGATGTAAATGAATTGCAGGTGTTTTATTTTAAATGTCTAAAACCAAGACCTGACAAATAGTAGAAAAGGTGTTTCCAGTAAAATTTTTACTTTATACAATATTCTTTCCATAATGGTGTCAATTTTAGAGAAATGTCAATTTAGTTACAAAATTTTGTAAAATCCCACAACATATCTCTATTTTTATATAATAGTATGTTTAATTATTTTACACAGAAGTCTCTTGACAGAATTGTGTGGGAATTCAATAGCACCCGAGAATTTATAAATAACATGCTGAATATTATTCGTGCAAAAATTATATTGTGCTTAATAAGTCACAGTTTCTGCACTGTTTTCTCTTCTGCAAGTTTGACTATTTATAAATAAACCATTAGATCTGCATCTATGAACTTGTCTACCTTTCTATTATCTGGTTGGATGAAGAGTATAATATCCAAATTAGGGTAAAAAATTCATATGAGGAATCTAACTATAAAGTGACAAAGAGTGGGCTCAATTGACTTGCTTAGAACCCGTGGAACATGAGAATTCAATAGGCTAGATTCCCAGTTGATACTCAAATGCCTAAATAAATACCTACATCGGGACGGGATGCTGGGAATTCAGACTCATCCACATAATTTTTGAAACTCTCAGGTCTCTCCCAGCTTTTGCTCCTTGAATCCTAAAATTCAACATTTGAGGACACAATTTCAAAGCTTCATTTAATTATAGTAAAGGTAGTTTTAACAGAATGATTATTTCTAGCATACTATAATATACACAACCGCTTCCTTCTGACAATAATTAACTTCAGGGAGGCTTGTCTTTATGCCTTTATAAGATTGAAGGCTTCCTCTTTATGTTAACCAAAATTTAGTGTATTGTCTGAACCCCATATTGTGGTTAATCGTATAGCCAAATTACATAAATTACAGAGTGAAATTGGACAGAGTTTAGATAACTTGACAAATACAAATTAATTGTAAAATTGTTGAGACTAAGATTAGGAGAGACTATCTAGGACTCACTGAGGCTTATTCCTATGGTAGACCATATATTTTTGTCTGATGAAGGTCTTGTGTTTTGCAATAAACACTAAAGACGATTGCCCTTCTATGCATTAATATTTTCATAATTGCCACTGATGCTTGGAAATGGATCGTTTGAAGGATGTCCTCCAATGTGTGCTTCTTTACAAAGAAGCTAATGAAAACTTTTTGAATTATTTTTGTCTACTGATTAGCAAAATCTCCCCTTTTCCATAACCCAGATATGAACTAGATTATGTGGATATAATTAAACTTTTTTAATGCTTATTTTACAATCTTTCTGTATTCAGTATTGAATGTAATTTTTATATTTGCCCAGTTATCTTTATATGCTGCACATGTGCTTCAGCACTTTCATTTATTTGGCCACAAGCTCCTCTTCTATCAGCCCTCAATTCGTCATTGCATAAAAATAAAATTAGCATATGCTACAATTGATCCCTAATGCTGTAACTAATTGAAAATGTAAAACAAGTAATCATAAGATTATGAGTATGAAAGAAAGGTTACCGATTTTAGGATTTTTCTCAATTTTATTTTGGAGAGTAAGATATCTTTTGTGTTAAGTCAACTTTGTGAAAAGCTCAATAAATGATTTTGTAATTTTGTCAGACTGCTGTTTTCATTGTGTAAATCTGAGGGAAACTTATCAATAAGCAAGGCCTTTTAGCTTGCTCCTAGTGTGTAAAAAGAGATGTTAAAAAGTGCAATGAGAAAAAGATATAGTTAAACATTACTTACAGATTTGAGAAATAAATTCTAATAGGAAGACTTAAGAACATTTTAGAATGCTTCCACGGGATCACACTTATTGTGGAAAGAAATGTTATTTCTTAAAATTAAGGGTGCCAACCAGTCAACTTGTTTATTTTTAAATGATTTGTTCAAATACACAGAGAAACTGTCTATAATAAAGGACTCTGAATGTATAATTTGCAACTTTATGAAGTAGGTTGATATGAACAGAAGAAATAGTCATTATAGATGTTTTCTTAACTGCTATTTAGTTGAATTTCTGTAATAATAATAATAATAATAATAATAATAATAATTATTATTATTATTTATTAGATTTGTATGCTGCCCCTCTCCGAAGACTCGGGGCGGCTTACAACAACGATAAAAACAATATTATGCTATACCTTGCACCAAGACCCTTTGTCCAACAACACATCTTATGTGTCTAAGATCCCATGTGCAAGATTTCATTTCTGGTTCAAGGCTCTCTGGAATAATGCTGTTGCTTGGATGCCCTGGCTTTGAGTCCCATTTTTGTTTTATTTATGTTTGGCAGTATTTGAGCAGTATAAATATGAAAATATTTAACTGAAATAGAGGGTAAAGATGTACAAAAGAAGCTACACATTTTGGAGGTTGAAATCAGAGCTGTCCAGACAAAGATCTCAGGTTGTTTCTGGCTTGCTGAAGAAGTGTTTGTTTTTTTCCCTTGTGGTTTTGAATACTGTAATTTTTGGAACATGTGCCACATTCTGGAATGCCACAGGGTTTTTGGAAAAAGTTCTCATTTCTCCATATCAGTGTTTTAACACAATTTGCAAACTAATCTTACATTGGCAGATTGCACACACATACACACACCCTTCATTCCTTGCTGAAACAGGAATGAAGCCACAAGACTGGAGAGGTTGTTTTCCAGATTGAATCACATCACATCTCTTGGGAGAAACTTTGGCTTGTTTGTAGCCCAAGAACAAAAAGATGATTCTCCTGTTAATAATTGCCAAATGTAGCAAAAACTGACATGCATGTTTGTGTTGTGTGGATTTGTGCGTATATGTGTTCAGGCGTAAAAGGTGCCTAGATTTGATTTACTCTGATACTACTGGAGGGTATTGGGGTGGGGAAATTAAAATATTCAGAAAAGCCTGATGATTGCCTAATTAAAGCCCATCCCTTTTTCATCTGTATTGGTAATACCCATTAAAAAGGGACAGAGCTTCAATTTTGAAATCACAGCGTGATGCTTTGACCTAATAGTAATTATTTTAAAAAATTTAAATGTGATATAGCAGATCCTATAACTCATAATTAATGATATATTGAAACCTAATTCTAACATTTTAGATTTCTTTATGTATTTTTTCCTTTTATTATTTTTGTCTTTATACTTTCTCTAAAATTTCTAATTAAGAGAATAGAATAGAATTCTTTATTGGCCAAGTGTGATTGGACATACAAGGAATTTGTCTTGGTGCATATGCTCTCAGTGTACATAAAAGAAAAAAGACATTTGTCAAGAATCATGTGGTACAACACTTAATGATTGTCATAGGGGTCAAATAAGCAATGAAAAACAATATTAATAAAAATCTTAAGGATACAAGCCACAAGTTACAGTCATACAGTCTTAAGTTGGAGGAAAAGGATGATAGGAACGATGAGAAAAAAACTAGTAGAAATAGAAGTGCAGATTTAGTAAAAGGTTTGACAGTGTTGAGGGAATTTTTGTTTAGTAGAATGATGGCGTTTGGGAAAAAACTGTTCCTGTGTCTAGTTGTCTTGGTGTGCAGTGCTCTGTAGTAACGTTTTGAGGGTAGGAGTTGAAACAGTTTGTGTCCAGGATGCGAGGGGTCAGTATGCCCATGTTTCACCATCACTCCGCAGTCTGCATTGGCTGCCGATCAATTTCCGGTCACAATTCAAAGTGTTGGTTATGACCTTTAAAGCCCTTCATGGCACTGGACCAGGATATCTCCGGCCTTCTGCCGCACGAATCCCAGCGACCGATTAGGTCCCACAGAGTGGGCCTTCTCCGGGTCCCATCAACTAAACAATGTCGGTTGGCGGGCCCCAGGGGAAGAGCCTTCTCTGTGGCGGCCCCGGCTCTCTGGAACCAACTCCCCCCAGAGATTAGAACTGCCCCTACTCTCCCTGCCTTCCGTAAACTCCTTAAAACCCACCTTTGTCGTCAGGCATGTGGGAACTGAAACACCTCCCCCGGGCATGTACAATTTATGCATGGTATGTTTGTGTGTGTGTTTGTTAGCAAAATGGGGTTCTTTTTTAAATATTTTAAAGTTATTTGGATTTGTTATGAATTGTTGTGTCTTGTTGTGAGCTGCCCCGAGTCTGTGGAGAGGGGCGGCATACAAATCTAAATAACAAACAAACAAACAAATAAATATTTTCACCGCCCTCTTTTTGACTCATGTAGTATAAAACAAAGAAAATACATTCTATTCATTCCCATTAGCCTCTATATCTGAAAACCCCAATGGTTCACAACCTTTGTAATGCCGTGACCCCTTAATATAGTTCCTCATGTTGTGGTGACCCCCAACCATAAGTCTAGCGCCAATTCTCTCAACAGAGCTTTAAACTGATTGGCAGGAAGGTCAAAGGGACACCCCCACTGTAAATGAGTGATTGGTTGGATTGTAAAAATATCTTCCAGGGCACCAGAATAGAAGCTTTAGTTCCTAACACGATGGGAACAGCTTTTCCCATGGTCTTAATCGACCTCTGTCAAATGGTCGTTCAGCCCCCAAAGGGATCCCGACCCCCAGGCTGAGAACCAGTGACATATACAAATATAGAGACATTCCTTTTTAAACTGATTTCCCCCCATGTCTGTGACCCCCACCCCAATTATTCCAGGGGGAATCTGTTGAAAGTCGTATAATGATGAGAAGGACAAGATGAAAATATAAGCATCGTACGAGCATAAGCATCCTTTTTCTCTTATTTTCTAAAACTGCTCCTCTTCCATAGTGGATTTCTGGAGAATAAGATTACTGTCAGCAGAATCCAAGCTTCTGGCTTGAAAAAAGGGTTTCAGAATTATAGAATTGCCTCTCTTGTAAGTACACACACAATTTTTTCAGGCAGAAAGCAGGCTATGGAGTGACCACAAACTAGTTTTTGCAGTGTCTTGAGGTCTGACAGTTAAAATGTAGCTTCACATTTGACCATTAAATTAAACACACCCTCAATTACAAAGAGCAACTTTGAACTGAAAAAGCAACTATTAATAGAACCAGCTGTGTTCACTTTAAAAAAAGAGATCCAGAAAATAGCAACAGTGCTAAATGATAAAGAATAGAGAAAAACAGAGTCAGAAGTACAGGACTTGGCTGAGAGTTTTGTGGCCTCTTTGTAGTTTTGTTTTTAAGCTGGTTTGTAGTTTGAAGGGTACTTGGTGGCGGTTTTCTTGAAGACATTTCTTTACCCAAACTAGATAAGATCATCGGTGTACTGATGATGTTACCGAGTTTTGGTCGTGAAACATCTGCAAGAAAACAACCAAGCTCAGAGAGCACCAAGGACCCCTCCTCATTTCAACCCTGACCCTTAAATGTTATCCTTTATTTATTTGCACAACTTAGCTCAGGAATGTTCAGTTTCTATATGTTGCATCAGACACAAGATCTTGATGCATCATCCGGGGTCAAATTTCATTTTGTTTCATCACAAAATAGTTGACTACTGTATTTGGAGAAGCAAATGCTCTTAACATATGATTTGTGTTTGTCTTCTTTTAATACGCTACAGATAGATTGAGTCCAAAAGCCTTTTGAATTGTAAGATGATCCATTAAGAAGCTCACAGTTTGAGCAATAATAATAATATTTAATAGATTTGTATGCCACCCCTCTCCAAAAACTCGGGGTGGCTCACAACAATAATAAAAAACAATGTTATAGCAAAACAAATCTAATATTTAAAAAGAAGCATATATAACCCTATCATATTTAAAACCAAACAGCACAGACATACCAAACATAAAATATAAAAAGCCTGGAGGAAGGTGTCTCAACTCCCCTATACCTGGTGATATAGGTGGGTCTTGAGTAGTTTACGAAAGACAAGGAGGGTGGGGGCAGTTCTAATCTCTGGGGGGAGTTGATTCCAGAGGGCTGGGGCCGCCACAGAGAAGACTCTTCCCCTAGGGCCCGTCAAACGACATTGTTTAGTCGACGGGACCCGGAGAAGGTCAACTCTGTGGGACCTTATCGATCGCTGGGATTCGTGCGGTAGCAGGCGGTTCCGGAGGTACTCTGGTTCAATGCCATGTAGGGCTTTAAAGGTCATAGACAACACTTTGAATTGTGACCGGAAACTGATCGGCAGCCAATGCAGGCCATGGTGTGTTGTAGAAACGTGGGCGAATCTGGGAAGCCCCACGATGGCTCTCGTGGCTGCGTTCTGCATGATCTGAAGTTTCCGAACACTTTTCAAAGGTAGCCCCATGTAGAGAGCGTTGCAGTAATCGAACCTCGAGGAGTATGGACAATGAGAACCTTTTGACAATCTGATGTCCCAAGTTGTGTCCTTCCTTTAATCAGGAAGTACAGTACATAGACATTCAGGTCCTCAACATAAGAACTGTTGTGGTTGGCTCTGGCCCAGCTTCTGCCCCAAGGAATGTGGAGGTGGATGCAGGGGAAACATAAACATGTCAGAGGCCTGTTTTATTGCCGACAGAGTCAGGTAGTGAAGTTTCCTCGGAAGAAGAAGAAGGTGTGGGTGACTTGGAAGAAGGGAGTTTGGCAGACAGCCCAGGAGAAGATCAATCATCCTTATCATCCCTGGATTCTGAACAAGAACTTATGACACAGCCACACATGCGTATAGTAATGCATCAAAGAGAACAACTGAAGGATTATTACAGGAGATAAGTGAGGCCACCTGTGGATGGGTGGGACTGCTGTAATTAGTGCTACACATAAAAGAGCAGCCTGATGGTTTAGCCTCATGGCAGTTTATCTGATTCATAGTTTCGTCAAGATCATGGTTTTTGCTGTTCAAGATTGTGTATGGACTTTCTGGACTTTAGAATTGGACTCAATTTCCCAGTTATTGGGTGAGAAATTGGATTGCATTTAACCTGTGCCTTGTGTGTACCAGAAAATCCCTTTGACATTTAAAAAGGGAGCTGTTTCTGTTTTTCTGTTGATAAAGCCTTTGGGGTTTTCCTTCTATCGTGTGGTGTGTGTGTTTCTGGACTAATTACCCTGTAATTACGGGCGGTTGGGACACGCCGGCAGAACAAAGAACATAAGAAGAGCCATGCTGAATCAGGCCAAATCCCATCGAGTCCAGCATTCTGTCACACAGTGGCCCACCAATTGTCCATGGGGATCTTGAGTAGAAAGAGAAGGCAAAACCCTCCCTTTCCCTTGACCCCCAACAAATGGTACTCAAGGGAATCCTGCCTGCCTCAACCAACATAGAGGCGGCACATGGACATCCGTTTAGGGAGTGTCCTCTTGTCTTAGTATTGTGTTATACAGTAGTCCCTCACCTATCGCTGGTGTTACGTTCCAGACCTGGCCGCAATAGGTGAAATCCGCGATGTGGAATTTATTGACTGATAGTACTTATTTAAGTATTTATATTGTAATTGTTTGGTAAGTTTTCATTGTTTTAAGTGTTTATAAACCCTTCCCACACAGTATTTATTTTAGATACAGTATTTAAATACAGTATTTACAATTTTAGATATATATATATATATATTTTAAAAACCTGCCGATCGAGTTCGGCGGGCTGTTTAAATCTGCCGATCGACTTCCTCAGAAACCCGCGATGAAGTGAAGCCGCAGTAGGTGAAGCGCGGTATAGCGAGGGACTACTGTAGAGAAGAATTTTTCTCTACCTTTTCTATCCCATGCATGATTTTATACACTTCAATCAAGTCACCCCTTAAACGCCGTCTTTCAAGGCTGAAGAGACCAAGGTGTTGCAACCTGGTTTCATAAGGGAGGTGCTCCATTTCCTTGATCATACTTGTTGCCATTTTTTGCACCTTTTCCAGTTCCATTATATTCTTCATGAGGTGCCGTGACCAGAACTGTACACAGTACTCCAAGTGTGGTCTCACCATCGATTTGTACAGAGGCAATACAACACTTACTGACTTATTTTCGATTCCCTTCTTAATCATGCCAAGCATGGAATTTGCTTTTTTTACTGCTGCTGCGCACTGGGTTGACATCTTCATTGAGCTGTCCACCAAAATCCCAAGATCCCTTTCTTGGGTTGTCTCAGAAAGCTTGGTCAGTTGGTAGGTATAATTGGGGTTCTTTGCCCCGATATGCATAACTTTGCACTTGTTTAGGTTAAAATGCATTTGCCACTTTGTTGCCCAATCACTCAATTTCGAGAGATCCTTGTGGAGGTCCCGACAATCAGTTTTACTTTTCACTGCCCGAAACAATTTAGTGTCATCAGCAAACTTTGCTTCACTATTTACTTCTACATCCAGATTGTTAATTAAAAAGTAAAGATCCCAAAACTGAACCTGAATGGACTACTACAATGTCTTTTTTTGTGGGGTTGAGACTGGAATTTTCTGCCCTACATTGGTCATAAAGTGAGTCTTTATATGACTGGATTTGATTTTATAACCATTTTTACCATGGTTATTAAGCGAATCACATGGTTGTTAACCAAATCATATGGCTACATTTAAGAAAATCTGACTTCCCCAATTTACTTTGTTGGAAGCTGGCTAGGAAAGTTGCTAATTGTAATCATGTGACTGCAAGATGCTGGAACCATCATGAATGCAAGCCAGTTGCCAATCACCTGTATTACAATCCCATTCCCTTTTAACCCATGATAAACGGTCATAATTAACTTTTTCCGAATATGTCATGACTTCAAACTACTGTTATTCAAATGGTCATAAGTTGAGGGTTATTCGAGGTTAATTTCTTGTATGTATAACACGTTTTTCTAATATAATACAGAGATCCCCCGATTATCGCGAGGGTTCCGTTCCAAGACCCCTCGCGATAATCGATTTCTCGCGATGTAGTGGTGTGGAAGTAAAAACACCATCTGCGCATGCGCGCCCCTTTTTCCATGGCCGCACATGCGCAGATGGTGGAGTTTGCGTGTGGGCGGCGGGGAAGACCCGGGGAAGACCCAGGGAAGGTTCCTTCGGCCGCCCAACGGCTGATCTGCTCCGCAGCGCGGCAGCAGCGAGGAGCCGAAGATGGGGTTTCCCCGTTGCCCAGGCAATGGGGAAACCCCATCTTCGGCTCCTCGCTGCTGCTGCGCTGCGGAGCAGATCAGCCGTTGGGCGGCCGAAGGAACCTTCCCTGGGTCTTCCCGCCGCCCAGGCAAAGGGGAAACCCCAAGATCGCTTGCCGCTTGCCCGTTCGCCCGCCCGCCCGGGTGCTCGCTTGCCGCTCGAGAGCAAGAGGGGGAGAGATAGAGAAAGAGAGAGAAGGAAAGAAAGAGATGAGAGAGGGAGGAAGAGAGTGTGAGAGAGGAAGAAGCAAGATAGAGAAAGAGAGAAAGAAAGATGAGAAAGGAAGGGAGTGACGTCATCGGGTGGAAAAATCGCGATATAGCGTTTTGCAATGATCGAGATCGCGAAACTCGGGGGATCACTGTAATGCTAATAGGGTCTCTAGCTTGATTTCTGAAAAATGGCTGTCTTCTTTCATTCAAAATGGGCTTCACAGGTATATAGGAAATTTCATTGGATCTTTTTAAGGGGATGTTTGTGATGCATCGGTATATGTGTATGAAAGACAACACAAATTACTGTCAAAACAAATGCTGCAATATAATGCAGAACTAGGGTTACCAGGACAATAGAACAGTTTACACCAGGCTTCTAAAAACTCATTTTATTTTATTTATTTTATTTTATTTATTTTATTTTTATGCCGCTCTTCTCCTTAGACTCAGGGCGGCTTACAACATGTTAGCAATAGCACTTTTTAACAGAGCTAGGCTAAAAACTCATGGCCCGCGGGCTAGATGCGCTATGTGCTGGCCACGCCCAGTTAGCGAAGGGGGGAAAAGTTTCAATATGTCAGTTGCTGCCACCATGATGATGCGGGTTTGACACCCCTGGTTTAGACCATCTTCAGCAAGAGAAGATAGAAGGGGAATCTGACTTAGGATGATCTCGGGCCAGAATATCTCTGGGACCGCCTTCTGCCGCACAAATCCCAGTGACCGGTTAGGTCCCAGAGTTGGCCTTTTCCGGGTCCCGTCGACTAAACAATGTCGTCTGGCGGTACCCAGGGGAAGAGCCTTCTCTGTGGCGGCCCCGACCCTCTGGAACAAGCTCCCCCCGGAGATTAGAACTGCCCCCACCCTCCTTGTCTTTTGTAAACTTCTTAAAACCCATGTGCCGCCAGGCATGGGGGAACTGAGACTTCTCCCCTGGCCTATAAGGTTTATGAATGGTATGTTTGAGTATGTGTTTTCTTTTAATAAGGGTTTTTAAAATGACTTTTAATTATTAGATTTGTCATATATTGTCATCTACGGAGAGGGGCGGCATACAAATCTAATAAATTGAATTGAATTGAATGTCCCTGTCACCTCACAGAAAACTCAGTTACACTTGACTGATGGGATTTGATGTAGGTGAATGGGCAATAAGGCATCTTAGCATTCAACAATTCTATTATTCAGGAGGAGGAAATAATCCCAACAGGTCTTTGGACAATTATCCAAATAATTTTCAAACCTGCCCTACTATAGCAAAGAGGATATTTCAGTTAATGCACTGTGCTCACCAATTTCAAAAGATTCACTGGAATATATGCAAAGTCTATGAGTTTATCAAGCTACTCTTAAAAAGGCAAACTTCTCCAATACAGAAAATTGCTTGTGACTTATTCAGAGAGGCCATCTAATACTTCTTCCTTTCCTCCCAAATCTGTTTTATCTGTTGCTAAGTTTACTGGGTGAGAGCGGGAGGCCTTGCGTGGAAAGCCACTACTGATCTGTAGTGGCTATTGACAGGAAGAGCTAATTTAACTCTTAGAGATTAATTAAAAAGACCTTGAAGAAATAAGCATTAAGTGAAGAGTACTGTAGCAGAAAATGAGGACTCGTTAACTCTAAACTGCGCTGATATTTTTTGTTCTATCTTATATTATTTTGTTTCCCTATGTTTATATCTAATTATTCCTCCAGGGATTCAAGGCAGGATACATTTTTTCCCTTCTCAATTATACCTCCTAACAATTGTGTCAGGTAGACTGGGTAATGTGTTTGACGTATTTGTGTTACAAAAATCCTGATTGCGTAATGCTGTATTCCTATTAACCTAGCAGTTTGTGTAATGGCTTCAGGGAGGAACTCCAATTATATTGAAAATGAAGTAGAGTAGATCAAATTCAGGATAAGGCTGCCCTCTGCAGGAACATTCTTTTCCATTTAAATGTGCTGCCCAGAAACAGGGACCTCATTGACTTTAAAATTTAATGGAATCGGGGAAGTCATCAATCTTTCCTTCACCCAGCTACTTTCAGACTGATGGACAAATATACACATATACCAACAGATTAGAGGAATACTCATGGAATCCCCTTGCTCAGGGCTCACAGAAGAGAATGTAATGCAGCATCTAGAAACTAGAGCACTCCCACATATACAGCCAAAAGTATTTATTTGTTATGTAGATGATAACTAGACAAACCACATCAAATTATCTACAGTATCTTCAAAGGAATAAAATTAACAAGGGAAGACTAAAATGGTAATACTCTACCCTTCCTGGAGTTATTAACCTTCTTCTCTGGCAATATTGTACTTTTAACTAGAGCATACAAAACATTTGCTAGACCAATTCTCGAATACAGCTCATCTGTCTGGAACCCGCACTGCATACCAGACCTTAATATAATTGAGAATGTCCAGAGATATTTCACGAGAAGAGTCTTCCACCTCTCTGTTCGAAACAGAATACCTTATGCTGTCAGACTTGAAATTTTGGGCTTAGACAATTTAGAACTATGTCGTCTTGGGTTTGATCTAGGTATAGCACATAAAATTATCTGCTACAATGTCCTACCCGTCAATGACTATTTCAGCTTCAACTGCAACAATATATGAGCACACAATAGATACAAACTTAAGGTAAACCGCTCAAAACTCGAAAATACAACAGAGTGGTCAATGCCTGGAATACATTACCAGACTCTGTGCTTTCTTCCCCAAATTCCCAAAACTTTACCCTTTGACTGTCTACTGGTGACCTCTCCCCATTCCGAAGAGATCTGTAATGGGCATTCATAAGCCCACCAACATGCCTACTGTCCCTGTCCTAATGTCCCCTTTTATTCGTATCCATTTCATGTATCCATGTTTATATTTTTACTGTTATCTTATATATGCTTGACAAAAACAAATAAATAAAAGGAAAATGACAGTAAATTGAAAATCCAGGTCTGTAGAGAAACAACACACACTAAACCAATGTTCCATTACTAAAGTAACAACCCAATTTCCCACAAGATTGATGTGCATATTTAAACATTTTCAGTTTCTATCTGGAACACGCCATCTGTGCTCGGGCTTTATCTTATAAAGAGATTTGTTCTGACTCACTTGAGGGAATTAAACCAGGCATTCAGAAAACTGTTTTCCTAAGCAGATTAACGGACAAATCAAAACAGCTACATCAATTCCCAAGGATGAACTATTAAAAGCCAAACAACAGAAATACAACACCACTGCTTGTTTATCTACAGTTTACTGCTCAAGCTACTTAAACCCATTAATAAGTTACAATCTATATATGATAATCATTGTACCTTCTCAGGGACTGAGTGGTAGACCCATACCTGCATTTGTACACCTTTCAATCTGGTAGTTTTGTATAAGCAACGAAAACAACAGGATGATGCCAACATGGGAACTAGTCTCTGCCATAAAACCATATATTTACCATAGTTTGTCTCCTCACCTGCCCCACTAACACCATGGGAGGCCTTAATAAACACACCCACCCACAAAATTAGAGGCATCTATGCAAGTAATACAACCACAGGTTTAGTGACTGTGATTACAACGTGGCACTGAAAAAAGTGATACATGACCAGTTATTGTATTATCTGTATTATTTTATTATTAAGAGTGCAATTATATAGAACATTCTATAATCTAAGTAATACTGTATCTTCAATAAACAAAAATGAATTAAGCAGCTGATAACAACAAAATAATTTTAGTTCTAAATACCATGAATATGCTTTAATTATTGTAGAATTACAGAAAAAAATGGCAGGGGTTGATTAGTTCAGACATTTTGTGTACTACTGGTGTGTTATAAATCTTTAAATTGCAATCCATTTCTAAATTTTCAGTGTTACAGAAAAACAACAACATATTATTGGATAATATAACATATTATGAATCGAAAAAATAATATTTAAACAAGAATTACATTTAGGATACATTAGGTCAATACAATACAGCAAATTATGATGCAATTATTTTTTTTCAGAAGAGGAAAATATACAATAAGAAAACCCTTGTATAATATTTTAATTGTTAGATTTAAATAAAACACTCAAATGTTATCAGCTTAAATGTTGTACAACTACTGTAAAATGAAGTCATCTTCCATCTAATTTTATGCATACTTGTATCTTTCACAAAGAAGAATTAAAATATTACTTCAGAAAAACTTTTGGCTATTAATGATGCTCATTACTAGAAATACTTTGCAAGATGACCAGATACTGAGATGAGCATAAACATAGTATAGGCCAAGTCAACGCATGTTTACTTTGAAGCAAATGCCAGTGGGGTTTACTCAATGTGCGTTTGCACTGAAACAACATTATGAATATGGTTTGTATCTAGCAATTATGCTTTTCAGAATTTTTGAACTATAGTGTCTTCTTGTCAGTTTCAACTAGTCTATTGTATTTTAATTGCATAATTCAGCTTCTCATACAAGTTTTAGGATAATACCATTTCCCCCCAGAATAAGACATCCCCTGATAATCAGGCTTTTGAGTGCATGGCAATAAGCCCAAGCCCTTATTCCAGAGTTCAAAAAAATATAAAACAGGGTCTTATTTTAAGGGAACACTGTACTGCTTCAGGTTTGCATAAATTTGACCATAACAGCAGCTGGATAAAAGCAGAATTGTCAGAATCTTCTCTGAAATATATTGTACCTGAATAACCTCAGACACCATAACAGATTTTTTTAATATTAAACTAATGCTCTAGTCAAAGAATAATATTTTATTTCATGTCTTTTCTTTCTTTTCAGTTTTATTATTCTTTTGTTGGAGCTAACAAATGCAAAGATCTTTATCAACGTAACATTTCACTAAAACCATTTTCCTAGGGTAACTTGGTTCTATCAGCAATAAGAAGTGAAGCCTCTGGGCAGGTGTAACCACATTAGCAGGTTTATGAGGCAAAGTGCTCACTTTATACTGGGACGGCAGTAAGATCTACATAGAACATCCTTGGTGCACCCTATATGATGCCAAGCAATGAACAGATGATTTTCATACAGATGTGGATACTGCAGAAAGCAAGCCAACATCAGCCAATATGTTTGCTACAAACCCAACGTAGCTGTCGGTCCATAGTGAGATCTGTTAATTCATCTATAGATCTCCAAGTGCATTGGCAGGCATAGGCCCGTGATCCCTTCTTCATTAGCATCTTTGTTTTCAACTTGCTGAATTCAGGCATGTTATTCCTAAGAATTAAGAGCATTTTATTTTAACTGAGATTCTGCATGTTTTAAAGTATCATTGCTTAGAATAAAAGAGCCACTGAGTAGAAGTACTTTCATTCATACGAAGTGTGTGAATCTCCAGTTCTGTCAACTTCTGAATTTGATCCTGTTTGAATCCAGTTGATTCCAGAATCATTGCTACTGTTCAGAAATAGCACTACTTAAATGTGTGTTTATGCATGCAAAGAAACTGCAGTGGGGGACCTACTCTTTCTTTGCAAAGCAGAAAGATCTCTTGATGCTATAGAACAGCAACTTACAACAACCTTACGTAGTCTGACCAACAGTCTCATTACTTAGATGAAGAACAAAATTCCTCCCTTCTTCTTTCAATGGGAAACCATTGATATAAAATCAATATTTCAGACCAGATATTCTGAATGTGCAAACATTCTTTTATCAGGTCCTGTATATTAAAAACAGTAACCCCATGCCATTGTACATATATAACTCTAACACTATATTATAGGAATAATTTCCCCATATGTTTGATTGAATCATTACCAGATATCCATAGAAAATCTCACTACTTGACTTCATGGAATTTAGTCCCTAGTACTGTAAATGTGTTTAGGACTGCAAATAGGCAAAACCAAACATGACATGACATTAGAACCATATTAAAATAATGTTCATTTATCTTGCCCACAAGGAAGAAGGGGAAATACCTAGGCTAAAATATATAAATAATAATAATTTGGCATAATCATTACCTACCAATAAAATTCCAGTGGGAATAAAACTAGAACCCCTGATAATATTGTCTACAATACTTACCTAAAAAAGAGGTAATCACATGATTTGTCCCATTGATAATCATTATAATGCAAAACACGGAAGTCACATGCAGTGCAACGTAACTGATCACAAGTTCTATTGAAAGAAAGAAAACAAAATGTCACTGGTTTATTTAAAAAGAATATGAAGCCTCCATTACAGTAGTTTGAAATATTGAACAATTCTTTTTTCAGTTAACTTTTCCTTTTTTCATTGATTAATCAATTTAATAAAGACATTGTACAGATTTGGACTGGAAGTAGCTTAGTCTTTTGGGACAAGTACAACCTCTTTCTGTGAAGTATTTATATAGCTATTGAAGTCAGCTGGTTCTCCAATAATTATGATTTAGATGCTCCAAAACTACGTATACGCTCTTTCTGAAGGAGAATGATCCCATTAAAAATATTTAAACTTCCGATTCCAAAACTCAGGAACTACCCATAAGCAAAGTCATCATCTTGTCAGGATTCAGTCTCAGTTCAAAGGCACACATTTACCACACACCATATCTATAGATATTGGTTCAGGATGTGCACAGCCTGTCCTGATTCAGATGTAGCGATAAGTACGGTATTATCCACACATTGGTGATATTCAGCTTGAAACCCCACAACGCCTCCAGAGAGGCACCATCGCTCTATATTTTCTGGAAGATGTAACAAAATCTATTCCTTTCTCACATTCTGTTGGGAGATGATACATGAATCTACCCCAAAACCAGATTCTGAGACAGCGAAGCCTGAGGATAATTGGTCTCTTTCACTGACCTACATTGCAGACACCATTGTCTGGTCATTTGTTATTGTGTGATAGTTGACAAAAGCCTTTAGACTTTATCACAAGATGGTCTAGCCGTTGACATTACAGTAAGTAAAATCTCTCTAATATCGAGGCTGTTATCTTCTCAAGTTGAGGCAAAAGCTAAATTGAGGGTGTTTCCATTATATACATGGGAATAACATTGTGTAGAATAGAATAAAATAGAATTCTTTATTGGCCAAGGGTGATTGCACACACAAGGAATTTGTCTTTGGTGCATATGCTCTCAGTGTACACAAAAGAAAAAGATATATTTGTGAAGAATCATGAGATACAACACTTAATGATTGTCATAGGGATCAAATAAGCAATGAGGAAACAATCAATATTAATAAAAATCTTAAGGATACAAGCAACAAGTGACAGTGATGCAGTCATAAGTGGGAGGAAATGGATGATAGGAATGATGGGGGAAAAACTAGTAGTAATAGTAGTGCAGACTTAATAAATAGTTTGACAGTGTGGAGGGAATTATTTGTTTAGCAGAGTGATGTGCCAGATCCATAATCATCATGAAGGCCACAACATTCTAAAAAAGCCCAGCTAAAGCAGCCTTTGGGAAAAAGTTCTGGAATTTTCCAGTGTTGCAATGCTAACGTCTGTCCAGCCCTGCTCTAGATCACATTAGATGGTTAATGTGCAAACTCAATAGAAACAGAACCTAGATTCCTTCATGTTGTGAGATAGAATTAACGTGATTGGAAGTATTTAAAAAAGATATCATACCTCTGTGAAATATTTGTTCCAATGCCGTGTGGTGCGGTGCTTCCACCAAGGTATACTGGGCAACATCTACCAAAATTAAAATTAGAAGTGTTTAAAAACTATAGTCACATCATAAACACTTTATTTCTTAGGCTTTATTATCGTAGTAAATAGGGCAATACCAATAACTTGGTAGAATGATAAAGCACAGCAAATCAGAATAGGTTTATGTTTATTTATGAAAAGCAAAAAAGTGCCCATTAATCACCCAATAATAAACAGAAGATTAAATTATGAAATTAAACTACGGTAGTTATAAAATATCAAGCACAGCTGAAATAATAAATTATGCGAACACTTAGAAAACTTTCAGAGATGGCGAGCTGGATCCAGATTAGATTGATAAATAAGGTGATGTGATTTTTGCTGGTTCACATGTTTGGAACTATTGTCTGGAAAAATCTGATAGAGCCACTTTTACTGCTTTCAGTTTATGCCCCAAACTCATATTTTCTATAGAATCTAACCAACCTTAGGGGTGATCAGACTCTTAACTTATATGAACTTCTGGGAATGTTCTAGATATATTTATCAGAATAAGGTATAATTATTATTTACAATTAAGCTCAAGCACAATATTATGAAAATTAGAATTGAACTAATTCATAATACTATTCCGGTCAAAATCTCTTTTGTTATTTCCCCCTTTCACTGTATACATTTAACTGTATAATTTCAGAAGTTGAGTCATTTTGTTGTTCTCATTATTCCAACAAGTAGAAATCAGCGTTGGTTTGTTTAAAAAAACCAAATTATAGATACACTTAGATCATTCAAAGATCTACCAATAGTTCTTGATCTGTGTGTCATCTGGTTACCCAGTTGACAGCTGAAAGAAAAAGCATGTCTGCTGGCACATTTCTTCTGCTCACTTTTTTCCTTAAATGTCTATGATGCTCTTAATTTGAAAAATACGAACAGAAGGCTGGGGTGCTCTAAGCCTGTGATGGCAAACCTATGGCAACGTGCCAGAAGTGGCACGCAGAGCCCTCTCTGTGAGCATGTGCACCGTCGCCAGCTGCTCCTCTGAGCTCACTTGCGTGCATGCAAAAACTAGGGGGCCGTCACGTCTTTGGGTGAAGAGCAGCTTGCTGTCCCGTGCATGCGCACCAGCCAGCTGCTCTCTTTCAGGTTCTAGTGCTCTGGCACATGCATACGCGCATACGCACGTGTTCCAGTTTTGGTACTTGGTGCTGAAAAGATTAAGCCATCACTGCTATAAGCCAATATAAGCCACTCTGCTAAAAAAATAATTCCCTCAACTTTCTCAAACTTTTTACTAAGTCTGCACTTCTATTACTACTAGTTTTTTTCTCATCATTCCTATCACTCATTTCCTCCCACTTATGACTGCATCACTGTAACTTGTTGCTTGTATCCTTAAATTTTTTATTAATATTGATTGTTTCCTCATTGCTTATTTGATCCCTATGACAATCATTAAGTGTTGTGCCTCATGATTCTTGACAAATTATATTTTTCTTTTATGTGCACTAAGAGCATATGCACCAAAGACAAATTCCTTGTGTTTGCAATCACCCTTGGCCAATAAATAATTCTATTCTATTCTATTGTACCCTTGGCTTGTACTTTCACAATGTCTCTAGGCTCCACACAAAAACTAGGCATTCTTAGAAAATAAAAAATATGAGTGGCTGCAGTCTAATCCTTTGCCTTCTGCTATATGGACATTGTAAGGATGGATGCAGCCACAATTGCAACTATTTTGTGAAAGTATCTGTAACAGCCAGGTAAAGCCAGGTACAGTGGTACATCTACTTAAAAAATTAATTCGTTCCGTGAACAGGTTCTTAAGTAGAAACGTTCTTAAGTAGAAGCAATTTTTCCCATAGGAATCAATGTAAAAGCAAATAATGTGTGCAAACCCATTAGGAAAGAAATAAAAACTCGGAATTTGGGTGGGAGGAGGAGGAGGAAGAAGAGGAGGAGGATAGGAAGAAGGTGAAGTGAGGGGAATAAAAAAAAATCAAAAACTTTAAGACTTAAAAAAAAAAGAGGAACCGTGAGGCGTGAGGAGCACATACCTCCCATACACCCGGCGCGAGGCTGCCTCCCATACACTGCTTCCCATACATTTGCTGCTGCTGCTGCTACCTGCTGCCTCTTCCTTCCCATGCTGAAGGGCTCCCCTCTCTTCTTGCTCACTCGCTTTGTAGCCGGCACCTTTTCTTCACTCTGGTGTCTCCTTGGCTGCCCAGAACACAGGGAGCATTTCTTTTCTCTGGGCACTGGCAGAGGTTTATTCCCTGTCCAACTGCCCAGAGAAAGGAAAATGCTTTGTTCGCTCTGGACTGCGAAAGCCTCCTTAAGTGCCACCAAAAGGCTCCTCTGGCAGCCCAGATGGCCAGGATTAAAAGGGGAATGGCAGGAAACTGTCTTTGGAGAGGGGCGGCATACAAATCTAATAAATAATAATAATAATAATAATAAAAACTGGCCGGGCCTTTGTGACGCTCTCAAATTTCCTGGGAATTATTTCCGGGCTCAGGTTCATAAGTAGAAAATGGTTCTTAAGTAGAGGCAAAAAAATCTTGAACACTCGGTTCTTATCTAGGAAAGTTCTTAAGTAGAGGTACCACTGTATATTTTATAGTGGAGATTCCACCACTCATAATAAAATTTATTTCCACATATAAGGTTATCATCAGTCCATCCATCCCCCAAGACATTTAATTTGTCACCCTTTTCTCCTGATTTTTATTTTTATTCAACATGCGTATGGGAAGATGGAGTGATTGCAATTTAGATTATATACAGCTGAAATAAACACGTTTTCAGTTTTAATTTCCCTTCACATATTCTGTTGTTTTGCTTATTCCGTTTTGAAGGCTCATGCACACAACTGTTGCAAAAGAGATGCAACAATAATGGATGGAATCTAAGCGTAACTAATTCTGGATCCAATCCCACATCTCTTTCTTGACTGACTGCCCATGCCCCATGCAATGAAATTTAAGTTAACCATTTACTAAACATTATTTAGTTGTAAATCTTACTTACTTCTTACCATAGGTTTGAATGGAAGTATTATTATTTTCAGATGCTGAGTTGAATAATCTTGGAGTTTGTTTCTAGGAAAAACAAAGAGAACAAAGGACCAGTTAACCAATTGCATAATTATAGGGAACAGGTGAACGGTTAGGGAAACAATATCACACCAAAGTCCCTGCTGACTGTGATTGACCAATGTGTTTTTCTTTTCTCAGTGATTTACTTACTGTGAAATTTCTGATATAAGTACTTTCATCTATATCCTTAATTATTTCATCAATGTCCTCTTCTTCACTGGCTCCTTTTGTCAATATTTTGGTAAATCTAAAGAAGAAAATGGAATAGAAGCATTACTTGGTTAATAATAGCTGCTCCGAGTCCTCGGAGAAGGGCGGCATACAA